>NC_080863.1:607500-907500 GCF_030435755.1 Ochotona princeps | reverse complement strand
AAACCTTGGGAGGTATCTGGTATACCAGAACTAAGGCATTGAAATAGGGCCAGACAACTCCAGGCTCAAAAACATGACCTTAAAAAGTATTTCCCTTTAAACACCCCATCACCAAAACATCACATGGCATTCAAAAGTTATGGTGTTGAGAAACTTCAGCTATCAAATTCACATACGTTCCTACAGTGAAATATTTAAAAAATGATATTACAAGCTCAGGAAGGCATCTTTGTGAAGTGTCAGTCATTCCCATTTGTAGTCAGATTCCAAAAAACAGTATTATAGCAAGGCCAAGTACATTGTGCGTCAGTGCCAGAAACACATTTCTGACAAAGGAATAGGACTGGTAATTGGACTATCAAGTATATTTCAAGAGGGCATTATGTTCCAGAGGGAATGGAATAGATTTAGAAAATGGATTTAGCCTTTTTTTTCCAGACCTGAAGCATTTTTGAACATCAGCATCTATTAGTCCATATTTCCAATATATTGAAAGCGATAAGCATACTCTTTATATCTCATATAAATCATCCCGTATTTGCATTTGGCAATTACTTTTTCTGTGTATTGATAACTGTAGGCATCCTTTGAGGAAAATTTTTTCATATACAATTACCTTGGAAACACATGATGGGAAAATGTTAGAATTTACCATCTTAAAATCTATTTCTGATTATAACACTATTACACTGCTTACACTGGACAAACTTTTTTAAAAGTTAATTCGTTTTTGTTGTATTTGAGAGTAACAGAGAAGGGGGAGATGTACCATCTGCTAGTTCACTGCCATATAAAAGCTGAGCTTTTATATGCAAGCAAGGAGCCTAGAGTTCCAATCTCTTGGAGCTCACTCTGTCCATGTGTGATTTACAGGAAGCTGGAGTCACAAATGGAACCAGGCTTGAAACCAGACTTTTTCATATGGTGTGAGGGCACCACAAGAGATGTTACCAGCCTCTGCGAAACACCCAGTGTGAAGAGGGAGAGAGGAATGGACAGAGAGAGAGAGAGATGTACCGTGCTCCACAGAGGGGGCAGAAAGGGTGAGTGAGAAAATCCTGATAACCTACTTTTAGCAGAGAGGAAAAAATGCAATGGACGTGCTTGCTGCATATTGATTACTAAAAGAAAAACTCTAGTCCACAAATAAAAAGCATATGTACACTTTAACATTTCAGTGTTTCTCACTGACGGAGGGGTCCGAGCCCGGTGCCTTGCTGAGGAGGGTGGGAAACAGCTGGAATGTTGGAAAAAGCCAAGTTCCCAAGGCTGGGAGATGCTGAGAGAGGCAAGCCTACCATATTGTTCCAATTTGTCCAGTCTTATCCATTAGTCAGTTGCTGACTGCAGGAGCGCGCTCTCTCTCTCTCTTTTATTCAGCAATGTGTATAAACTAATTTGGTATAAAAACTACAGTGCAAAATCACATGTTTTGGGGCTCGGCAGCGTGGCCTAGTGGCTAAGGTCCTCGCCTTGATCCCATATGGCCGCTGGTTCTAATCCCGGCAGCTCCACTTCCTCTCTATCTCTCCTCCTCTCAGTATATCTGACTTTGTAATAAAAATAAAATAAATCTTTAAAAACAAAAACAAAAAAAATCACATGTTTTGGAAAAAGGATTGAAAATAAAAAAACTTGTTGACACACATCAAACAATTCTCTCAGTTCGCTTTAGCACAGTTGGAAGCAGGACAGATCCAAGGGTCTAGTAGCAATTGTAGAAACCCTTAAGAAGTTGAAAAGCCCTCATAGGGACTAGCCAAGACCCTATATAGATCCTCCAAATGACCAGCTCCATGCAGTTTGGATTGTCTCCAGCCAAGGCAACGTAGTCTGTAGATTCCTTACTATAAGCTCCACCAACTTTGGCAGATTCGCTAACCTCACTCTCAGGAGCAATGCATTGGGGTGACTGATTCTGGAAAGGAACCTCGGGGAGAAACGGTAAAGTCCAGCCCCTCCCCTTCTCACAGAAGGGTGGATACAGTCTCTAAGCGAGTGGGTGAGGAGGAGAACCTCATAGTATAATTCGATGTCATATTTATGGAGTTGTATTTTGTAATAAAATTACAGAAAGTGACATGCTGGAAGAACTAGATGTAAGGGCTGAAAAAGATTGAGAACTACTAACAGATACAGAAAATGACTGTGATCCAAAGAGGGCCATTTAACTGGAAGCTTAAGAAAACACTGTTGGCTGCAGAGGTGACAGAGGGACGAGGAGGATCAAACTGTTCCCGGAGTGTTCCGTTCCAGCTTCCTCCCCCAGCCCAGGCTCTAGTTCTGGAGCAAGCTGTGAATTTGGATGGCTTAATCTGTGACTTGATTAGCTTGATTAAAGGCCGAGTGAAGTTGAAATGTTTGGCATCGCATTTCAGAACTGCAACACATTGGTATCATCCCTGGACGAGTGGGAGTTCTGAACGTCTCAGGGCTTTAATTGGGACTGCAGGTGACCAGGACAGCCAACAGGGGAAGACTTGGTAAAAACAAATGGGGAGAGAAACAGAGAGAAAGAATGTATTGTGGGAAGAAAGTTTTCAAAAATCTACTCCATTTTTAAATTTATAAAGAAATGCAAACAATTCTAAAATTGAAATATTTTCAGTTAAAAAAACATTCAGCACAATGCACAGATGTTTAGCATTGTTACTCTTTTTTTTAAAAAATAAAGTTCTTTCTTTGATTTTATTGGAAAGGCAGAGAGATAAAGAAAACATGGAGAGAGACGCAGAAAGTGACAGAGAGAGCTTCTCCTTGCCGGTTCACTCCTCAGGTGACCGCCACAGCCGAGGCTTGGTCAGATCAAAGGCAGGCCCTGAGAACTCAACCCTGCTCTCCCACGCAGGTGGAAGGGAGCCGGCTGTGAGCCTGTGCCTGTTGCCTTCCCAGGGTCTGCTTTACGGAATGTGCAATGGCTCCAGTGCAATACTCTGGCACGAGATGTGCGCGTCCCCAGCTCTGTCTTAACCGCTGCACCAAATGCTTGTCCCTTTATTGAACATTTCTAAATATATTTAAGTTGCATAATGTTCTCATACACATACACACTGTCAGATAATGACAGTGTCAAGCATGATAATATATCCATCACCTCACAGGTACTTGTGTGTGCGTGAAAAGAGCTTGACCTCCTCAGCACATCTCCAGGGTACAACACTGTAATCCCTAGGCTAGATTTTAGATGTATTTATTCATACAGAAGTGTAAGTTTACACCTGTTCCCCTGTGTTTCCCAGTTTCTACACTCCTTTCTGACCCTGGTAATATTCGCTGTTGTAGTCTTGGCTTCCATGTATTTGACTTCATAAGTAAAATTCCATCTGTCAGTCAGGCAATTCAGTTGCTTTCTTCTGGTGTCTTCTGAGCACAGCTGCCCCCCAGGGTTCACAGCAGCAGGAAGTTCCCTGGGAAGTGAAGTCAGGGCTTGAACCTTTGCAGACCTTTGTCCCTAAAAACATCCCAGCAGATAGCGTATTCTTCATCTGTCTGTTCCAGGAACTCAGATGTGTGAAACAGAGTCACCACCCTTGAGAAGGTTGCGGTAGAACAGTGCTGAGACCCAAGCCAAGCAAAACACAGCACCTGGTTTGCTTTCAAAAAACAGGAAGGGTGCATTTTAGTTGCTTGCAAAGCCCTGGAAAGCGAAGTGGTGGTTGATGATGCGCTCCTTGATGACAGAATCTGTGCTTTATTTGTTCACGAGTGCCCTGCAGCGCTTTAGCAGCATGAAGCAGGTCCCCTGGAAATGCTTACTGCGTCACGGATGCGGCCTAGGCAGCCATGTACCCGGGCTGGCTCCCGCATCAGGCATTCCTGAGTCTCTGCCAGTGTTTTCTCTTTGCACTTTGCAAGTTGGTGACAGAGATCAGGTACCCTCAGCCTTTTGTACTAGACTTCCTCTGCCTGGATTTCACAGTAACTTCTCTCCTTTTTCTTTCTTTCTTTTCTACAAGCAAGAAAATGATGATTTTCTGGGTAAGTGCTGTTCGTCTCCGTTACCCTAAAAGAGAATAAAGCCGAAAGCCTCCAGGGCCCCTTTGCTTCGTGCCTGGAGACTTGCTCCTGCAGTTGAATGGCTACATTAACCTTTGGAGTGGAGGAGTTAGGGGCGTCCCTCTCTGGGTTGACATGACCTGTTATTCCCCTTACTACTTTCTGATTCCCCCTGTCACAGGCAGACAGTTTTGTCTAGAGAGCCTACTGTTTTATTTAAAAACATCCAGTGTTCTCAGTCATCAGTGTCTTATAGTCTGTTGTTCAGAGATGGTGTTAGAAGACCGTATTGAGGGCCAGGTGCAGTAGCCTAGTGGTTAAAGTCCTTGCCTTGCATGCGCTGGGATTCCGTATGAACACCAGTTCTAATTCCGGTGGCCCCACTTCCCATCTAGCTCCCTGCTTGTGGCCTGGGAAAGCAGTCAGTGACGACCCAAGGCTTTGGGACCCTGCATCCATGTGGGAGACCCGAAGGAGGCTCCTGGCTCCTGGCTTCGGATCAGCTCAGCTCCAGCCATTGCGGCCGCTTGGGGAGTGAATCAGTGGACAGAAGTTCTTCCTCTCCGTCCTCCTCTCTGTATATCTGCTTTTCCAATGAAAATAAACACATCTTGAAAAAGAAGAAGACCATGTGAAATCAAGAGTTGCTGTCCTCATTCACCAGAGGTCACAGCTGGTAACATCTTGACCTCGAGATATTTAGATAGTGTCACTGCCAATGTCTGATAAGCAAAAAATCTTCAAAATAATTCTGCCTGTATGCCTTACATTAATCACTTTATAGGTTTGCTAGAAGAACAGTGAGGTACTGTAAACGATGTTTAAGCTATTACGCCCAGCACATCCTGCGTGCGGTACAGCCTGCCGAACGTACACCTCGTGTTATTCTTCATGCATCCTGGATTCCTGGGGAGAGGGTGTATGATGTGGGCGTATTTCGTGTGCTTGATATCTATAAATACACTCAGGCTGCTCAGAGCTGCTCACTGTTATTTCAGCACATTCACTACATACACCCTCATCCTCCCAAAAAAGGAGCAAAACCGAATTCCATTCTGCTGTGATGACCATGATTCTAGACACATTGCTGTAAAGCAGATCTCATTTCAAATGTATTTATTTGAGACACACACACACAAGACAAAGACAGAGACAGACTGAGAGAGCTTCCATCTGCTAGTTCACTCCCCAAGTGCCCAGGCCTGAGGTCAGGAGTTGGACACCTGTGCAGGTCTCCTGGGTGGGTGGCAGGAAGCCGAGACCTCGAGCCGTTTCCCAAGGTGTGCATCAGGAAAAGCTGGAGTCGGGAGCTGGACAGTCCAATACAGATGGGGACCCTGCGCTCGTGTCTTACCGCCAGGGCCAAATACGGGCTCTCAGAGATTGTTTTTCTAGGTGAACCTCACCCAAAGAGGCAGAATTGACTTGTGTTGTTTCTGCAGCAAGGCGTGGCATATTGTTTCTCCTCTCCTCTCTCCCCTCCTTCAGTGCTGACATCCGGCGTGCTGACGGCTGTTTGAGCCTCTTCCTGCCGCTGCTGCCTTCGTCCTCTTCTTCCTCTTCCTCTTCTTTTTTGAAGATTTATTTTTTGGAGGCTGATGATGTGGCACAGCTAGTAAGGCCTAAGATGCTGGCATCCCATGTGGGTGCCCGTTCATGGCCTGACTGCCCCTCTTCCATTCCAGTTCCTTGCTAATGTACCTAGGAGGGCAACAGAGGATGGCCTGGGTGCTTGGGTCCTGGTACCCATGGGTGAGAATGAGGGTGTGCTCCTTGCTCCTGGCTTTGGCTGGCCCAGCCCGGGCTGTGGTGGCCGTGTGGGGAGTGGGCCTGAAGACAGAAGCCTGGTCTCGCTCTCTCTCTCTCAGTATTGCTGAATGTACCTTTCAAATAAATCGGTCTTTGGAAGACAGACAAAAGTGATAGAAGCCCGAATCGGAATCAGGATGTGAGAAACCTGTTGGTTCACTCCCTAGACGTCAGCAGCGTCTGGGTCTCCAGTGTGGGCAGTCTTTTCACAGAGCTTCAGCAGGGAGCTGGATGGCAAGCAGAGTAGTTGGGACTCAAACTGGTACAACCCCGAGATGCTGGTAGCAGCTTTACCCACCGTGCCACAAAGCTGACCCCCCTCTGATTAGATTTGGGGTTCCTGTTCTTCCAGCCCATAATTCTGGTTGCATTTTCCTCCAGGAATCCCAGCCCACAAGTCCCCTGCTGCGTGGCCGCACAGTGTGGACTCAGGACTCAGCTGGAGATCAGGCCCTTGTCGGTGCTGGAGGCCCACGGGGACCTGCCCCCACTCACCTCGGTGATTTCGCCTTGCATGGTGTCTCCTCCATGTAGTATAGTGCACAAAAAGGAGTCTAGACTCTGGAACCAGACCATGTGGGTTCAAATCTTGGCTGTGCCTCTTACACATTTTGGTTAACTATCATCTTGCAGGGCTTAAGTTCCTCATCTAAAAAACTGAGACTATGAGCAGTAAATACCTTCAGAGCACTTTGATAAACGTTGTTGCCGTAATGGGAAGCCTGAAGGTTCATGCCTTCCTGAACCCAGGCTTTAACCAAAGCCCTTTAGCCAGTGACCTGGGGCTTGGCCTGTGGCCTGCTTTAGCCAGTGACACAGCCGAGATCGGATGTGTGCTTGCATGCTGAGTTTTGCCTCTCTGGCTTGCTGGAGGCTCCCACCTGGAGACACTTGGATCAACCTGCTGGACTCTGAGAGATAAGTGCCCAGTTGACCCCACTAGATACATGAGTAGGACATCAAGGACAAAGCAGGCCCAGCCAGCTCACCACGGGCTGGAAACACAGGGGCTGTCCCAGCTACATTATACCAAGTGAAGGGATGAGGTGTGCCAACCCCTTCTAGATGTCAAGAAATGGGCAGTGATGGGAACGGAGCTTGTGGCCTATCAGCTAAGGCTCCTGCTGGCCGAGACCAGCATCCCGTAACTGTGATTACTTAGGGCTATAACTGGCTGAAGGACTTGCCATTATCTCAGAATCGTGGGCTTAGAAAGAAAAAATCTGTATGTCCCAGAAGTCCATGTCAAAAACACTGTTTTCAGAAAGTGTTTCTGGAGAAAAAAAAAAGCCTCTTGTGTCCGATGATATTTTCAGTCCTGCACTGCGTTCCTGCATGATGGTAGCTGTGCGTGTGGCAACGTCTGCTCAGGTGGGTGAGTTCCTTCCAGACTGACTGCACTGTGAGGACACAGCTAGATGCTGAATCTTGAAAGGAAAAAGTTCTGGAATATTCTCTATTTTTAAAATCAGTCATTTTCTCATTTCAAAATTACGTGAATGGACTGGATATATTTGCAAAGTGATTTCAGCCATACTTACACCTATAATTAGTTATTGATGAAATGTCAATAATTTTCAATGGGTCCCGTGAAAGACATCCACTTATTTGCAAAAGTTCTTTTACCTGGATTTCATTGTAAAAGGAAAATCTCTCACAACTGATTTCAGCGTCACAATGATCAGAGTGCTTGGTGGTCACATGACATGAAGAATGGAAACCACATTAATGAGGTTCCATTGTACAAAGCTATTTTAATTCACAGCTCATGATAGAAAAAAGAACCAATGTATTTTAGAATCATCCTAGATGCTGAACACTAAAAACAGCATTAAGATTTAAAAATATATAAATTATTTCCATTCAACTCCCCCAAAGTATGGTGCTTCACTGTTCCAAAAATACTGCACATTCAAATTAAACTGCAATTATGAACACATATAGCTTTCCAAAGAACAGTAAAAATGGATTGTGCTAAATGCATGCTACTGTAATAGTTAAACATGTTTTTAAAGTAAATCATTATTATAAACACGCATGTAATTATGCTGGATTTAGAAAGTTCTAAACAGGAATTCAAACAAACATGGAAGAAGAAAATTCTTGTAGCCTTTGACCAACATAGAGTGAGTAGGTCAGCATGTACAGATGGTCTCTCCTACCTAGGTCTCCCCAGCCTCATCCAAGCTTGTCTAAGGCCTTATGCCCATTCCTAAAGTTATCTTTGATTTGGATTCCTCACGACCTTGTTGAAGTGCTATGTAACAGAGTTAGGATTCGTTTGAATCAGTCTGCCTTAGAAAATACGACGAGGAACACTTTTCTCATGATTTAATTTTATCTGGCTTTGAACAAAGCCTTCAAAATGGCAGCCCAGGTTCATTTTTAGTTCAATGAAGAATAACTCTCATACATATGCAGGATGGATTCAATTCTATTTCTTGGGCTGGATCCTTACCAAGATCTTAACAAGGAAAATGAAGAAATATGGATGCCTCAGGAATTGAGTAACCACTTCCATTCTGCTTAAACATGCCCCTCTGTGTCCAGAGGCTGAAGAGCATCAGATAAAGAACCAGAAAGGATTTTTTGGCAAAGGATCCACACTGGCAAAAATAATTCCAGGACTTGGGCTGGGCTCAGACTTTGGCATTTATGTGGGAATTCAAGAATTATCTTTTTATATTATCATGTGAACAGTATGAACAAGTAATACAAACTCCTAGAGGTTTGGTTTCATAAGGTCTAGAGTTTAAATGTAATATTTTTCATCTTATGTACTCAGCATTGTTCTTTGGCAAAGTGAAGCATCCTCTCAGGGTGTTATATAGTAATTCCTCCACTAATGAAAACTGTTACTAACAATTTTGTGATCCAAATAAAATAGAAGACACCAGAAAACATAACAGGGAACAGGTATGAAGTTAATTTTTTTTAAGTTAAACTAATACCAATAGGATGTTACTTAAGAGTCACTTATATATTAAAGTGTAATCTACCAATTATTCTTCTTAACTGATATTAGACCATTCCTTTTTAAAAAAGAATAAAAAGACTTACTTATTTGAAAATCAGAGTTACTGAGAGAGAAGGAGAAACAGAGAGATACATCCTTAATCTGGTGGTCACTTCCCCAAATGGCAGCAGTGGCCAGGGCTGAGCCAGCGTGAAGCCAGGAGGGAAGAGCTTACTCTGGGTCCCACGTGGGTGAAGCCAGGAAGGAGGAGCTTATTCCGGGTCCCACGTGGGTGAAGCCAGGAAGGAGGAGCTTATTCTGGGTCCCACTTGGGGCCATGGATCCAAGCATTTGAGCCATCTTCCTCAGGGCCATTAACAGGGAGCTGGATCAAAAGTGGAATGGCTGGGTCTTGAACTGGTGCCCAAATGGGATGCTGATGTCACGAACAGTGGCTAAGCATGCGGCACCACAATACCCGCCCCATCACCTTTTTTTTTTTTTAAGAGTTTTATTTGTTTTCATTTTAAGAGAGAGGTTCTCCATCTACTGGTTCATTCCCCAAATTCCAGTAATGGCTAGGGCTGCTAGCCTGGATCTACAAGCCTGGGTCTCCCATCGGGTCTCTCTTACAGGTGGCAGGGGCAGAGGCAGAAAGCTACTTTGGAAATGGAGTAGCCAGGACCAGAACCAAATACTCTGATGGGGGGAATGCAAGCTTCCCAAGCAAAGACTTCACTGCTGTCCCAAACACCTGGCCGTCACAGCAGATCATTTCCCAGTTAGGCTAGGGAGAGAGACACAGCCTCAGGGTCTGTCTGTGGATGGTGAGGCTCGGAAGTGGGAGCTGCATTGGAGTCAACAGGGAAAAAACAAAACAAAACAAAAAAAGCCTCCAAAGAACAGATTGGAAAATGAGGATTCCAGAACAAACTTATTTCACAATTTTGCTTAGGGCTTACACTATTAATAGTTAGCTGTGGTGGACAAACAGAAGCTGTGGGTAGGAGCTTTTGTATGTGTGCACGAAAATGCATAATTTGAGATGAAAGACAACAAGCTAATAATACTTCACAGAATTTATTAAGAATTTTTACTTGCTTTTTCTTCTCCATAGCATTGCTGACTGTGTAGAAAGATGTTTAGTCCTAGATAATTCTATAATGAGGTATTACATCACCAGAATACATAAATAGATACCACATAAGTATATACAAGCAAAAATAGATTAAGTAAATTTCCTTTTCTAAAAAAAATACACAGAGAAACTGCTTACCTGATATTCGTGAGTGTGAACCTATTTTTGGATACTTCCTGTACTAATTCCAGCAAGTTTCCAATTAAACTTTGCAGCAAACACTTTGATTTATTTCTGTAGGGACCTCAGATGTAGCATAATGGGCAGGTGTGCTGTGCTGGTATCAAAGTCGGGCAAGCATTTGTAAGCCGAGGAATCGGGGAGGGAAGGGACTCCTTCCAGTAAGACTTCTCCGCTAGCCTGGAGCAGAGACCCCTGCCACTGCACCGGACACCGCAAAGCCTGTCATAAACACCTTAATGCGTGGACAAAGGCATTTGCTGAGTAGCACAGTTTTACAAGGATTCTTGGAAATGCATCATGTACCATGTGCACGATGCTGCTACAAAAGAATAAAAAGCAAAAGCCCTACCTTAGGCAAGCAAGTGGAGAAATCCATTTTAGGCTAACTTTAGGAGAAACTTCTCAGAAGCTCTCCACCTTCTTTAGTGCCTAGTTTTGAATGAGTGATTCTTTTCACACTTGTCATATTCACACTGGAAGGAGTTACAAATACAGAATTTATGGTTTTATGTTCTTTGGTATAATAACCTCTTTTCTTTACAGAAGCAGTTCTCAATATCAGGTTTTTGCTGTAAGGTGTTTTGGGCCTGATAGGTTATATCATTAGCTTTGTTGCAGTGTCTTCAATTCAACTCAGTCCTTAAGTTGACTTTTGCCACCTGTTGCTACCATGAGGTTGTCTGCATGGGTTTCATCTTGTTTACAGGCAATACAGTCTGGTCCCTGAGATAAGACTATGGTTGTTGGAAATGGCTTGAGAATTTTAGTTCAACAGTATAGCGGGATGGGCTTTTCATAAGAACTCAGCATGCTAAATAGGAAGGAAAGAAGCTGCTAAGGGCCTGGGGTGGAAGCAGCACCATCGCTCTGCCCCGATGCTGCTGCAGCCTCTGCACTTGCTCAAGCATCTTTGCGTATGTCTTCCAGGGAAGGTGTCACAGTTAACACAGAGGCTGGAGCTGGCCGAGGACCAGTTTTGCAAAGTTCTTTGACCCACTTAAAGACACATATGGCCTCATAAATTGCTACTGATCTGATGCAGGCCTGCTTGTATCTGAAAGCCGAGGGTCTGGCATTGTCTTTTTCAGAAAGCAGCAAAGGGCCAGTGTGGACTAAGGAGCAATTGGAAGTCATTTCATGGGTCTTGGATGAGATCCTTGATTAAATGCAAGCCTGATCTGGATTTCAGGGTCTAATGCAGCTTCAGCTCTGCCTATCCACAGCAAACCGAGTGAGTCGTCTCCACATCCACTTGCTGACGCCGCACTGTGGCACTGGAGTTTGCGAGGAACATTGAACTTTTATCCAGGTTGAACCGCATGACAGTACTTCAAAACGGTGATGAAAAAATGGATTCAAATATCTTTACTTTGGTGCTAAAAGTCTGAAAGTCATAGTTTTTCATAATACGTATTTCCTTGAAAATTTGGTGAGTCTTTTTATGTGAGTAAAAGGGTATCTTTCCCAGCACACTTGTGCAAACTACAAATGGGAAGAGGTAGAGAAAAAAACTAAACATTAGAGCTAACATTTTCCATGCTAGATTAGTCGGACCCCTTCAGAAACAAAGATGCGTGACAGCCAAAAGCAGCACAGAGGAAGATGTGACAGGACAGTAGCTGGAAGTATGTGTCCGCTTGTCAGATCGACACATTTTCATTTTTTTGTTAGCATGTACCTGTGCATATACTACTACTTTGAGTGTTGTGATAAAGATGTTATCAGAAGACATTATTTTTGTGTTTTCCTAAAAAAAAAAAAGAGCTCCTGAGATGGCAGGTAACCTCCCTGCCCACTCAGATCACACTCAGAAGGAAGCTTAGCAGATCCCACAGGTTCTTATCTCCCCACTTGGTAGATATTGCCCATTCTTGAGTCAGGTGTAACTGGTGGCCACAAATATGTGTAGAAAGAACCACCCAAAGCTAGTATTTTGAGGGTGTCCAATTCGTACTTACTTCTTATAGGTTATTTTATTTAGTTCTTACAACAGCATTATCAAGAAAGGGAGTTTCAACATGGCTCTGAACACAATGGCTGATTGCGGAGGGATAAATCATGTGTTCACCCTCTGCGTGGTGGCTCAACGATGCCATCAGGGCAGAGGAAAGTTAGTGTGAGAACACGTGACGGGCTCTGGCTTTGCTACCAGGACACCCCATCCTTACTCACCCAAGTACCCGTTCTCATCTCTTGCTGAATCGTCCTCATTGTACTTTCTCAGTGTCGGGCCCCTGGTTCACCTCTTGGTTCCTCTCTTCTCTATAGCTACATTATCTGGTGACATTCCCCAGTGATATCACTTTGCCTATCGTGGACATGTGGACAGCCTCTAACTTCTTGTCCTCCTCAGATACCCAGATAAAACCATCTACACCTAATTTCACACACATGCTTAGCAGACATCTCAAACTTGCCAAATATGACTACACAAACACCGCTCCCACTCCATCTTTTTCCTTACCTAAATCTTGCCAATCTCTGTAAATGGCTACTCTACTCTTTCCAGAGCCCAGCCCATACTGGTAGGCTCGTCCTGGTCTCCACTCCTTGTCTTACACTCCTAGCTCATCTGTCAGCAATTCCTGTATGTCAGAATCCGATCACTGCTCCCCTTACCTGGGATTCCAGGCCAGGCCATCCTTGGTTTTCATCTAGAGATAATTATCTCTTTATTAGTCTGATTACTCTTTGCTCCCTCTGCGTATTGCCCACACATCAACCAATCACCATTTTAAAAAAGATTTATTTTATCTTTATTGGAAAGTCATATTTACAGAGAGGAGAGGCAGAGAGGAAGATCTTCTGTCCAGTCATTCACTCCCCAACTGGCTGCAAGAGTCAGAGCTGAATTGATCCGAAGCCAGAGCCGGGAGCCTCCTCTGGGTCTCCCGCATGGGTGCAGGGTCACAAGGCCCCAGGCTGCTCTTGACTGCCTTCCCAGGCTGCAAGCAGGGAGCTGGATGGGAAGCAGAGCAGCCACAAACCAGTGCCCACACAGGATCTGGTGTATGCAAGGCGAGGAGTCCAGCCACCAGGCTACTGTGCTGGGCCAAAACCAACCATCTTCTAAAAGAACTTTTCATTACATACTTTAAAAAAGATTCATACGAAACACATAAATTGTGACCATTTCCAAGTACTCAATTTCACATAGCTTCAACAATCATCCTTTGCCAATCATCTTTCATATATTTTCTTTCCCCCTTTTTGTTCGTGTACTATTTTAAGACAAACCTCAGCAAACTCATCGTCTAATTGAGACGATGTATTTATTTGAAAGGCGGGGGCACAGGGCAAGAGGGAGAGGCGCAAAAGAGAGCTAGCTCACTCCCCAAATGGCCACAGTTCTGGGGCTGGGCGAGGTGGAAGCAGCGGCGAGGAGCTTTATGGAGTCTTCCGTGGGGGTTCGGGACGCAAGGCCTTGGGCCCCCTTCCCTTGCTTTCCCAGCCGCATTCGCGGGGAGCTGCGCAGGACTCCAACCTGTGCCATATGGGGCGCCCACACTGTAGGCAGCGGCTCAGCCTGATAATGTCCCAGGCCTGGCCCCAAGGACATGGTTTTAGTGAGAAGATTTAGCTGCTTGCATTATACTCACCACACAACAAGCCAAATGCTCCACTGTGGCCTAGTATCCAGGATTCCAGTGCCCTGATGCCCTCCCTCGCCATCCTCTCCCTCTGGCTGCTGTCTGCGCCCAACCCTGCTTCCCTGACACTTGATGGTCTGACCTCAGGCCGCACTCCACCCAGAGGCCTTGGAAAGGCTCACTTCGGCCGGGGGGCCTCACCTGCGGGGTTCCTGCCTGAGTCTGGACTGGCCTTGGAGCCTTGGCCTTTGCTCCCAGTGCCCAGTGCTCCACTGCAGCGGGCGCACACCGGGCACACCACCAGCTACAGCTCACTCCTTGCAGCTCCTGTGGTTAAGCAGCCGGTCCTGCCCTGTCCTCTGCCCAGGTTTCTGTCACCCCATCCGTGTGGCGCTGGGGAGGGGTCTCCCTGGGCCGAGCCATCCTAGAAGGGCTTCTCGCCCTGACTTCTCTCCTCCCGGGCAGGCATCTCCATTCCTCTTCTCCTGGCTGCATGGACAGCTAGACTTGCTCTAGCGTGTCGGTGCCTCCCAGCCTGGCGTGGTGCTCACTTCTCTTGCCCAGGGAGCCAAGCGTCTAGCGTCAGACACTGGGCAGGCAAATTCGTTTCCTGCGGCCTCAGTTTCACCATGTGTAAAGGAAGTGGCCCTTGCACGGCCTCAAATCAAAAAGGAAGCAGGTGAACGCGCCCGAGAAGCACAGTCAGCAGCCGAGCGCGTTCGGGGCGCCCTTTTCCTGCGTTTTCTAGAAGCCTTCCGCGCCGCTCGCTCCGGGGGCCCCGCGCCCTCCCCGCCCGCGCCCGGCTCGCGCCCGCCCGCCTCCAGCAGCCGCCGCCTCCGCCGCGCGGGGAGGAAGGGGAGGCGCCGGGGGAGGGTCCGCGGCCGCCGCGGGAGGCCGCCTCTCGGGCCGTCACGGCGTCGCGCCGGCCGCGGCCGAACCCGGAAGAGGCCGAGCCCGCGCGTCCGGCCGGCCCGCACCCGGCCCGCACCCGACACCGTCGGAGCGCGCCCGGCCGAGCGGGCCGTGGCCGCGGGGGCCGCCGCCGCAGGTGGTGGTGGCGCGCCGCGAGGCGGGCGCATGGCACGCGGCTGGGCGGGCGGGCTGTGCCGGCGTCCGCGGCTGGAATGGTGCTGGCGGCGGCGGTCGGTGCCTGCGTGCTGAAGCCCGAGACGAGCCACCATGGAGACGCCGCCGCTGCCTCCCGCGTGAGTGAGCGGGCCGTGGCCGCTGCGGAGAGGCGCGCCCTGCGGCGGCCCTGCCCGGGGACGGTGGGAGATGCGGGGCGTGACGAGGCGCGGTGCCCGCAGCCCCCGGGTGGACTGGCCAGGATTGCCGGGGAGAGAGGGAATACGCAGAGGGAGGCGGGCCGGGGGTGCCTTCCCGATCCGCTGGGGATCCGAGAGCAGAGCGAGGGGACCCGCGCCGTCCTGTGAATACCTCCTTGTGATGCAGGGGCTGCGGCTGCTCAGGCTGCCCACCTCCGCTTCCTAAGGGATGGACATAAGATGCACGGCGTCCCTAGGAAAAAAAAGGCAGCTGGAAAGTGCCAGATTCCCGGTGTCTCAATGAATCAAATGTGAGGTTGCAGGCTCCCGAATGGCTAACAAAATCGATACCCCACGAGCCTGTCTGTGGCTCCCTAAAGGAGCTGCGGCCGTTTAGGGCATATGAGCTCTTACCTGGCACTGCGGAGGATTTTATCCAGAAATCAGAGCGTTTCTGTTTCCTTGGCACCCTGGGCCAGTGAGTAGTGTATTGACCTGCCAGGCACAGGTGTCCATTTCCTCGGTATGCGGGCACATTCAGCATGTTCAAGATCCTGCAACAGGACTACTTCCTAGAAATAATAGCAGCCCAAGAATTCTGTGGAAGGGTTTTTTATTTTTTTATTTTTATTTTTTTACATTATTTAGTACTGATTTTTTTTTTTTTTTTAACATCTTGGTAGAAGTGTGGGCGTCAATCCTCTGGAGTTTTTGAACATTTTCCTTTTCCTGCGCTTTCCTGAGGTTCACCTTCGGGAAAGAACAGGAGCGCTTTAATGTGACTTCTTGAAGCTCAGGCATTCTCATTCTGAGAAGCAGTGTCCCCGAGAGCTGTTTCACGAAGCCCGATTGTTTTTCAGTTACATTTGGCCAGCCTCACTCCACGCTACTTGTACCGCACCAACCTCTTTGTGGTTATTTAGCAGAGTTCCAAACAGAATATGGACAATTAAAAGATATATATATATACATATATATATATATATTTTTTTTTTTTTTTTTTTTTTTTCATGTCTGATCCTTTTTAGGAGAATCAGTGGGGTTTGGCAACTACTGTTTCTGAAAGTGCATTATGGAATTTCTGGCTTGAGTGGCAGGGGTGGTGGGGTTCTGAAGGGCAGGGGTGGTGGGGTTCTGAAGGGCAGGGGTGGTGGGGTGCTAAAGGGCAGGGGTGGTGGGGTTCTGAAGGGCAGGGGTGGTGGGGTTCTGAAGGGCAGGGGTGGTGGGGTGCTAAAGGGCAGGGGTGGTGGGGTTCTGAAGGGCAGGGGTGGTGGGATGCTAAAGGGCAGGGGTGGTGGGGTTCTGAAGGGCAGGGGTGGTGGGGTGCTGAAGGGGGGATGTTGAGGCACTTGACCCTGAGGGCAGGTGGAAGGAGCTTGGGCTCAGCCTCACCTTGGCTGCGGAGCCTCGGAGGGCTCTGGGCTGGGGCTCCCCTGGAGCAGGTGGGGAAGGCTCAGGAACTCCTCAGCAACATGATGGTGGATGCATACACGCCCGCAAGCGCTGCCAGCAGGATGTGTTATCCTTGTTTTTAGACAATGCGTGGCCTGAGAGAGGTAACATGTTGGTGTGTCTGCCGTAGTACGCCTGCCCCCTGGGTGTCAGGGCTCTGTAGTCCCTTTGTTACTTTTGTAGCACTGGCAGCCAGAGAGCAGAACAGGAGATCTAAGGATGCAGGTGAGAAGAAGGGTGTAGAAGCAGGCCCTGGAGGGAGGGAGTGAAGGTGTCGGGAATGCTTTCAGCAGAAGTAATGACAGATGCAGTGGGGCTGAGAGTGTGGGCACTGATCGAGTTAAAACTGGGGCACATCAGCTGGTTCTGATCTTGATGTCCAGCACGATTTTCTTGGGTGCTAAGACCCCATCAGGAGTGCTGAAACAATGAGAGGCTGGGATAGCATGGCCAACCTGGGAGGCCAGCAAGGAGGGGAGAATTGGTGAAACCTCTTCATTGCTGGATGGCTCAAGTTGTTGAGATGTGTGTGTGTGTGTGTGTGTGTTCATCCATGGAATTGTAAATGCACATGTGTTTTGTGATATGTGAACCCTAGTTGCAGAATTGGTCTGAGTGCAGTGTACCTCCTGGCAATCAGAACTAGACCTTTGTGTTGGTACCGGTTGGCATTGCCTCCACTCCCATGGACTTGCTCCCCGCCTGGCTCTGAGAGATACAGGCAGCATCTTCGGAAGGGGGCTTCACTGGACCTCACTGCTGCCATTGGCTCAGGACCAAGGCCAACGGAAGTGGCCGGGAGGACTCAGATTTTCACAGAGTTAGTTTGTAGCCCGAGTTTGAAAGCAGAAGACGACGATTGACCTGGACCTGGAGAGCCTTGGGATGCGGCTGGCAGCAGGTTTCCAGCTGATCTTTGTGGGGGTGTCTGTACTCGTTCATTCAGGCTGCAGGTGCTTGCAGTGTGCTTCCGCCTGCCCGGCGCCATGGGCAGCGCTTCTGTGTGCAGCTCTGAATAGCTGGCTGGGTGCACATTGTTCTCACACCCCACTTGCTTCCCCGGCGCCCGCCACGGGATTGTCTGGGAGGAAGGCAGGCCCCTCTGCCCAGCATTCCTGTCGTCCTCAAGACGAGCTCCTAGAGTTTAGGATCTGATCTTTTGTGCTTTCCACCCCTCCCCCCAAGTTTCTCTCATCTTTTTGTTGTTGTTGTTTGTTTATAATTAGTTCCAGAGAGAGAGAGAGAGAGAGAGAGAGAGAGAGAGAGCGAGCGCTATGCTGTCCACGGATTTATTCCCCAGATGCTGACAGCACCTGGAGCTGGGTCAGGCTGAAGCCCAGGAGGTGGCCTGGCTCTCGGCATGCATGGCAGGTGCAAGGGCTTGAACCATCCTCTGTTGCTTCCTGGAAAGCTGGAGCAGAAGCTGGCGTGAGCAGGCTGGGGTGCAGGCATCCCCGGGAGAGCTTCGCTGCTTGCCTGTGTCCACCCCTCCTCCCTCTTTCTGCTGCTCGCTTTTCACATCCTTAAGAATATGTGGCATTTAGATTCTGTTGCATGCTGGTGTCTGACATTTGCTTCGCAAAAGGTATGCAAGTATAAATGAGGTATCGATTCGATAGGAGCCCCAGTACTCAGCACAGATGTGTGCACTGAGGAGCCCCGGCCCCCAGCAGTGTTTCCCAGGTTGTAGCTTTCGTAGTGATTTGTGTCACATTTTCATGGGCATCAAGTTGAAGGAGGCCTGAGCTCCCATCCCAAGCCATTGCCTTGGCTTTCACTCTCTTACCGGCTGTTCCTTGACCAGTTGTCATATTCCTGCACGCCTCGCTTTTTTGCTTTTCCCTCACACAACTTGCCAGACAGACCTGCCTCAGACCCACCCATGCTTTTTTACCGGATGCTTCCACCTGACCAGACAACTTGTTGACCATGTTCTGTGGAAATTAGGCAGTGAATGGGTTGGCTTAGAGCAGAGGTGCTCAAAAAGAAGTACAATATGAAATGGCTGTGTTCTTAGTTGTGTGAAATAATTATTGTCAAGATAATAAGTATCAGCCGTCACCATTGTGTTATAAAAAAAGAGACATTTTAATACTCCTCAAACATAAAGAAGATCGTCTCTGACTATGGGAGAGCTCTTAAATTGAATGCATTTTTTGGGAAGCTTTTTACATTGTTTTCATTTTGTCACACACCAGTAAAAGATCCCTTGAAGCTCCACACTTGCAGACCACGGGACTGAATGCCCTTCAGTGTCCTTCCTGAGGTGTGACCTTGTGGCACGTGGCTCCTTCGCCCGCCCGCTGTAGAGTGCATTGGAGTATACACTCTTGCTTTGGTTTAATTAGTGCTAAATGTGAGTCGGGTGTTTCATATCACAAGTGAATGGACAGAGATGTTTAGGATATGTCGATGCAATAAAGGCCCACAAAATAGTGGTGAAGGAAACCACAGGCAACCCTGTGTGTTGAGAGGAGTGCGTAATGTGGGAAACAATTCTGAGATGCACTTGGGAGCAGAAGTGGAGTGTGGAAGCAAGGTGCATGTGTTTCTGGTACTGACAGTTACAGGTGGCACTCCCCGCCTCAGGAGCCCCCAGCGCCTTGCTTGACATGTGCATCCAGTAAACGGGTCGGGCTTGGGGGAGGTGCTCCTGCGTGTGCTGGCCTGGCACGGGTGGGGGCCTCAACTGGGGCTGTTGGTGAAAACTCCCACTTCCTTAGATCAGCCACAAGGCTTTCAGTTGCCTTTCTGTCATATTCTGACAATTCCAAGTGTGTGTTTGAGGCTTTTTTTTCTTTTTCCAGGCATGCATGTTTATAATCAGTGTTTACTATTGGCTAGGGTTTAGAGCTATCTCAGAAAACACAATCAAGTCCTTTTCTTCATGGAGGAAGAGAATAACTGAAAATATACAGTGGGAAATGTTCAACTAGAAAACAAAGCAATATAGGGAATAGGAGATAAGTGGAGAGAGTGAGAATGTAGGTAGGGTGCAGACATGGTCGTGTCTGAGCGCTGGGCAGAGCCTAGAAGGGGACTGGCAGGTGCAGAGACCTGCTTCCCTGCCTCGTGCAGTGCTGTCATGGCTGTGCGGATGGGTCAGTGTATTTTTTTCTGTGCGATACACTGTACTCTGTTGCATTTCAGATAATTGGCATTTCCTGAAGTGTTCCTTTTGACAAGATCTGCCTCTGAAAACAAACCCCTACTTCCCATGATGCCACTTTGGTTTGCCTCCCATAGGTTCTCCTTCCTAATGTGATTTATGTTATTATATTACCCCAGGCTTGTCAGAAATCTTATTGTCAGGCCTCAGGTATTTGTTGTTTTATTTAATTCATTTTTTGGCTGAGGAAATAAAGGTTAAGTTACTTTCCCAAGCTCGTGAATTATTGGGAGCACTGGGCCTGCAAGCGCTGTTGATCGGTTTGTGTCTTGGGTGACTTCTTCCGCAGTGCTGGTCGGGAGCAGTACGCTCAGTCTTTGAGCGATTACTCTGCCACGTTGTGACTCGAGTGTCGTTAAGTCTGGGATCTAGACCTCTGTGTTGGTCTTGAATTTGGAGCTTTGAATGGCCTCTGCTTTGAGCTCATGGCTCCAACACAGCACGGCCAATACTGAGTTTGTATCTGTGTTCTCAGGCTGACTTCTCTTCATATTAACTGCACTTCCTCAGTGCCTGATGGCACAGATGTCAGCATCGTCTCCGATTGGTCTCTTTTTGTGTGCCTTGCGTGTCTCACGGTCCCCAGAGACCAGAGTCTGTTCCAGGCATCCCCGCCACTGCCCTTGTTCTGATGAGTGGATTGCGTTCGTTGACGCTGGTTCCTTTTTGCTGGTTTCCTGTTGAATTTTGTGTATTCTCTCCTGACCTTGCAGTCTACCTACTATGCTCCCCTCCACTGTCTTAGAGTCACATGATGTGACTCATCAGAACCAGCTGCTCAGACAGTCATAGTGTGTCATCATGTAGACTTTATGGATCCAAGACCATCATGCATTTTACTCTCCTGGGATACACTGTGAGCAGGGCCAGTGGTGCCATCCTCCAGTTCCCGGTTAAAGCAACATGGGATTCGTACCAGGCCCTGTTGGAGCCCCATCCCCTGTACGACATCTTCCATTTTTACTCCAGTTCATTCCAGACCATGGTTGCATTCCTGCTGGCTTGTCATCATAGCGGGTCATCTTGCACCTGTGTTCTGACTGGGCTGTGATGGACTCCCAGGCAGATACATCCAGAGAAGAATCCCAGATCTACCTTTCTACTGTCCCTCACTCTGCTCAGTGCACCGCCTGCCGGGGGCATCCAAGTGGCAGACACATGTTGACTGATTCATAGCTCTGGTCATTTTGAGCATTGTGATAATTTAGAATCAAATACTACAGTTAAAAGTGAAGAAAGCCAGTAGAAGCAATAAGAATATGCCTGCAAGCATTGTTTCATGAAGCCTTACCTTGTCCTTTTCCTTGCCAAGTTTGTTTGCTATCATCTGGCATCGGATGCTGGGGAACATTTGTGACACTGTGTTCTGCTCCTGTAAGCATGCTGTCTGAAGCCCGCAGGGGCCGTCCCTGACCCAGGGTTGCTTGGTTAGCGTCTGACACCGTCCTGGTCTTCTTCCCAATTCTTGCAGTGCTTTTTTGTGCTCGTGCTAGAAGGCATAGCCCAGTGTTCACAGCTGCTAGGTCGTCTTGCTGCCCCTCTCAGTGACCAAGTGATGGCTCTGGAAAAGGTGGCAGAAGAGGTCAGGAACCTGAGAGAAGCCATGGACGTGTCTGAAACGGATCCGCCTCTGCTCTGTTTGACCCTGCTGCCAACACCCTACTGAGATAGAGCTTTGTTACTTGTTTAGAAACTGCTCGTGGAAGATTGATCTTGCATAAGACATGCTTTTCTCCGAGTCTCCTTCCTGGTAATAGTCAGTGTCAGGGACAAGAAGTGCCTGGTTGTGCTGTGTTTGTCGTGTAGGTGGGAGGGAAAGAGAGCCGTGAGCTGAGTGGTTGTTCTACTGTCAGAGGGCGATTATACTCCCCCTTCCATAGCCCTCCCCACGTCCTCCTGTCAGTGCTGCCCTGATGCCCAGCACCTACACAGGGGTTCCAGGGTGGCGAGGCGATCATGGCAGGGCTGTATAATGGCCCCTCTCCTTCAGTGAGGCTAGGGCTCCTTTTTTTTTTTTTTTAAGATTTATTTATTTTTATTGGAAAGCCAAATATACAGAGAGAGAGAAGGAGAGACAGAGAGATCTTCCATCCGCTGATTCACTCCCCATGTGGCTGCAATGGCAGGTGCTACGCCGATCCAAAGCCAGGAGCCTGGAGACTCTTCCAGGTCTCCCACACGTATGCATGGTCCCAAGGTCTTGGGCCAACCTCCACTGCTTTCCCAGGTCACAAGCAGGGAGCTGGATGGGAAGCAGGGCTGATGGGACATGAACTGGTGCCCATATGGGATCCCAATGCGTGCAAAGCAAGGACTTTAGCCACTAGGATACCGCTGGGCCCAGGGCTCTGGCTTTTAACTGCTGATCCATTTTAGTGAAATTGGGCATTTCTAGCTTTTCTGGATGTTTCTTTTTCAGACTGGTGGAATTGGAATTATAGCTTTTACGCATGTATGTATCACAGACTAAAGCCTTCAGTGGTGCTGTAATAATATTGTCTGTTGCATATCCTGTGACTGAACACAGGGTAGGAAGTTTATTTTTGTCTCATAAGATATTTCATGTTCAGTTCAGAGGGTTACATACTGAAAATAGGCTCCAGGTGCTTACATGTCTATAGGGCAAATGTTAACACTTTTGATCAAGGAAATATATTTTTCCAGATTACAGCTAGCTTATTGGCACCATACCTCATAGGAATTTAAATCCCAAACACTAGGAGAAAATTTGCAGAACCTTGTGTCTTTGCACTTAGTTCATCCCAAAAACTGAAACTTGAGTCTGCCATAAACTGAAGTGCGTTCCCAGTGGAGAAACTCGTGGCTCATGCTGGCTCTCGGCGCTGTGGTCATTTGGTTGAGGGGAAGCGTGGCAGAGTGTGATATCATAGAGTGAGGTAACAGGTGACGACCAGTTCTCAGTTCTGCTCGCATTTCTACCTGGGCTGTCCTGGATGCGCGCCTGGGAGTAGAGCTGGGAAGACATGGCTTTGGAAGGCAAGCATAGCTGGGCAGACAGCAGGGAAGACTAAAGCAGCATGATGGAGTCGTGGAGAGACTCGAAGCAGTGCAGCGTGGCTGGTGGGTTTGAACACAACAGCTGCTCACACGAACTTGCCAGAAGTTGGTGAGTAATGGCGGGTGAGTCACTGAGAGCAGGGGAGTCTTGCACTTGTGAGGTGAGTGGGCAGGGGAGGGCAGAGATGGTGGCCACCCAAGGGCCTGCGTGTGAGCATGTCTGATCCTCTGTTAATTTTTGAAGCTGCATTGTTTCCACCAGAAAACCCTAAAAGCATAAACAGCCTGTATTTTTGAATGTGCTTTTTCTCCATCTGAGACATCATCCTGGGGTGGGAGGGAAGTGGGTGAGGGGACATATTACATCATCGGTTTTGTTTTTTTTCTTTATTTAAAATCAAGCCTAGCTGCCCAGTCACTCTTGGCCCTGAAGATACGCAGATACAGGAAGAGCGTGCTTGGGGACACACATGGGGAGGGGCAGCTACATGTGGTTGGGAAAAAAAAATCACTTGAGTTCTTTGGTTCATTCAGCTCTTCTCCATTGGAAATCATTGTTCTGAAGCAAATGAGGTGTCCTTAAAAAGTTTGCAGTAGTCTTCAATTTTGAAATCTTGGTTGTTGGAGGGAGACAGGTGGTAGGAGAATTTAGAATTTCGTTACCAACAGTGGTGTGTTCTTAGGCAGAGTTAGAAAGGCACTGCGTCTGAGAAAGGAGCCTTGTCCCTATGCGGGAGTTGCAGCAATCAGCAGGTGAATGAAGGCTTTGGGATTCTGTAGCCTGAGGCATGGCAGCTCCGGGAAATCCAAGGCCTTGGGCAACTCGGCAAATTTAGAGAACTTTCCCTATTAGGCTATAGGAAAATTGCAAGGCTGTTGCTAGTGTAGGGTTGGAGAAAGACTTTAAAGGGAGAAGAAGCTTGTGAATGTGTCTCCTCTAGAGGAAATGGTTGTTGGAAATGAGAAACTTTTTTTTGAGAGGGGGTGGCTGTTTGCTGCTGAAGGGAAGTAGGGAGGTGTCAATTCTTGCCTTGCATGGGGTAATGTGAAGGACAGAACTTCACCTCCACCCAGCCCCTTGCTCCTAGGATGTGCTTATTTTTCACATCTATAGTTTTGAAACTGATGCATCATTTTCTGTTACTCAGTGCTGCTTCTGAATGAGAGCCCATCCAACACCAATCCACATAGGGAATGGGAAATTACGGGAAGGGCATTAGTGTTGGAAATAGGCCTGTGCAGCAGGGTGCCATATTTGTAAATGGCTCTCGGAACAGAGAACACTTAAAAAGAAAATTCAGTGCAATTTCCCATGTGTTTTTTTTTTTTTAAGACTTTGAATAAAGTCTTTTTCTTGCAGAGTTTCTGGAGTACATCAGAAAAAGCGGGACTGAAAATAGCTTCCAGAGACAACCAATCTATAGAATTGATCGTGGTGTGGCATCTGTGGCAGAGCTAATTCCGCAGCGCAGGGAGTTTTTAATTCCTCATTTCTTAAGCAAATAGAAACACTGCCTCTTAAATAAGATTTTCTTTTTAGAGCGGTTACTGTTGTTTCCATTCTGAGCCCTGAAAACTCGTCCAGTCCTCAGTGTTAGTATCTTCCCTCTGTTTCAACTTTACGTTTTTTAACCGCCCCCCCACACACAGGTGTTCTTATCCTGCTGTACGTGTGGACACTGAGTGTTCTGTGGTCAGTTTGCGTGGACAGATATGTCTGCCCCGTTGCTCCTCTGCCTGCTTGTTTTCTTTGCAATGAAGGTGACAGCTTCTGTTTTATACTTCCAGAGTGTTCTTCATACAGTTCATGCAAAATGCACGTTATGAAAAAAATCGTGCATGGAGTTTAAAGTATTTTGTAGAAGAAAAGTAAACTTAGCTTTAATTCGATTTTCCCATAAAGTATTTATTTATTTGTGTAACTGAGAGCTGTCATCCAGAGGTGTGCAGTGGCTTGGACTGGGCTGAGTTGAAGCTGGGACGTGGGAATACAATTTAGGTCTGCTACATGGATAGTAACAACCTGGTCATTTGAACCACCATCGTTGCCTGCAAGGGTCTGCGTTGGCAGAAAGCCAGGACCAGGGCAACAGACTCAGTAACTCCTGTAGGGCACACAGATATCCTAAGCACGAGGCTGGGCCCAGCCCTAACAGACGGAGTTAGAGGGAGAGGGTCAGACGGAACTTTCACTCATTGGTTCACTCCTCAAAGGGCCAGGCTGAAGCCAGGAGCTTCTTCCAGATTTCCCATGATGGGTGCAGGGACCCAAGCACTTGCGCCATCCTTTGCTGCTTTCCCAGGCACATTGGCAGGGAGTTGGATCAAAAATGGAGCAGCCAGGTCTGGAACCAGAGCTTGTCTAGGCTTGCTGGTATTACTGGCTGGGCATTAGTGCCTGCTGTCCCCCACCCCTCCATCAACTTTTTGAAGTGTCTTAAACGGAAGCTTCCTTTCCCAGGTGTGAATATTTGTTGAGCTTTCAGCTTCTAGATCTACCAGTGCTTACATTACTCTGGGCAAGCACATCCCCGCGCACCAGGAAGCTGTGGGGAATAAAGTGCACCACTTTGTCCCACTGTAGCTGTGGACTTTCCAGTGGGACCTTGGGCCAATTGGTTAGTTAAACTCCTTGAAAACTCTCACATGGTGGAGCACTTGAACTGATTTCCACTTCCTGTAGGCAGAGGCGCAAGGAGTTAGGTGCTTTATATTCCGTAGGGGCGGGGCAAGGATGTGAACAAGGATTATTTTAGCAGTTTCCCTAATGTCTCAATGCGTGCCCCACTTTCATGGCTTTGTATACCATCTCCATGTAAACAGTAAGCCCCAGATTTCATTCTCAAACCAGACGTTTCTCTCCAACATTACGCAGCAACATTCATCTCACAATTTGGTATCTTCATTTGGATGTCTGATATCTTGAAACGACATATGTTAGCGCTGAGTTCTCGATCCTCCTGCTCGTGCCGGCTTCTGGAGACCTTGTCCTTTCTCTGGCGTGCATGTCTGTTCTGTGAACAGATGCTGCCAGCTGTGCTGTTCACACTGAGCCAGCCGTCTCTCCATTCCTCTTCAGTCCCTAGAGACCATTCTCAACCAACAGCTGGACTGGTCCTTTGGCTTTGGTCACTGCTGTGCAGTGGCTTGTCATGGTAAACGAGGGCCTCACGGTGTCCCCCAGGACCTGTGTGATTTGCCTCCCCGCCTCCCCGCCTCCCCGCATGCCAGCACTTGATCTGGCCGCGGAGGGCTCAGTGTGATTGGAACGTACCAAATACTGCCCCCGGCTCTTGGTGTTTCTTCATCTGGACCTCCTCACCCCTCCTAGCCTTTTGTGCAGTCTCAATTCTTCTGGGCTATGCCACAAACCCACACATTTCTTGTCTCTCTGCCCTGTTACTATTTCTTTTTCCCATATTACTTATTTCCTAACACGCCATGTACTTGACTCAGTTGGGTTGATTGTGTGTGCCTTCTGTCTGGACTCCCAAGGTAGAAGAAGGAAATCTAAGCCTGGTCCTCTAACATGGGATGAGGGTGTCTTAGCTGCTAGTGTAAATGCTTGTCCACACAAGTAAAATTTGGTAGGTTTAATTTGGTAATTTAAAAAGTAGAAAGATCGGCAGCAATACAGAACTGTTGAACTATCAAAACCACTTGAGCAGGAGCCTCAGAGCATGCCCTTCTGTGGGGACCCTGGGATGGGTGGGAGGCTGGGTATGGCTTCTCCCCTTATCTCTCCTTCCCCCAGTTACAGGAAGGAAAGAAGAGAATGTGAAAACAATGATCTCACCCACTACTCTAGCCCTTGACTCTTCGATCCCTACTCAAATATGTAAAAATGATCAAAGCTAAAATTTATACAGTTACAAAAAGGTTAATATGTGCCATAAAGTCCACTTGTTATAATTACACAATCCAATTATTTTTAGCAAATTCAGAATTGTACACTCATCACTTCACAAAAATCCCAGTGTCCGTTTACTTGCAGTTGATTCTCTGTATCCTTTCATGGTGCCCAGATTTTTTTGGCCCTCAGGTCTTGAAAGAATAATTCTATAGCAGTTCTGATACAAATTTTTAAACTTAAATATGTAAAGCTGTAAAGTTAACCATGGAGTTAATTGTCCCTCCTGGAACGTAGGAAATGCTGTTGAATATCAGTAAAAGAGAGTGAGGTGGAGAGTCAGCTCATTCTGCCGTTGACCCAGGCTTCTCCTCTCAGCCTCGTCATTGGTCAGTTGGAGATAATAGTGGTAGTTGGTTCAGAGGCTGTTCTGGGGATTACAGATGATGAAAGCAAACGACTTGGTACAGTGCTCAGAACTCAGCCAACCCTGGGTGACTTGATTGGCCTCTTGCTAGCATACGACCACAACAGTTGGGTTCACTTTGCAGACAGCAAGCAAAACATAAATCTGATTGCTGAGTATGTCAAGTTTGTATGGGGTGTGTTCCCACTGCTGTAAGATGTGACTGTAGCAGATTATAAAGCAAGTTGATTTCCAACAGTCATTTCTCAGCATCTTCCTTTGGTGGCATCTGCTAAGCCACTCGGACTGTTTCCTGTGTCTGTCTTGGAAGCTTCGACCTCGGCTAGGGCGGTGATCGTGTGGTGGTGGTTTTCTCATGTGATCCTAGTGACAGGGAGAAAATGTTCTGAGCTGTGTTGGTCCTGCAGTGGGCTGGCCTGTCCTAAGGAGGGCAGGAAGCCATGCATTGTGTCTTTGTGGTTCGAGAAGCCACAACTAAATGGTCTTTAACGATTTTTCTGTTCTTTTATGTACAGATGCACAAAACAGGGTCATCAAAAGCCTCTCGATTCAAAAGATGATAATCCTGAAAAACACTGCCCTGTGACAGTGAACCCGTGGCATATGAAGAAAGCTTTTAAAGTCATGAATGAATTAAGAAGGTACTGTTACGTGAATGTGCATGTAACTGTTGTTTATAGTTAGTTGTTTTGTTGCTACCAGGAACATTCAGAGTCTTGTCTCTCTCAGTTGTGTTTTGATCTGAATGCTGGATCCAGGTCGCCCAGCGGACAGCAGAAACTCCTTGAAGCCTCTCTTTCTCCCCCAGGTCCTCAGTAGCAGGGAGCCCCAGTTAGCATTCCGGGAATTCAACCCAGACACTCTAGATGTGTCCTAAACCCAGTGCCTTAGGTGATAACTTAATTGCTAGGCCAAGCACCTGCCCCTGCAAGTTTCTGAAGGGAGGAAGAAAGCAGACAGTTGTCAGAAATGTGGATGATATAGGGCTTTTTTTCCTGTATTGTAGCCACAGCTCTTTTTTTTCTGCCAGTCTGAATTGAGATACTTTGTTAGTAGAAAACTTGCAATGGATTTGTCAGTGCAACAGAGTGAAATGCTTAATTAGTAAGTTTAAAAAATACTGATTACATGTTGAAATTAAAATACCAGAATTTGGGATTAAATAAAATGTTGAAATCAGTTTCATAGTTGGTACCTTTCTGATATGATTACTGGGAAATTGTTGCTAGTGTTATGCTTTTATTGGACAGCAGTGGTCGAGGGTTTCTGACTCACTATCCAGAGAGTGTAGAAGGAGGACGTAGCTCTCTTGGCGGTGGTGTTTTATGGATGGAGACCTGCCTGTTACTAAGTGCGTCCTGAAGTGTTTGGAGAGCAAATGCAGTGAAAAGAGGGACATTAAAAGGTGACTGAAAATATCTGTTGTGCGTGTGTGGTGTGGTTTTTTTTTTTTTTTTTTTTTTTTTTAATAAAAGAGTAGTGTAGATATTAGGAGTCTTAATTGTGTTTTCTCAGTCCTGGAGAGAAGATATTTGTTTTCCTGCTGTTTCTTTCTTGAAACCACTCTGCACATGAGGGACATTGAGTGGCTGGGAAAACTATACGTGGATTTCAAAAACTTTGGGGACCAAAATAAACTTTGGGTTCTATTATTGCATGAGCTTTTCCAAGTCCCTCTGTCCCAGGAAGGGAGAGGCTTAAGCTTTCCCTCCAGCTCCCTGTGCTATTCTTCCCTGAATCCCACCCTCTTAGCCCATGGCTTGTTTATTCTTTAGTGACTTTGTTCATGATACTAGGTGCCAGACACCGTGGCAGGCAGGGGCACATACAGTTGCTCTGCCCCTGGGACCATGGTTGCCTTCAGGACACAGACTTGCATCAGAAAATCACAAATATAGCTTAGCATTCAGTTGCAATAACAGAAAGTGCTACAAAGGAGCACTCCCGTATTCTAGGAGGATTGGGCACTGTAGGCAGGAGTAATGATATTCAGATCTGAATGAGGATAGAGGTGAGGGGGTGAGGTCAGGTTGCTTGTGGTCCAAGTAGGGGGCTGTGGTGGCCCCTTGGGAGGCACTGCAGGGGTCGCTGGAGAGAGGAGTTGAGTCAGAAGTTGCCTTGGGAGTAAGCAGTTACAAGAATTTGGAGTAGAGATGTGACATGATCAGGTTTGTATTATGAACACTCTGACTGCCGGATGGAAATGGATTGAGGAGAGGCCAACAAAAGTTAGACTGAATATTGGATTGTTTGATTTGCTTCCTAGGACTGCTCTGACAGCATTTTCGAAATGTGGCTTTTCATTTATTCATTGGGAGAATATGTCACTGAGATGATTCGGCAGGGCTGGCCGTGCTGTTTCCTTTTTTTTTTTTTTAATTCTGTTGTGACAGTAGTTTTAGAATATAAAATGCATTGGTTACTAAGTGGAACTGAGAGGAAAGGAAGAAAAGTTTGTGCTTAAGACATTAAAAAAAATTGTCTTAAAATAATTTGAGGGGCCCTGAGACAGAGAGAGCTCCCATCTCCTGGTTTGCTCTCCACAATTTCCACAACTCCTAGTACTGGCCAGGCAGAAGCCAGGAGCTGGCAGCTCAGTGGGGTGACAGGTACCCAGCACCTGAACCGTCCCCTCAGGGGTCTGCACTGACAGGAAGCTGGAGCCAAGAGCCAGAGCCAAGGAGGGAACTCAGGTACTCTGGGAATATGGGATGCCTGCCCTGAGACTGGGAACTGGAATGGTTCTTCTTTGTCTTATATCAAAAATCTAAAAGAACTGACTTAAAAAAAAAAAAGAAAAAGGATATATTCATTTGCAAGGCAGAGGGACGGGAGACTGGCTTTTCCATCCGCTGGTTCACTGTCAACAGCACCACGCATGTTTCCCTCTGCCCGCTGCTGTGGTGTGTGCGTGCGGCTCTGCTGACCTGGGCTACTCATCAGACGGTGGGGAGCGGAGCACCTGGCACTCCTCTCAAGGCAAACGGCCTGAGTTTTGGGGCAAACTCTTTGGTCTTCAGTCCTTGTGCCTCGACTGAAAGGAGAGGCGTGGACAGGGTGGCTGTAGCAGGTCACTGCTGCTTTCATGTTCTCTGAGTTGAGTTTTTTTTATCCCCTGTCTACTGAAAAATCTTGTGATCTAAACTCTAGGGTTGTTGGCCGCCTGCCTCCATTTACCTGTCTGTCATGTTTTGGGTGTGAGCGCTGTGTCTGAGACAGGACCCTCCTGTTCTTTGTGGCGTGATGGCGGAGCTGGTGGGTGAGACCAGGCTCACAGGAGGCGTTGGTTGTTTTCAGAACAGAGTGACCTTTGAGGAGCTGCAGAGCTGGCTTTCGGGTCTGGAACCAGGAATATTTTAAGGAAACCACCAACCTGCAGTATTCTTTGGTTAAAAAAAAAAGACTGTCTTGGGGGCTCATCAGAACCCCCATTTTTGAAAAGGAAAAAAAAAATGTTCGTTCTTACCTCTTCTGACTATTTTGAGTAGTTAAACAATCTCAGGGGAAGCCTCTTTTCTTGCAGTTAGAAATCATTCATTGTTTCCTGTCCTTGCATCAACTTCCTGCTCCCGGCAAGGGCAGCTGAGAGTGGTTTCCGGACTCCTGGGAAGGGCCGGTTTCTGTGTTTTCACACTCTTGGGCTCTAGCCTCCAAGCGTCAGAGTGAAGCTGTGTGCTGAAGAGTCAGGTGAAGTGTAGGCAGTGCATGTTAAGAGTCATTTCGAGTTACAGCTGGTGTAAGGCGTGTTCATGGCTGTGAGAGCACAGAGATTTTGTGAGATTTAAGTTGAAGAATTAAAATGATTTTGGAGCAAAAGTGCATGACACTTCCTTTAACATTTCCTTAAACCAAAGTTCTTTAGACAGGAGGCCCAGAGGTTTCGTTCTCTATCTTGGCCCAGTCTGCACTTGAGTAACATAAAAACTTTATGATGTAAAAACCCTGTGGTCACTTTGAAATAATAAAGTCAAAAGAGATTTGTGAACGCGTGGTTCTCCTTTGAAATCAGCTAGCGTGTCCATAAAGCTCTTGGGCCCACAGACAGTACCACACATGGCCCAGGCCCCTGTGAGTCTCACGAGAGCTGGCAGAAAGGAAAGAGGGTGAGCATGGAGACTAACTGGAGGCCAAACACAGGTGCCCAGAGGTGGGTCTGCAGCAGCCCACAGAGGTGGCATCGGCCGGCCCTGTGGGAGTGCAGTGTAGTTCACCCAGAGTGGCGGGTGCTAGCCTTACTCTGTCTGACTCACTGCTTGGACAGAGAGGGCATAAGATTAATGATGTTGGAGGAACAGCTTGTGAGAGCTCTGAAAGGATGGCTCTGGGTCAGCCGCACACCCCTGGGGAGATCCTGCTCTCGACTCTGAATTTCTCCAGCAGAGGCCAAGGGCAGTAGTTCAAAAAATGAAACCAATAGATCCTTGCAGAATACCTGTTATCTATAATGCATCCTATAGGGTCTGTGGAGGGGAAAAAGACACACATTTTCCCCCACATACATGTTTTACTGAGAACATTAGCTTTCCAGCTTTTTAGATGACCAAAAAGGGGACTGCCTAAAATGTAGGTAACATTTGCGTTTAAGTTTTAAAAATAAAAATAAAACTTTTTTCCTGCATATAGGTTAGATTACATGAGTTAAGAATTTCAGGGATTATTAGTGGGGGAGCAGAGTTTAGTTTAGAAAGACTATAGTTCAGGTTCTTAAATTACATTTACGAGTTGAAAGTGTTCAGTTCAGCTAGATTGAATCAAGCCTCTACAATGTTCATGTGTGTGAAGGTCTTCAAAAAGCCAGTGTGCAGCGCACACTATGAAAAACCGTGGATATCAGAATTGTTTGCAATGTAATGAACTCACTTGTAATTCTGATTTTCCATGACCTTTTTGTAGTACATGTAAACCATAAATACTTAGTAGTTTGGTCATAAGAGCAGTTATTACTTTCCAGAAAATATCTATGCCTGTTGGTCACCAGTATTGGGTTGGTTACTATGTTTTCTCTCTAGGGCCTTTTGACATCATGGACCCAGATGGCCATAAAATGAGATTACCTGTTACACTCTGTGGTTCCTTTGTTACTTAGACAGCAAGTGAATTAAAGAGTACATGTGTGTGTTTGCCTTTCTCTTCATAGCTGTATTATCGCTTGCTTTTAAGAGGGACTTTGTTGATCTGTTTTCTGTTACTCTAACAAAATACCTGAGGCTAACTTCCAAAAAAAAAAAAAAAGACACAGCATTGTTGCAGAGTTGGAGGTTCAAAGTTCACACAGCATGGTGCCAGCTCTGGTGAGAGCCCTCTTGTCTGTACCACACCGTGGAGGTGGCATCATGGTGGGCGTGCAGGGGGGACCCAAGGCAGGAAGGCTGGAGGTAGGCAGGTTTCCATAACAATCCCTTCCAGAATTAACTTACGTCTTCTGCAAATTACTTCAGTGGGTTTCCAGGGCAGTACCCCTGGTTACCCAGGACCCATTTGTGAAAGGTCCCACAACGTATTAACATCAGTAGAATCCTGATGTGTGAACCCTTGGAGGGCACAGTCAGACCAAATCCAGTCATAGCAGCGATCTTAGATAATTACCTAGAGGTGTATTAATTTTGCACACACACACACACACACACACAGTAGAATGCCATCAGGATCTTGTGTTTTCATGGTGTTCCACAGTAGTGGCAGATATCCTGTGGCGGACACAGTGGTTGTGAAATGGCCTCAAATCAGGCAGCCTAGTTTATTTAGGAATGTTTCAGAGACAGTCTGAAGCCTGCATTGTCACTGTGCCTTGTAATATGTCTGCAGATTCACTCCACAAACATCCGCCACGCCTGGAGCTGGGCTGTGATGAAGGCAGGAGCTCAGAACTCAGTTCATGTCCCCGATAGGGGGCAGCGTCGCAGGTGCTGGAGCTGTGACCTGCCCATCAGGGAATGCGTTAACGGACAGCTGAGCTTGGCGGTGGGGCCAGGACTGCCCTTGATCTTAGCTGAAAGGCCAAGAAGCAATGGAGCCGGGACGTAAACTCAGGAGTTGGGTATACTGGCGTGAGCAAGTTGCCTGTAGGCTTCTAGAAAGTTAGGGAAGTAGACAGGCCATCTTTGTAGGAAATTGACAGACTGATGGAGGAGGGGAGTGTTGGTGACCTAGGAAAGCCACACCTGAGTGTGTGTCCAGTGTTTGGATGTTTCAGGGGCGGAAAGGCTGCTTGCTTTCAGCATACTTGTTTCTGTCATGATATGGCTAATAGCAAGGCAGTGTTAGGCTCTGAAATCTCCTTGCTTGTTCTGGAATAAGAGACATTCCGAATTACCTCCACGTAAAGTGTGTACAAAGTAGGTAATCATCGCAAGTTTTTGAGTGAATTAAGATGTATGTTAACATTACAAGTTAATTATGGTAGCTAATGGTTTGTTTTCAAGTATGAAAACATCCTTCAGTTTTATATGTAAAAATATTTTTTACCCTTGGAGAACAAAGTTTTTTGTTCAAACTTTCTGATTAAGTTCATTTTAAATGCCCAGATACCTTTTGAGCAGCAGGTGTAATTCAGTATAATTTTACTCTTGGTTGATGACCCAGGGTCATTCTGAATATCTTTTCTTATTTTGGGGAGGAGGTCTCTGATGCACCTTTACTGTTACCTTCCATCTTCATTCCGATGTCCTCTGCTTTTCTGCTGGTGCTGCTACCTCCCCCGTTGAGCACTGCTTCTCCTGCCCTCGGTCCATGACGCTTTAAAAATCAGTGATCAAGTTGGGAAAGATCTCAGGACTAAACCAAGGCAAGATTTTGGTGGAGGTTAGAGGGTGTGTTGTGCGTTTATTGCATCTGCTTGCTGTGTGTCTTGTATTTAGGGATCCCGTTCTCAAGGCAGGGATCTGTTAAGCTGATTTCCCAGAACACTGGGCTTGACAGCCATGAGAGTCCACGTGCATGAAATGTTCCATGTGTCTCTCACTGGGTTTCGTTTTCTCTCCTCCCTGCTGTGGTCCGCAGTCAGAACTTGCTGTGCGATGTGACCATTGTGGCAGAGGACACGGAGATCTCCGCGCACAGAGTGGTGCTGGCCGCCTGCAGCCCTTACTTCCACGCCATGTTTACAGGTAGGAAGTCATCCTGGTAGCCTCGCTTTGCTTTCCACATTGTCTCCTGTCGGTAACATCCAACTCCTGAGATAAAGAACTTAAGCGAAAGAAAGTGCTCTTGCTCGTCCCACATTCCTCCCCCTGTTGGTGAGGTTGAGGTCGGCGGTCAGCACATCCATGCTGGTACACCTGTACGTGGCTTTGTGCTGCCAGGTCAGAGGTCGGCACATCGTGTGGTACACCTGCACGTGGCTTTGTGCTGCGAGGTCAGAGGTCGGCACATTGTGTGGTACACCTGCACGTGGCTTTGTGCTGCGAGGTCAGAGGTCGGCACATCGTGTGGTACACCTGCACGTGGCTTTGTGCTACCTTCTCCTCTATGTTTATATTCCCATGTGTCCCTTCAGTTAGCCTCCCTTCTAACAGCTTCCTTTTTTCCTTTTTCATTTTTTTCCTTTATTTTTGACAATCTTTACATAGTTAATTAGGGCAAAAAGGTTCAAGGGTTACAGGAAAGTGGGGAAGAGTATTATTTCCACATTGCTTGGTGCTCCCACAGCAGGGTTGGTAAGAAGGTGGGTGTGTCTGTGTTGGCTTGGTGCTCCCACGGGCAATGTTGGTAAGAAGGTGGGTGTGTCTGGGTTGGCTTTGTGCTCCCACAGCAGGGTTGGTAAGAAGGTGGGTGTGTCTGTGTTGGCTTGGTGCTCCCACAGCAGGGTTGGTAAGAAGGTGGTTGTGTCTGTGTTGGCTTGGTGCTCCCACAGCAGGGTTGGTAAGAAGGTGGGTGAGTCTGTGTTGGCTTGGTGCTCCCACGGACAATGTTGGTAAGAAGGTGGGTGTGTCTGTGTTGGCTTGGTGCTCCCACGGACAGGGTTGGTAAGAAGGTGGGTGTGTCCGTGTTGGCTTGGTGCTCCCACAGCAGGGTTGGTAAGAAGTGGGTGTTCTGTGTTGGCTTGGTGCTCCCACAACAGGGTTGGTAAGAAGTGGGTGTGTCTGTTGTTGGCTTGGTGCTCCCACAGCAGGGTTGGTAAGAAGTGGGTGTGTTCTGTGTTGGCTTGGTGCTCCCACCGGCAGGGTTGGTAAGAAGTGGGTGTATCTGTGTTGGCTTGGTGCTCCCACAGCAGAGTTGGTAAGAAGTGGGTGTATCTGTGTTGGCTTGGTGCTCCCACAGCAGGGTTGGTAAGAAGTGGGTGTGTCTGTGTTGGCTTGGTGCTCCCACCGCAGGGTTGGTAAGAAGTGGGTGTGTCTGTGTTGGCTTGGTGCTCCCACAGCAGGGTTGGTAAGAAGTGGGTGTATCTGTGTTGGCTTGGTGCTCCCACAGCAGGGTTGGTAAGAAGTGGGTGTGTTCTGTGTTGGCTTGGTGCTCCCACAGCAGGGTTGGTAAGAAGTGGGTGTGTCTGTGTTGGCTTGGTGCTCCCACAGCAGGGTTGGTAAGAAGTGGGTGTGTCTGTGTTGGCTTGGTGCTCCCACAGCAGGGTTGGTAAGAAGTGGGTGTATCTGTGTTGGCTTGGTGCTCCCACAGCAGGGTTGGTAAGAAGTGGGTGTGTTCTGTGTTGGCTTGGTGCTCCCACAGCAGGGTTGGTAAGAAGTGGGTGTGTCTGTGTTGGCTTGGTGCTCCCACCGGCAGGGTTGGTAAGAAGTGGGTGTGTTCTGTGTTGGCTTGGTGCTCCCACAGCAGGGTTGGTAAGAAGTGGGTGTGTCTGTGTTGGCTTGGTGCTCCCACAGCAGGGTTGGTAAGAAGGTGGGTGTATCTGTGTTGGCTTGGTGCTCCCACCGCAGGGTTGGTAAGAAGTGGGTGTGTCTGTGTTGGCTTGGTGCTCCCACAGCAGGGTTGGTAAGAAGTGGGTGTGTCTGTGTTGGCTTGGTGCTCCCACAGCAGGGTTGGTAAGAAGTGGGTGTATCTGTGTTGGCTTGGTGCTCCCACGGACAGGGTTGGTAAGAAGGTGGGTGTGTCTGTGTTGGCTTGGTGCTCCCACAGCAGGGTTGGTAAGAAGTGGGTGTGTCTGTGTTGGCTTGGTGCTCCCACAGCAGGGTTGGTAAGAAGTGGGTGTGTCTGTGTTGGCTTGGTGCTCCCACAGCAGGGTTGGTAAGAAGTGGGTGTGTTTGTGTTGGCTTGGTGCTCCCACAGCAGGGTTGGTAAGAAGTGGGTGTGTCTGTGTTGGCTTGGTGCTCCCACCGGCAGGGTTGGTAAGAAGTGGGTGTGTCTGTGTTGGCTTGGTGCTCCCACAGCAGGGTTGGTAAGAAGTGGGTGTGTCTGTGTTGGCTTGGTGCTCCCACAGCAGGGTTGGTAAGAAGTGGGTGTGTCTGTGTTGGCTTGGTGCTCCCACCGCAGGGTTGGTAAGAAGTGGGTGTGTCTGTGTTGGCTTGGTGCTCCCACAGCAGGGTTGGTAAGAAGTGGGTGTGTCTGTGTTGGCTTGGTGCTCCCACAGCAGGGTTGGTAAGAAGTGGGTGTGTCTGTGTTGGCTTGGTGCTCCCACAGCAGGGTTGGTAAGAAGTGGGTGTGTCTGTGTTGGCTTGGTGCTCCCACCGCAGGGTTGGTAAGAAGTGGGTGTGTCTGTGTTGGCTTGGTGCTCCCACAGCAGGGTTGGTAAGAAGTGGGTGTATCTGTGTTGGCTTGGTGCTCCCACGGACAGGGTTGGTAAGAAGGTGGGTGTGTCTGTGTTGGCTTGGTGCTCCCACAGCAGGGTTGGTAAGAAGTGGGTGTGTCTGTGTTGGCTTGGTGCTCCCACAGCAGGGTTGGTAAGAAGTGGGTGTGTCTGTGTTGGCTTGGTGCTCCCACAGCAGGGTTGGTAAGAAGTGGGTGTATCTGTGTTGGCTTGGTGCTCCCACCGCAGGGTTGGTAAGAAGTGGGTGTGTCTGTGTTGGCTTGGTGCTCCCACAGCAGGGTTGGTAAGAAGTGGGTGTATCTGTGTTGGCTTGGTGCTCCCACGGACAGGGTTGGTAAGAAGGTGGGTGTGTCTGTGTTGGCTTGGTGCTCCCACAGCAGGGTTGGTAAGAAGTGGGTGTGTCTGTGTTGGCTTGGTGCTCCCACAGCAGGGTTGGTAAGAAGTGGGTTTGTCTGTGTTGGCTTGGTGCTCCCACAGCAGGGTTGGTAAGAAGTGGGTGTATCTGTGTTGGCTTGGTGCTCCCACAGCAGGGTTGGTAAGAAGTGGGTGTGTCTGTGTTGGCTTGGTGCTCCCACAGCAGGGTTGGTAAGAAGTGGGTGTATCTGTGTTGGCTTGGTGCTCCCACAGCAGGGTTGGTAAGAAGTGGGTGTGTCTGTGTTGGCTTGGTGCTCCCACAGCAGGGTTGGTAAGAAGTGGGTGTATCTGTGTTGGCTTGGTGCTCCCACCGCAGGGTTGGTAAGAAGTGGGTGTGTCTGTGTTGGCTTGGTGCTCCCACAGCAGGGTTGGTAAGAAGTGGGTGTATCTGTGTTGGCTTGGTGCTCCCACAGCAGGGTTGGTAAGAAGTGGGTGTGTCTGTGTTGGCTTGGTGCTCCCACAGCAGGGTTGGTAAGAAGTGGGTGTGTCTGTGTTGGCTTGGTGCTCCCACAGCAGGGTTGGTAAGAAGTGGGTGTGTCTGTGTTGGCTTGGTGCTCCCACAGCAGGGTTGGTAAGAAGTGGGTGTGTCTGTGTTGGCTTGGTGCTCCCACAGCAGGGTTGGTAAGAAGTGGGTGTGGCTTGGTGCTCCCACAGCAGGGTTGGTAAGAAGTGGGTGTGTCTGTGTTGGCTTGGTGCTCCCACAGCAGGGTTGGTAAGAAGTGGGTGTGGCTTGGTGCTCCCACAGCAGGGTTGGTAAGAAGTGGGTGTGTCTGTGTTGGCTTGGTGCTCCCAGTGCTCTGATGCATCATCATTCCATCTCCTTTGTGTTTCAGGTGAGATGAGTGAGAGCCGAGCAAAGAGAGTCCGCATCAAAGAGGTGGATGGCTGGACGCTGAGGATGCTAATTGATTATGTTTACACTGCAGAAATTCAGGTCACAGAAGAAAATGTCCAGGTAAGAGCAGCTGCCTCGTGCTGTCAGGCTCATTGCACACGTGCAGTTTTTAAAAGATCATTCCCACATGGCATGCTAGTGCCAAAGTAATAGGATTCATTGTGAAAACTGAATTTCTAAGGGACATTTGGAATGATTACATCTTTTCAATAATGTTTCTGATTTTGTTATCTTTTATATTCTTAGAAGTTCCAAGTTACAGATCCTTTAGTTCTCTGGGTGATGTTTGTTCTTTTATGAAAACCCTGAATGCTAATTCATGATGCCTGGGTGATGCTGCCCACAGCTTTTCTTTCTTCCTTTGAAGGATAGTCTATAAAAGATGTTTTTAACTGTCAACACTCTTTGACTCTTAGTATTTCAGCATCTTCATTAAGTGATGCTAGAATGTAAGCCAGTTTGATATTGTATCTTATTTTGTATTTTAAAAATGTTTTGGGTGAGTTATGTAAGTGATAAGCACGATAGATGTGGAGTAATAAGTGAAAGTCTTTTTTTGAAACTCCCCTTCTGCCTCACATGGCGACCTGCTTGGGTTTCCAGAGAGGATCTCCTGGTATATGCATGGTGCTCCTCCATGCTTGCGTTCTCTCTCCTTCTCTCTGTATCTCTGTTGATGCACACACGTTCATGTGCACATGTTCATGCGCACACACACATGCCCACACACACAGACTTGTCATACATCTTGCTGTGTTCATTGCTATCAAAGATTCAAATACACACGCACTCTTTGATCAACAAGTTCCATTTGAAGAATGTAGCCCATGAAGTTTTGGCATGCAAATATAAAAATTTCTACTCATGGCAACATTTTTGTAAAGGCGAAAAATAATACTGGTAATTGTATAGGATACAACACAAAAGGAGTTTAACCCGTGATGGCGATACCAAATGTACATGTAAGAACTTATTATTCTCCATCCAACAGGCATTGTGTTTTGAAGACAATAATAAGTACTAAGACTTTATTTTTATTTGAAGGGGAGATTAAAGGGGAGGAATGGAGAGAGGGAGAAGGTATCAGGCGAAAGAGAGAGTGAATATGAATCTCCAACCTGCTGGCCGACTCCTCAGTTGTCCGTGGCGGTTAGGATGGGGCTAAGGCGACTCCTCAGTTGTCCGTGGCGGTTAGGATGGGGCTAAGGCGACTCCTCAGTTGTCCGTGGCGGTTAGGATGGGGCTAAGGCGACTCCTCAGTTGTCCGTGGCGGTTAGGATGGGGCTAAGGCGACTCCTCAGTTGTCCGTGGCGGTTAGGATGGGGCTAAGGCGACTCCTCAGTTGTCCGTGGCGGTTAGGATGGGGCTAAGGCAGAGTAGGAGCAGGGAACTCCGTCAGGGTCTCCATGGGTGACAGGAACCCAAGCACATGGACCAGCATCTGCTGTGTGCCAGCAAGCGGAGGCCAGGCACTCGGGGACGCCGGCGGCTCCAAGTGGTGGCCTAACCCTCTATTGTAAGACCCATCCCAGGACTAAATTCTGAAGAAGTAATCTGTAATCTGTATTTCTACAATTAGGACCTATATGGATTCAGTCTTTTATCTCTTCTATTTGAAATATGCTACAAAGTTTTTAATTTAAAGACTGACATCTTTGTGGTTTAACTTTTAAAGATTTGTTGCTAATTGTTAAATGAGATGGTGTGTTGGTCTTTCCTGGGGTATCATATTTGTTAGGTGTAGGCTCTGGGGTTGTATGTAAAAGTATGAATTGGATGCTAGGTGAACTTTTTTCTATCATGGAAGAACATGTAATCCTGATGCTTTAGTAGCTGAATTCCAGGGAATTGTTTTTGATGAAAATTTATCCTTGGGTTTGTTTTTCCTCTTCCCTTTTACTAATTAATTAAACCTATCAAAAACTCTTTCTGAATTATGCCATTACTGGCCTGTCATTACCTTGGCTTAGGAGAATATTGGAGAATCAGAAATTATATAAGCACATCCATTCTTCATCTCGAACTGGGGCTGAAGCTGTTAGAACAGTAAACATCTGGCCAGCTTCATTATATCCCTGGCAAATCGTGGGCAGCTGTGTGACTTGATTTAGCTGTTCAACTCTGCTAAGATTTGGTTTCTTCAACAGGTAAATTAGGGGATTTGATTTGATTTGGTTTGATCCTTATATATTTAGCTTATGGGCTGCCTGCTTTCTGAATGATTCTTCATTTTTTTTTTAGAGATCTATCAACCTATCTGTTGCTTATTTGGAAGGCAGAGCAGTAATGTGAAAGAGAAATGAAAAAAAGAAAAAAGAAAAATGGAGATTGACATTTTGCATCTGTTGGTTCGCTTCCCCAATAACTCCAGCAGCTAGGGCTGGGCCACAGAGAAGCCTGGGCCCACAAGGCTGGCAAGATCCCAAACTGGGGCCACCCTCACTGCTGCCCTTCCCATGCGCCTAAGCAGGAAGCTGGGTTGGAAGTGGAGCAGCTGGGATTCAAACCAGTGCCTTGATGTTGCAGACCAGGATCCTGAGAAATGGCTTCAGCTGCTGGACCATAATGCCAGGCTTGGTCTGAGGTTTTCTCGTCATGAAATAAGGTTCATTTGAAACCTGATGATTTGAAATTTCGCTTTGTTTTGGCTGGCTGCCTGCCTAAGAAGTGAGGTTCGGATAGGAAGTCGGTGTGGCCCTGCAGGTACTTTTATGTTGTCATTGAGCATAACTGATTGTTGCCAAGATCAGCTTAGTAAGATAGGTCTTTATTAACTGCATAATTATGCAATGTACAGCTATTAACATTAAATCATGAATTTGAGATATTTCTGAAGCATTTACTGACAAAAGAAAAATATGAGTAAAAAGATTTTTTTTTAAGATTTATTTATTTTTATTGGAAAGGCAGATACAGAGAGGAGGAGAGACAGAGGAAGATCTTCTGCCAATGGTTCACTCCCTAAGTGGCTACAACAGCTGGAGCTGAGCCAATCCGAAGCCGGAGCCAGGAGCTAGGAGCTTTTTCTGGGTCTCCCATGTGGGTGCAGGGTGCCAAGGCTTTGGGCCATCCTCGACTGCTTTTCCAGGCCACAAGCAGGGAGCTGGATGAGAGGCAGGGCTGCCGGGATTAGAACTGGTGCCCATATGGGATCCGGATGCATGCAAAGTGAGGACTTTAACCTCTACACTATCGCACCGAGCCCTGAGTAAAATTTTTATACATTTGTGTGGAAACAATGGTATTACCCACTTTCCTGTAGCCCTTGACCCTTTGTACCCCAATCAACTGAGTAAGATTATTAAAATCAATAAATAAAAAAATTTTATATACATTTGATTCATTTTTAAATTGTGTTTAACATGGGTTTAATAAGCATGGAACCACTTGACTGGTTGCTTTTACTAATAATGTATAAAATTTCATTGCCATATGGGTTGCTACTAAAATACTTCTATGTTTCCAACCTGGATGACTGCTATGTCGCTCTGAGGGCTAAGGTTCTCTGTAGTTATGTTTTCCAGATAAGTTTATCTGGGCCTGGAATAATGAAATTGTAATTGCCAAGGCACAATAAAAGCTAAAAGGCACGCTGTGGCTACTTTTGGGTGTGTGTGGGTGTGGTAGCAAAGTGTGTACTGGTCATTGGTTTTTGTATTGCTTGAATATATCTTTAAAGTAGTCCCATTTGTGTCATTTCTCTTTCATTTATAGGAGTGGGAAAAATGTGGCTTGGGTGGGTGCTTTTCATTCTTCAACCTGTCTCCTGTCACAGACATGTGGACTAGTGCTGTGGAGAACAACTTGTAACTAGGAGGGTTTTGTCCAGACACTAGTATGATCTGTTGTTGGAGCTGCTGTGATGGTGACTGTGAAATAAACACGTTGTTCATAACTGAGGCGGCGCTTTCCGCAAGAGCCTGCTGGTTGCGGCTCGGCCTTTTGCCGTGGCTGCTGGTGGCAGACATTTGAACACCGCTCTGCCTCACTGTTGTCTCTGGAACTGCCGGTGAGCCTGTGGTCGTTACTCCTTGGCTAACTTTCTCAGACACTGAACGTTACTCTAAAGACCGCTTTCCAAGCTGTATGTGTTTGTGGAATTAAATGGCTGCACTGTTAAGCATCTTGGAATGTTCTCTACTTTGCTTCAGAGTACAATTATACCAGTAAAGAGAAACATCTGATTGGAAAATTATCAACAAATTAAAGCCTTCCATGGAGAATCATTCTCATACGGCAGTGAAACAACTGTACGTGTTGTGCAGTGAGTTTGACTGTAACAATATTTTTTATACTTTATTTTTTTTAAGTTCCGAAGGAAAACTTACCTATATACTGTTTCCTTTTTTGGAGAAAACAGTTGTTGGTAAATTGAGATAAAACACAAGGATTCACCCATTTAAGTTCTTAATTTTACTTTATTCGTTGCTGTTTGTGCACAAGTTTATGTGTGCTGTGTGTGCCCGCACACGCACACACACACTCATAGGGCTTCTCGCCCGGACACGCTGTTAACTGCATTCACAGCCGATTGCGTTGGCGTGGAGGGCGTCACGGGCGCTCAGGGAGTGAATTGCCTTCCTCGGTGCTCTGCCCGCTCTGCCCGGCTCTGCCCGGCTCTGCCCGCTCTGCCCGCTCTGCCCGGCTCTGCCCGGCTCTGCCCGCTCTGCCCGGCTCTGCCCGGCTCTGCCTGGCTCTGCCCGCTCTGCCCGGCTCTGCCCGCTCTGCCCGGCTCTGCCCGGCTCTGCCCGGCTCTGCCCGGCCATGCTGCGGCCGCAGTGAGGCTCGTGAGAATGTCAACGGTGGGAACGCACGGCCTGCTAGTTGTTAACGCCATTGTAAGCTCACCTAAAATTGACTGTTATTCCAACAGGTGTGGGTTTTCTTTTTTCTTTTTGACGTTCATAAAAGCAAGCAGATATTACATAACTTTTAAAAAATGCAGTTTCTCTCCTTCACTTGACTTGCAGACTTGCTCCTTAACAGCTTCTTGTTTTAACAGAAAGAGGTTTCATCGTTGCTGTCTTTGAAAAGTTGTTGTAGTGTTGGCTGGAGGGTTTATAGTGAAGATGATTAAATCCCAACCAATAACCTTTCATTGGTATAAAATTGCCTAGTTATTTGACTAGAAATACAAATTTAAAAGTTGCTGTTAGTTAGCTTTCATGTTGTCTTTTTTGCACATTCTAGAGATGTTGTGTGCCCGTGGCAGGATCGCTGGTTTCAGATGTCCACCTGCTGAGGGAAGCAGGTCATTGTGCCTGAGACCAGGAAGACAGAATCCTTTGCAGAATGAGCCTTGTTGTCATAGGTGTCATCCTGCCCCCACGTCCCATAAGTCACTGCTGCTCCTGCTCCTTTGAGTGAGGAGACAGGGCTGTTGCACTGCACGTAGCAGAGGAGCATTCTGTGCTTGTAAAATGGACTGTCCGTCTGCCATGATTGGCTGGCTGTGTTCTCTCACCGCAGAGAGGTTAGGCAGCAGAGTGAAGAACTGTCAGCATTCTTGCGAACAGTTGTTATCTGGGTCTTCTCGGGGTGTGAGTGGCCTGCCTGCTTGTGCCCTCTCGTGTGGAAGCCGTGCACGGACAGGACAGGTTCGCAGCTGTCGCCTCAGGTGCCTTTCCTGTGTGTTGCAGGTGCTTCTCCCGGCAGCTGGCCTGTTGCAGTTACAGGACGTGAAGAAGACCTGCTGTGAGTTTTTAGAATCCCAGCTTCACCCTGTCAACTGCTTGGGAATCCGAGCTTTTGCGGATATGCATGCGTGCACAGACCTCTTGAACAAGGCCAACACCTACGCAGGCAAGTGAGAGCCGTCGGGGCGTTCTTCGCGGAGCCTGCACAGGTCTCTGTTGGGCTGTGTCTTGTTTCTAGACCTGGATTTAAGAAAGTAGGTGCGAAATCTTATATTGAGAGTACAGCATAGTGGAAGATTGCCCATAAAAATAGGTGCTGATTGTTGGGGAACCTGTTGTAGTGTTCACTCACTGACACAGAGGATTCCTCCCTGAAAAAGGTGAATGAGTTTATGCCAGCTCAGTGACACTTCTTGAAAGAATTAATCCTTTCTGCTTTTACACTTATTATGAACCCTACTTATGTCTTCATAAACTACATGTGAGCTCTCCCTGCTTTGTTGAGAGGCTCAGAGCCAGCGCCCTCTTGCTGTGAACTACAGCTCGGGCAGAGCGGGATGCATGGGCACAGAGCCTGCACTCGCTGTGAGCTGTATCACTGTGCCTTCAGTGTCTGTCAGATGCAGTCCTAGATATCGAATAAACCTCTCACTCACTTCATTGAGGTCTTCCTGAGTAAGGTGTTTCTGTCGTCCTCACCGTATCAGATGAGGACACCAAGGCTTAGGGGAGTTACCTAACTGCCCACAGTTGTGCAAGCAGGGTCAGGGCAGACGGATTCTCTGTAGGCCCTGACTCCAAAGCCACAACCACGTGCCCTTTGAGTTTGTCTTTCATGTATGAGTAATGGATTTACAAGAAATTTGTAAATAGTTCTCTAATTTTTTTAACTTACCAATAGTATTTATAGAACCTTTTTGGTCTTTGGGAAGAGTGGCTATAATATTGAATCAAGGACATTTTCCCCCAGTATTGTAAGAATTACTAATTTTGCTAGTTTCGGGACATGTCTTTCGGTCTAAGTTATATAGTTTGATTGCCAAATAACTTGTTTACTTAGAATTCAGAGCTCTGTATATCATAAGCCATCCATTAAAAAAATACTCGTTTGCAAGACAGAGTTACAGAAAGAGGGAGAGACAGGAAGAGAGAGAGATCTTCTATGGATCCACTTCCCAAATGACAGCAGTGGCCAAGGTGGGGTCATCCTGAAACCTGGAGGCTGAACACCATCCAGGCATGTGTTGTAGGTAACGGGAACCAAACACTTCCATGGCATGGGCTTGGGCACCTGAGCCACCTTCTGCTGTGTTCCCAGGCATGTTAACAGGAACCTGGATCCAAAGCCGAGGAACTGGGACTTGAGTTGGCGATGGGATACCAGTGTGACCAGCAGTGGCTTGACCTCCGTCATAATACCAGCCGCAGAAATGATGGCCGTATGTTCAGATAGACAGGCATTACAGTTTCTTCTGTTTTCAAGTAAAGCAGGATCCCTCCCACTCTTAATCTGTAATGGCCTAGAACCCTCTGTCATTTATTGCGTGATGTATTATGACATGGAACTTACCAGAAATTTTGTACTGATAGTGATGCTACCATTTAAAATAGATATTTAAAGTGCCACCATATAAAACAGGTTGAGCCACGAGGTGTGGCTGTGCGTGAAGAGCGGCTTCTGGCACTGACAGTGTGGTGCCTGTGACGTTGTCATCATCATGTGTTCTGGTTCCAGTCCTGGCCATTCCACCTCCTGTCCAGCTCCCTGCTAATGTTCCTCAAGAAGCAACAGAAGATGGCCCAAGTCCTGGGACCTCTGCACCCACGTGGCAGGCTCGGGTGGATTCCAGGCTTACGATTCTGGCCTAGCCCAGCCCTGGCTGCTGTAGCCGTGGGGGAGTGAAGAAGTGGGTGGAAGCTGTCTGTTGCTCTCTCTTGTCTTTCTGTAACTTTGCCTTTCAGATGGTGAATGCATGAATGTTCTTTAAAGAAAAACAAAACAAAGTAAAAAGCCCCATTCCTTTGTTGCTGCTTTGCAGTTGCAGAAACGAAATAGTTGATCTTGCTAATTCTTGTGTGGAAGTGCTGTTAACTTTTTTCTAATTCTTACATTAGGCTAACTTTATATTTTATAAGCAACTTGAAGCTGTGGGAGTGGAATCCTGGCATTAACGGGTTTTCTTTCTCACTCCCACACAGAGCAGCATTTTGCTGATGTCGTGCTAAGTGAAGAGTTTCTCAATCTTGGCATTGAGCAGGTGTGCAGCTTGATCTCAAGTGACAAACTCACCATTGCCTCGGAGGAGAAGGTGAGCCTGTCTCCCTTTGCCCAGTATGCAGTAACACCATAGTTCCTCGACTTCGTGTTGTAACTTGGTGATCCTGTTTTGATCTGAAAGACGAGAGTCTCAGCCAGTTGACCAGCTGATCGCCAGTAGAGATCGCTGTGGTTGTTCATGTCGCAGCAAGCTCCCTGAACTGTGACCTGTTCGAGTGTTGTGCCCTCAGAGTTCTGTGCTGCTGCCTTTCCTGGCTGCGCTTCTCGCTCCCTTGACATTGGGCTGCCTTGGTCAGTCACCTGCAACTTTAACAAACATGTTTTGAGTGTTTACTCTGTACCAGACACTGTTATAATGTCCTGGGTGGGAGAAGATAAACAAAATGGAATTCTTGCTTCTCGCCGAACGCCGCCGACATGGTGTTCAGGTGCTTCGTGGAGGTCGGCCGTGTGGCCTACGTCTCCTTTGGGCCTCATGCCGGTAAGCTGGTCGCGATTGTAGATGTCGTTGATCAGAACAGGGCTTTGGTGGATGGGCCCTGCATGCGGGTCAGAAGGCAGGCCATGCCTTTCAAATGCGTGCAGCTGACGGATTTCATCCTCAAGTTCCCACACAGTGCTCGCCAGAACTATGTCCGGAAAGCCTGAGAGAAGGCTGATATCATTGCAAAATGGGCAGCCATGAGATGGGCCAAGAAGGTTGAAGCCAGAGAAAGGAAAGCAAAGGTGACTGATTTTGACCGCTTTAAAGTCATGAAGGCAAAGAAGATGAGAAACAGAATAATCAAGAATAAAATTAAGAAGCTTCAAAGGGCAGCTCTGCTGAAAGCTTCTCCTAAAAAAGCGCCTGTTGCTAAGGGTGCCGTGGTGGCTGCGGCAGCCGCTGCTAAGGCTCCAGTGAAGAAGGTGACCACTGCAGCCCAGAAGGCTGCGGCCCCGAAGCCCCGGCCCAGAAGGCTGCGGCCCCGAAGGTGGCAGCGCCTGCCAAGGCCCAGAAGGGCCAGAAAGCTCCAGCCCAGAAGGCGTCTGCTCCAAAGGCTTCCGGCAGGAAAGCATGAGCAGACGCGGAGATGGACTTGACAAGCTGCACACTGCCCACTTTCTGACTTCAGCAGCTGGCACATAGAAATTCTCAGTAATAATTGCATACAGAATGATTTAAAGAGGAAGGTTAATTATGTGTTTTATTTTTAGTGCCTTGCTCTTTTCCTGTATCAAAATAATATGCATTCATTCCCAGAGATCCATTTGCATATTGCCAAACATTTTTACAATCCGTTAGAGACTATCAGGTGATACACACGTCAGTTTGGAAGGAAATGATATAGACGATCATCATCTTCAAATGAATATATTAACTTCCTCATCAGTATGTATTTTAAGTAGTAATGCCCTTCTTATGTAGCTTGTAAAAACTTCACCTTGAAGGGAAGTGTTTGATGTGTCTGTTGAGACACTGCTTGTGCTGCCTGCATCTCTTACTGGACTAACAGGGTCAGGGCTCAGTCCGCTTCTGACTCCGTCTTCCTCCCACGTGCTTGGAGCCCTGCCCCCACGTGGGAAACGGGACTGAGCTCAAGGTTGCAGCCTTCAACGTGGCCTAGCATCTGAGTAAGCCAGCACATGGGAGATACTTGCTTCTGTCTCTTCTAAACAGTTTTGTTTTAAGTTTGAGAATATTGCATTTTAATATATTCTGTTACAGAGTTAACCTATTCTGCAGATGCTTGATTTGTTTGGTAAAAATATTTGAATGGCAGAGTTACATTTAGTTCACTTTCACGATGGTCAGGGTTGGGCCAAACCAAAGCCAAGAGCCAGAAGTTTCTTCCAGGTCTCGTGCAAGTGCAGAGGTCCAAACTCCTGGGCCATCTTCTGTTGCTTTGCTAGTACATTGGCAGGGAACTTGTTCGGAAATAGAGCAGCCAGGGCTTGAACCAGTGTCTGTACGGGAGGCCAGTGTCACAGGCAATGGCTTTAACTGCTACATTATAATGCGGACCCTTACCCGGTAGCGTGGCCTAGTGGCTAAAGTCCTCGCCTTGAACGCCCCGGGATCCCATATGGGCGCTGGTTCTAATCCCGGCAGCTCCACTTCCCATCCAGCTCCCTGCTTGTGGCCTGGGAAAGCAGTCAAGGACGGCCCAAAGCTTTGGGACCCTGCACCCGTGTGGGAGACCTGGAGGACCTGGAGAAGGTTCCCGGCTTCGGATCGGCACAGCACTGGGCGTTGCGGTCACTTGGGGAGTGAATCATCAGACGGAAGATCTTCCTCTCTGTCTCTCCTCCTCTCTGTGTATCTGACTTTCCAATCAAAATAAAATAAATCTTAAAAAAAAAAATTGCGGACCCTGAGAGCCACCATTGTGTTGTTATACAGTATTTGTAAACTTAAAGAAAAAGCTGAAGATGAATTGTTAAAAAGGATATATTATTTTCATTTCAGAATATAACTTTAATTTATTATTTTGGGTACTGCGTACCAAAAGGACTTGAGAGATTTAAATCTAGGCAAGTAGAACAGAATTCAATTTGCATAGTTTATCTGCCATGAAATAGCCCACATGTTAGATTATCATAGTAGTACAGTTTTGGTAAGATTAGGTAAGGTGCCGATTAAAATGTTTAATGAATACCAAGTGAATAAAGTACTTGTTAAATACAGAAAGCTACTGAAAGTGCTTTATGAAGTACTTACTAAGTGGCTCCGTGAGCACATTGCGGGTTAGGGTTTAGCAAATACTTTACCCATGAGTTAAACATGGGTGTCTCAGTAAGACATGAGGCATATTTCCAGGTATCTTGGTACAAAGCTCATTTGTACTTTCTCCTTTCCTTGTGTTCCCTGCAAGGTGTTTGAAGCAGTAATAGCGTGGGTGAACCATGATAAGGATGTGAGGCAAGAGTTCATGGCTCGGCTGATGGAACATGTGCGCCTACCTTTGCTTCCCCGGGAGTACCTGGTTCAGGTAAATGCAGAGCACTTGAGTGCAGGTGACTCCGCCCCCTCACCTGGCACTCAGGGCTGCAGAGGAGGTGTGAGGTGGAGGGATTACCTTATTTCACTCTTGGTGGGAGTGTAGGCTAGTGCAGTCACTAGGAAAGTCAGTACAGAGAGTGTTCAGACAAGTGCAAATCAATCCAGCGTAGGACCCAGTCATCCCACTCCTGGGCGTATGTCCACAGAACGAGAAATCTGCATATGAGAAGATGACCTACAGTCATATTTGTAGCAGCAAAACCATAATACCAAAGACATGTTAAGCCACCCAGATGCCCGTCGAAAGAGAAGTAGATAAAGAAACTGTGGTGTATCTACTCCGTGAAACATCACACCGCCATTAAACAGAATAGAATTCTACCATTTGCAATAAAATGGCCACAACTTGGGCTCAGTTAACTACATGTTTGTAAACATTATGTGGCCATTCTGCTCAGTGAAATAAGCCAATCCCCAAAGGACAGATATATAGTTTCTCTGATATAAGACAACCTTCATTGCAAAATACAAGGTCAATCAATATATAGGTGAATGTGTGTGTGTGTGTGTGTGTGTATATACATATACACACGCATAGGTAAACTATATAATGGGAACCAACGTACTGGCAAGTGAAGCTATGCAGCAGTATGCATCTCTGCTCCCGAATAAAATGAGTACACCCGACGAAAGTGCTAAGTGTATTTTGATAATGGGATACTAGGTTTTCTGCCATTGCCTGTACCTACACTGCTATGATGTACTTAAATAACAGTGAAGACAGTGGCAGTGGGGGAAGACGAGGTGGAGGGGAAATCCCCAAGCCTGCAAAACCGTATCATGGCAAATAACAAGGAAGAGGTTTTAAAAAGATGAAAAAAGTGTGAGTATTTGCACAGTGATTCTGTTGGCCTGTCGACAGCCACAGACAGCCACAGCCCGTTTCCGAGCTCCTGGCTTTGAGCTTCAGCCCCTTTGCTTACGATCCAGCCTCCTGCTGACTTGTACCTTGGGAACCGCAGGTGGTGGCTGAGGAAGTGAGTTTGCTGTCACCCCGACGCCTGCTTCAGCCTTGGCTGGTGCAGGAATTCGAGGAGAAGCCCCGCGGAGGGAAGGCCTCTGCACTGAAAATAGGTCATAAAATCAGTGGTCATTTTAAAGATATGTCTAATGCATGCTTTTAAGGATCTGCACATATGCTTTCCTCTGTGGGTCAGGTCTTGTGTATTTTTTTCCCTTACTCCTAAGTTTCCACCTATTCCATTCTACACTGAAACAGCGAGCAGTGTTGCTGCTTTTTGTCTCTTCTGTCTCGCTGGTGGTTTTGTCCTGAAGCAGCCATCCCTCACAGTGCGTGTCTGCTGCTTTCTGACAGAGGGTGGAAGAGGAGGCGCTGGTCAAGAACAGCAGTGCGTGCAAAGATTACCTCATTGAGGCGATGAAGTACCACCTGCTGCCCAGCGAGCAGCGCGTGCTGATGAAGAGCGTGCGGACGCGCCTGAGGACGCCCATGAACCTTCCCAAAGTAGGACCTGCTCCTCGTACTCCTTAGCGCTCCCAGACAGCCACAGTGACGCCAGCTGCTCATTTTGTGTTCATCTGTCTCCACGCTTGATCGTTCTAGTCTCCCTGCAAGAGATAGTGTGCATGGGGGTGTTATAGTCCAGCCTCTGCTGACTTTCTGTCTCAGCGTGGGGACGGTGCAGCTCAGTTAATCTTTTATCAGCTGCGTGATGTCACTCATGGGGAACAGAAGGCAGCTCGTTTCTGCCTCTTCTGAGTCGAACTAGCTGTTTTAATGGTAGAAAGAATAGTTATGGTCAAAAATTAGACTAGGAAGGACAACTTCTATGGAAGTTAAGTTTTTGCATAACTGGAAACCCATTATTTCGGAGAATGTGTTAGCGCCTCAGCCAGCGGCCTTCCTGTTCCGTGTTGTACAGTGCTTGCTGCTTCCTACACGCTGTGTGTAGTCACTGGAGCGTGGATTTCTCGCGTGTCCAGATCTGCAGCATTTAGATTTTTCTATGTGAAAGTTCGCATTCTACAGTTGTCTTTGCATTTGCAGCCTCTCGTGTTTTGCTGGTTTGATCTTGCATGCCAAGTGACCCCTCGCTTCTGTCTCTGTTGGCAGTCCTTCCGCCTGTTTGTCTCCGCAAGGGCCAGCATGTGTGTGTGACCTGTCGCAGTGATCCACTTTCTGCCACTTTGATGTGTGTACTTTAACTCTTGTGTGCATTTGGGGTAATACCAGAGTAAGAGTTAGAATCTATCTGTTGTTTTCTTATCATTTTCAGTTTCTTACTCTCTCCTTCCCATTGAATTATGTAGTTTTAATTCTTTTATTTCAATGCTTTTATTTGCTTTTTATTTTCAAGTTTTATTTTTGGAGCCTACATTTTCAAATGTTTCAAATCTACATTGGTACTGTTTTCCTGTATTTCCTGGTGTTAACAGTATTCCTCAATTCAGAGCTAACTGTAGATTTGGCCAGGGTATTAGTAGCTCAGTTATTGAGATCATAAGTTAGTGTTAAAATGTGTAATGGACCCCACTAATATCTGTGCTGACAGCTTAGTGGACACGTCCACCGGCCCTGTCCCTTGTAGAAACGTCCACTTGTGTGCTGACAGCTTAGTGGACACGCCCACCAGCCTGGTCCTCTTGTAGAAAGGTCCACTTGTGTGCTGACAGCTTAGTGGACACGCCCACCGGCCTGGTCCCCTTGTAGAAAGGTCCACTTGTGTGCTGACAGCTTAGTGGAAACGTCCACCAGCCTGGTCCTCTTGTAGAAAGGTCCACTTGTGTGCTGACAGCTTAGTGGACACGCCCACCAGCCTGGTCCCCTTGTAGAAAGGTCCACTTGTGTGCTGACAGCTTAGTGGAAACGTCCACCAGCCTGGTCCCCTTGTAGAAAGGTCCACTTGTGTGCTGACACCCTAGTGGACACGCCCACCGGCCTGGTTTCTTGTGGAAAGCTCCTCTTGTGTGACCAGTCCAGCATATAAGCCAGCAGTGAATGAGTGGCCAGGAGCATTCAGTGAGAGGGAGTTCCCCATAGGCACAGACTTGGCAGGATTCCTTTCACACACCCTTCTATGAGAGTTAAATGCTTTGCTCAAAATCTTTCTAAAGTTTTACTGAGAGTTATCACTTAAGAAAAGTATCACTTAACAAGGCATTCACTTCCTACCCTGTTTTAAAAACTGGTATTTGCCTTTTTAAAATTTTCTGATCTCTCCTCAGTTCTCCAAGATTTTTCAAAAATAATTGTAAGTGGCTCAGTAAGTATGTTAGCTAGTTCCCTAAATTCCTTAGTATGCATGTCATCTGGGCCTGCTGATTTTCCAAGTGTTTACATTTTCCAAACACCCTTGTACCTGCTTCAGTAAGTAGCCATCTTTATGAGGCTTCTTCACGTCATATTCGTCCGTGTTATTTCGTGTCAGTTTTTGTTCTCACACAAAAAAATGAAGCTATAAAATGTGTTCCGAGTCTTGGCCATGAATTTAAAATGACCACTTTTTTCAAGCAAATCTTTCCAATTTCTTTTTTTTTTTTTTTTTAAAGATTTATTTTATTTCTTTATTACAAAGTCAGATATACTGAGAGGAGGAGAGACAGAGAGGAAGTGGAGCTGCCGGGATTAGAACCAGCGGCCATATGGGATCAAGGCGAGGACCTTAGCCACTAGGCCATGCTGCCGAGCCCTCCAATTTCTTTTTGAGTAATTTATTCTTAATATGGATTAAATATTTCATCTTTGTTAAAAAGCAAACACAGCAACGTTCTTGATATTCTTCTCTCTCCTGGAATTTGGCTGTGCTGCTGAGACCCCGGTGGGAAAACAAGTTCACATTTGATTTTTCCTGTCGTATCTGAAAGCCTTCTGAAGCATCCTTAGGAAATGCCTTGCGAGTTGTTCTTGGTTGGGCATTTGGTGCGTTGGTGGTCAGCTGTTGAGTTTGGCTGCTTCCCAGGCCTCTCTGGTTGCAGCTTTGGGGCATCGCTACCAGTGGATGTGTTGGCACTCAGGCTTGCTTTTGTGATGAGGCTCACCTCTGGGGCTTTCATCCTTTCTGCCCTGGCAGCCGGGAGTGAGGGGGTGAGCAGGCTGCTGCTGTCTCTGGCGAGTGTGAGCAGGCTGTTGTCTCTGCCGAGTGTGAGCAGGCTGCTGCTGTCTCTGCCGAGTGTGAGCAGGCTGCTGTCTCTGCCGAGTGTGAGCAGGCAGCTGCTGTCTCTGGCGAGTGTGAGCAGGCTGCTGCTGTCTCTGGCGAGTGTGAGCAGGTTGCTGTCTCTGCTGAGTGTGAGCAGGCTGCTGCTGTCTCTGGCGAGTGTGAGCAGGCTGCTGTCTCTGGCGAGTGTGAGCAGGCTGCTGCTGTCTCTGGCGAGTGTGAGCAGGCTGCTGCTGTCTCTGGCGAGTGTGCGCAGGCTGCTGCTGTCTCTGGCGAGTGTGAGCAGGCTGCTGTCTCTGGCGAGTGTGAGCAGGCTGCTGCTGTCTCTGGCGAGTGTGAGCAGGCTGCTGTCTCTGGCGAGTGTGAGCAGGCTGTGCTGTCTCTGCCGAGTGTGAGCAGGCTGCTGTCTCTGCCGAGTGTGAGCAGGCAGCTGCTGTCTCTGGCGAGTGTGAGCAGGCTGCTGTCTCTGGCGAGTGTGAGCAGGCTGCTGCTGTCTCTGGCGAGTGTGAGCAGGCTGCTGTCTCTGGCGAGTGTGCGCAGGCTGCTGCTGTCTCTGGCGAGTGTGAGCAGGCTGCTGCTGTCTCTGGCGAGTGTGCGCAGGCTGCTGCTGTCTGGCGAGTGTGAGCAGGCTGCTGTCTCTGGCGAGTGTGAGCAGGCTGCTGCTGTCTCTGGCGAGTGTGAGCAGGCTGCTGTCTCTGCCGAGTGTGAGCAGGCTGTGCTGTCTCTGCCGAGTGTGAGCAGGCTGCTGCTGTCTCTGGCGAGTGTGAGCAGGCTGCTGTCTCTGGCGAGTGTGAGCAGGCTGCTGCTGTCTCTGCCGAGTGTGAGCAGGCTGCTGCTGTCTCTGGCGAGTGTGAGCAGGCTGTTGTCTCTGCCGAGTGTGAGCAGGCTGCTGCTGTCTCTGCCGAGTGTGAGCAGGCTGCTGTCTCTGCCGAGTGTGAGCAGGCAGCTGCTGTCTCTGGCGAGTGTGAGCAGGCTGCTGTCTCTGCCTTTGCTTTTCTGCCTCAGGATCCCTTCAGGCTTTCACCCGTGCACGCTTTCAGAGGGTGCTGTGCTGGATACTCTTTGAGCAGCACTATTTGTCACTTTGCAGTACTTATATTTAAGGTCAACTCTTTAGAATGAGAATGAAGTAAAGTAACATTGAAATAAGGGTTCATTTCTTACGCTTTTTATTTCCTGGTAAAGATGCATTTAATGATAGTAAGAAGTTGGATCAAACAAAATGTGATAGTAGTGCCTGGGAAATGATTGTAGAATTTTGATAGTATAGATTTTTTTTTTTAACCACTGCAATGACTTAGTACTCTTATATTGGGCTTTGATTTTGTGAACTTTAACTTGCTTCGTTTTGCATTCCCATTAAGTAGCACTTGGATTGTTCTGAATGTCATAAAAGGAAGCCTGGAGAGCTTCCCTTCCATTTTGGGATCTGTATCAGTGACGCTCTCAGATTGGGGAATATACAGACTTTTTTATATGTTTGCCTAGAATACATTTTGGAAATTCTGATTGGAAATTTGTGAAACTTGGCTTTTCAGGAGAAGATGTTTACTGTTTAATAAGTCATGGAAATGGAAAGAGGAGAGTACCGAGCCTCACTGGAGGGTTGGTCCCTTGGGTGTGCCTCAGCTCCCTGGCCCTTGCCTTTCTTAAAGTGTTACATTTCACTTTGCTGGACAGAAGGGCCTGTCAGTTTTCTGCTGCTTGGTGGCATGGTCAGTCCGCTGCTGCTCCGATGGGATGCAGGGACTTAGGGGGAGCCTGGGCCGCAGGGTAAGGCAGTGCCCTTGCTCAGAGCGGTGCACTGCTGCTCGCAGCCTCTCCTGGTTTCATGCAGCTCACGCTGCTCTCCCTGCCTGCCCTTCTGCCCGGCCCTCCCAGTGAGCTCCCCTGGCTCTTGTCTCTCTGCTTCCTGGAATGCCAAAGCTCACTGTGCTTCACTTCTTTCGGGCGAGTAAAGGACAAACACTGCTACCCTTCTCGTCTTTGTTTTGATGTGCCAAAGTGACCTGTTGCACAGAAAATCCTGAGATGCAAAGTTTGAGAAATTATGAGCTCTTTGCATCAGAATGTTTTCTCAAGGATTGTTCAAAGAGTTGCCATCCAAGATGTTTCAGAATTAATGTGCACTGGATGCACCATCCAAGCCCGTCAGTGTTGTGAAAGGATGGGGCAGGGCTTGAAGCTTCAAACGCACGCTGCTAAGGACGAGCTGGATCTTAGTTTGTGTTCGGCTCTGGAGCGCTCCGCCCCCCGCCTGCCCCTAGCTCACCATCGCCTTGTTCTTTCTGTGTTGATGGTAGGAGGGTCAAGTATTGGAGCTTTTCTTTGTTAATTCTTCATTTTATGTGATAACTAACCTGAAAAAGACATTGTGCAGTTGGTCCTCGTTCAGTCTTGTTTAAAGACCTTCCTGTAGGTTCTTGGGAGGTGGAGCTATGGCTCATAAGTCTTGCGTAGAGTGCTTTTCCTGGTCCTGGCCGGATAGTGATGGCGGGCATCTGGGAATGGCTGTGGAGGAACCGTGTGGGGCTGCTTTGTTCTCAGCAGCAAGCTGATGTGAGCTCATTCACTGTGGTTTCTGCCATGGCTCCTCTGTCCTGCTGGGTGGCTTTATTTGTAGGTACAGGGGGAGATGTGATGACTTGCAATCTAGAAATCTGTACTCTTGTTAATTCCATTCACTGGCTCTTCCTTCTTCAATCAGTTTGTTTCCCTTTTTTCTCTTCTTCCATCTTCCTGTAATCCCTTGGTGTCTTTCTTGCCTCACCCATGCAGTAACAGATTTCATTTCAGCCTGTTCTCCCATGCGGTGGTGACATAACCCCTGGTCTTTGTGAAACCAGGATCTTGTATGTGGCAAGCCCTTTGACATCCTGGAGCCTTCACCGCTAACTGTTAGCTGTTTTTGTTTTTGTTTTGTTTTGTCTTGTTGGCTTAAATACTGCTTTTGCTTGAAGGATTAGAAACTTATGTTTCAGTTTCTGAAATCCTTATTTTTGACTACATGTGCTAGATAACAGCAGTAGTTCCAACCTGTGCCCCCTTGGTGACGTGTCCTCAGTGTTGGGCAGGTGGTTGTTCCCCCGGCTCACCCTGCCATCTTCACTTGTTAATGCTGCCCACCCCATGTCTTTGTAGGACTCAGAAATCCCTGAATGCGAGAACTGTGTGTTCAAGTGTCTCCATTTCTGCCTTTGCAGCTGATGGTGGTGGTTGGGGGCCAAGCACCAAAGGCTATCCGAAGCGTGGAATGCTACGACTTCAAGGAGGAGAGGTGGCACCAAGTCGCAGAATTACCTTCCAGGCGGTGCAGGGCAGGTGAGCAGGGGCTGCGAGGGTGTCGCTTCCCTACGGCCGAGACACTGAGCCTTTCTGTGGGGTCTGACTTGAGTCATTAGGGGAGTTCCTGTTAGGAAATAGTGATTCAAACGCCTCACTGAACACCTTGATGGGGAAAGCTGTTCTGGCTTCATCTTTACATTTTTATGTTGTCTTGGGCATTATGATTTTATATCTTTGAAGCTAAGGATTACTTTCTGGCATACAGAAGTCATAACTCTAAAATTCTCTGTATTTTGAAAAACTTAATTTAAGATAAAATTTCCTACAGAATGCCAAAACAGAGAGTTCTGATGTAATTATTCTCTAATACAGATACCTCATAGCTATACACAGTGTCAACACTAAGGAATCAGCTTTGGCACATTATTCATATATAAAGACTTCATCCAGACACTATCAGCTTTTCTGTTACTACCCTGACTCTCTTCCAGGAATCCACATCCACACTGCACGTAGTGGTCACATTTTCTGGTGTGTGATGATTTCTTAGTATTTTTCTCATGTTTTGCACTCTTAATGATTTTGAAGAGAATTCGCTAGCTGTGTTGAGGAAAATCTCAGTTTGGAGTCCCTCACTGTGCGCACGATTAGATCGTATGGTGATCTCTAGGCATGGTTGTGATCACGTGCTTAAGGCGCTATCTGTTGCGTTTCTGCCTTTGACAAAATCAGAGTTTTTATAGCATGAATTTTTCTAATAATCCTACAGGTCAGTTTTTTCTATTCTTGTTTAAACTATCTGGTCTCTATTTTGGCATACCTAAGGCATAGGTCTTGCTGTTACCATGGCTAACAGGTTGTCCTAACGTCTTCTGACTTACTTGCCTGTTACCACTCAATTTCCACATCACTTGATTTTGTTCTGAATTTCCTATTCTTTTCTAGTCACTCATTCCTGTTTATACACCATGATAAAGTGGCTTTATTTGCTGCGTTTTATAATACAATGGAATGGGAATTGCAGTAAGACTCGTGTTTTCTCTTGTGTCCTTCAGTAGGTTTCTTAACATCTTTTTCAGACGGTTGCGTGTGCTTCTTGGCAAGTTTATTCTTAGATAATTATCTGTGTTTTTGGAAATAGAATCTTGCATGGTATTGACGGTTTTTTTTAGTTCATAGCTGAGTCCTGACACAGTTTTGGGTTTTTGTTTTTTTAAATTGCACCATAAATTATTAGACTGGACTTATTCCAAAATATACTGCTTAGTTATTAGACAATGATAGATGAATAAATGTCACCTCTTTGGGTTCTTTGCTCTCCATTTCCTACAGATGTGGGCTAAAATCTTGGCCAACCTGTTGAGCAAACTCTATAATTAAGCTTCTGGATTTCCTGGTTCCTTGGAGTGGCGATTACACTTCTGTTGGTTCAATGCCCATTCTCAGAGTTGGTGGTGCAGAGAATAACACGACGTAGATCATCTCTATGGATTGTGCTGCTACACATAGCAAGTTGCACATCACTTTCTGATATGCAGATTTCATTTCCTTTGGATATAGTCCCAGGAGTAGGTTAGCTGGGTCATATGGCAGGTCAATTTTCAGTTGTCTTAGCACTCTCCATACTGACTTCCATAGTGGCTGTACTAGCCCACACTCCCACCAGCAGTAGAGTGGGTTACATTCCCTTCCACCCTCCCCCACACCCACACCCACACATCAGCAGGTGTTGTTAGTAGAGTTCTGAATGTAGGCCAGTCTCGCTGGAGTTAGATGGAAGCTCACTGTGGTTTTTACTTGTATTTCCCTAATAGCTAGAGAACCTAAGTATTTTTTAATATTTAGGATTTACAAAGAGCTTCAGAAACTCAACAACAGCAAAAAACAAAAACCTGTGGAGAAATGGGCAAAGGGAATGAGCAGGCATTTTTCTAAGGAACACATTCAGATGGCTAACATACCAGTGGACACGTGCCCGGAGTCCTCTGCTCGCTCTGGTCATGCTCTGTCTCTGGTCTCCCAGGAGATGTACCAGATTCCCTGCTAGCTGACAGCACAGCAAGCTACTCTGCGGTTACAAGCTTTTGGAGCCGTATGGTGGACCACACTGCCCTACCTCTCAAGGAGTTGGGAGAAGGAAGCGTTAGAGGATAGGATAATGGGGTGGTGATGCCGTCCCTGCCTAATGACAGCGGATCAAACTTCACACGCCCATCAGACACTTAACAATGGTGAATCAAGTTCTCTCTCCTGGGATTCATAAAGCTGAACTTCACTGCCTACCTACCATCTGGTGCAGGGACAGACATGCTCTGAAGAACAGTAGGGCTGGCTTGTGGCATCACGGACTAGGCTGCTGCCTGGGAAGCCAGAATTCCGTCGGGGTGCAGGTGTAGACCCAGCTGCTTCCTTCTGATCCACCTCCCTGGTAATGGTCCAAGTGCGTGGGCCCTTGCATCCATGCCAGAGACCTGGAGGAAGCTCTGGGTTCTTCACTTGAGTCTGGCACAAGCCCAGCTCCTGCGGGCGTTTGGGGAGGGCAGCAACGGAGGGAAAACATCAGGCTCTTCCTTTCCCTTTTTCAGTGCAAGTTCTGCCTTTCAAATAAATAGATTTAAAAAAGAGAGAACAGTTAAAATGGAACAATTTGAAGAAGTTCTATTGTAGACTGTGTAAGATTTATTAAACTTCATGTTTGGTATGTGGTTGTTTCTTGCTTTGGGGTTTCAGGAACTGGAAGTTAGCCCTATAGATTCAAATGAGCCACAGGAGGTCTCAGAGAGTGTGAGACTTCAGCTGGGGCATACATTTCACAGAGTAGATCCAGAGAGGTGCTTCCCAAATCAGGGGAACGATGTGGAAGGGCAGTGGAAACCCTGAGTGCAGCAGGCTCCCTGCTCTGTCTAGGAATCAGCACACTTTTTCCTCAAGGAGAGCAAGAATTGCAGGTTTGGGTTTGCAGGTCTGCCTGGCCCCGACTCGCTGCCTGTGCTGCAGAAGCAGTCACCGTGTGTGTGAAGGGCTGACGCTGGGGCCCATCGAAACCTGACTAGTATCTGAATCACACATAGCTTTTTACAAATGGTGAGACAGTCTTTTTTTTTTTTTTTTGGTTGTTTTTCAGTCATTTTAAAAATGCAAAAATCATTCTTAACTCAGAGGTTTACAGAACAGGTCAGTGAGCCGGAGCAGCTGTGAACTCTGAACACACCAGCATGATGAGCCAGGACAGTGTTACACAACAGTGTAAAGCAGAAACAGTTTCAGTTCTAAAAGGTCCACTAGGGGATCCCGGATGGAGGGCCACGGGAGATACCTACAGGTCCGAGTATTTAGAAACGCTTGGCCATTTTTTAGGTTTGAAGATAAACTTTGGAAAAAGCCAGGAATCGAAGAATACCTTTGACCATGACAGAAAGGAGGTGTACCAATTGTTGCATGGGAATAGCATGGTTTTAGAACCCGATGAAGCAGATTTCCCCAGAGAGTCCTGACGGCAGCTGTGAAGTGCAGAGCAGTCCTCAGAGCTGCCGGTCGCACTGCCTCCTCATGCCGAGTGCCTTGGTTCCTCCGCAGGGATGGTCTACATGGCTGGGCTGGTTTTCGCTGTCGGCGGCTTCAATGGCTCGCTCAGAGTCCGCACTGTGGATTCCTACGACCCCGTGAAGGACCAGTGGACCAGCGTGGCTAACATGCGAGACCGCAGAAGCACCCTGGGGGCCGCCGTGCTGAACGGCCTGCTCTACGCCGTGGGCGGCTTTGATGGGAGCACAGGTAAATCCCTTGGCATCGTCCCTCGCTGCTGTTGGAACTAACACAGCAACCACATGCATGGAACAGATTGTGACAAAGTTAGGATAGACTTAAATGTGTTAACAAGTGGGAGTGTCATATTTAAAGGTAAGCTTGGAAATTGCCTCAAGAATCTCTTTAAATGTTGTGTGGAGTGCTGACTACGTGTTCTTTCTTAAGCATCAGTATCAGTCATCTTGCCAAGTTTGAAAAGCTTTGAAATGTCAGTAGCTTGGGTAGGACCCCTGGAAAGAAACTGTTCCTGCTCATCATGTAATGGATGTGTTTACACATTGCACCATTTTCTTTTATTTTTAGCTCAGTATATCATATGTGAATGTTTTCTGCTAACAGCATGCATGTAGAAGAGTGGTTAGGTGTTTCTCCAAGGAGGGAATGAAGAGCCCGTCTCTGTTGCAGGCTTGTCGTCCGTGGAAGCGTATAACATCAAATCCAACGAGTGGTTCCACGTGGCTCCGATGAACACCAGGAGGAGCAGTGTGGGTGTGGGTGTTGTTGGAGGTGGGTGCTGCAAGTTCGAGGTGAACATGTGCTGCTTGGCTCCAACAGTCTACTCTTCGCAATGTAAAATATCACTTTAAAAAGAAAACTAGTAGTTACTGTAGAACTTACACTGTCTTTTACAGAGTAACTCATCTATACAAGTTAAGCTTTCACTTGTGTACGGCCGTCTCACCCCATTTCCTGTCTCTTTCTTCCCTTGTGGCCTGTACCCCACTGTCAGCTGCTTGCTCTGTTTTTTAAAACAACTTGTTTTGTTTTAGAGGCAGACAGACAGCGATATTGCGTGATGGCCGTCTGCTGGTTCACTCTCCAGCTGACCACAGTGGCTGCCACAGGGTCATGCTGAAGCCAGGAGCCAGAGACTCCATCTGGGTATTCCACGAGGGTGGCAGGGGCCCTTGCGCTTGGGCCTTTCTCTGCTGCTTCCTCAGGCACATTCCCAGGGGTTGGATTAGGAGCAGAGGAGCTGGGAGTTAAACAGGCTGTGGCTTAACCACATGCTGGCCCCATCAGTTGATATTTTTTTTTGGTTTCAGTATACAGTTCCATAGGCTCAGGGATTTCCCCCTCCATCCTTCCGCTTTACATCCCTGCACTCCTGCTGTTTTCCCCATGTTATTATATTGGTGTAGTCCTTCAGCAACCGTCACACGTCCCTTATTCTTGTATTTATGTGTGTCTCGACATTGTAGGTTTAGGCAGTGGTAGAGAGTCCAGCACCCTATTGTCAGGTGTGATAGGGAGTCGGTCTTTTATTCATGTGATCTTAATTCATCCATTTGGGGAACAGATCAGATGACATGTTTATGTGACTTTTCTGGAAAAGGGCTGTTAACTTTTAAGAGGTAGGTTGCTGGAATCACTTATGTCCTAGTAGTTTGTTCCCTTACAGAACTTAAGGAAGGCTGTAAATGTTAGTCCTTGGTGTTCTCTTGTTTTCACATACTGGATTAGTAGAAGCTGTGGGCTTCTGCACCTTTTTTAATGGGTATAGTTCTTGGCACCAAGACTTTTTTCTTCTTGAGTCTTTATTGTTAGAACGTTGTTTGGGTTGCCTACATGTTACAGCATACTGTGATGGAGTCCCTGTGTCTGCCTGGAAGGCTATGATAACATCAGGGTTTGGTCCCTGGGAAGATCTGCATTGCCCTGGCTCCTGGCTCCTGTCTTTGGACTGGTGCAGTCCCAGTGGGTGGGAAGTTTACTGCTGTCTCCCAACCGCTCACATTAAATAAATAATAAATACATTTTCTGTATCATACAATTCAACTATTTAATACAACGCTCTATGCATGTGTCACCACAATTCATTTTAGATTAGTTTTGTTTCTCCCAGAAAGCAGCCCTACTTTCCTGCGTCTTTGCCACCCCCCAGAAGCCTCCTGTCACTGTGGTGCCTTGTCCCTTCTGGACATTTCTGGTACGCGAAGCCAAGCAGTCTTGTGGTCCTTTGTGATGGGCTGCTCTCACGGAGCACAAGGCTTCCGAAGTTCATCGTGCTGTAACATTGATGGGGACTGCATAGCTTTTCATGATCAGATAGTGTTTTATTGCAATACAGTGTTAACTGTTGATCTAACTTTACTGAGGTGGCGTGTTTAATTCTGTTTTCCATGATGTTAGCCATGTTGCAAATAGCATTAGCCAAAAGATTAACAAGGGTACATTTTTCTCCACATTGTTGATAGAAATGTGCGAATCTTGCATAGTAGGGTTTGGCCATTCTGCATATCACCATTAGTCTGATTCTTTAGTAGAGTTCCACAAAACTAGTAACACTTAGAGGCTAAAGTGTGCTGCCCTGAGGGAACATACATTAATGTATGACTTGAAAACCTGGGTGCTTTCCTTATGCTTCCACATTTAGGCTTGCTCTATGCAGTCGGGGGTTATGACGGAGCCTCCAGGCAGTGTCTCAGCACCGTGGAGAGCTACAACGCCACAACCAATGAGTGGACCTACATAGCGGAGATGAGTACGCGGCGCAGTGGAGCCGGTAGGTGGCGCCTCCCTCCATCACTGCACAGGACTGCCCCAGCGAACAGGTTCACTGGTACCTCCTTCCCTTAGCTGAAAGTACTGGCTGATGTTAATGTCATTCTAAATAGCTATTGGATTGTGTGGGTCATGGTGGGTAGCACTCTTGCAAAGTAAAATGCTATATGACTTGTATAAATAAGTTGTTGGGCATTTCTGATATGTTTTTGATACGATGTTTTGGGGGGAACTTGCTGAATAATTAAAATTGTTCATATCTGTTCCTTATAAATTTTATGTGGAAGTTGTCTTAAATATCACCTTTTCTCCTTTGTGGTTTTCTCCTCCATATTATTTTAAATTCTTTTTGACATGCTCTCTTTTTTAGAGTAATAGACTTTATCGAGTTCATTGTCAAGTCTGTTGACATCCCATTCTCAAGTTGTATTCTTTGATAGTGGGTTAAATTGTAGTTCCACCTGAATGTACCCCACCATGTTCTCATCCCTTCTGTGCTGATACAGTTAATTGGTTGTGTTTTGCAGGAGTTGGTGTGTTGAACAACTTACTGTATGCCGTGGGAGGCCATGATGGCCCTTTAGTACGAAAAAGTGTTGAAGTCTATGACCCCACCACCAATACCTGGAGACAAGTTGCAGATATGAACATGTGTCGAAGAAATGCAGGTGTTTTTATCTTGAGATTTATTTTTAATCTTATTTATGCTTTGCTGCCGTCACTGTTTTGTGGATCTGGGTTCCCTGGTAGCCTTTGAACTGTGTAAAGGCAGATGCTGATATAATAATCATGTCTGGGCCATGACAGCTTGTTGTGACAGTTGTCTAACTTCCTGATTCTCTGAACTACCACCTCTTATGCTGCTGGGTCTGGGGACTAATCTTCATTTAACTTACTCATTCTTACCACGGGCGTTTAGAGCACACTACCATGTATCTTACTGGAGAGTCTAGTTCTTGGGGAATGGGTTCCAGTTGAAGAAGCATTTATCCCAGGTTAAAAAACTGATTCTCTGAATCCGGAGGGAAGGCTGGAAAGGTATCCGTGATGCCATTTAGGCTTTCCAGGAAATGGAAAAGCTAAAACCACAGCCACTGCAACGAGGTGATTCAGAGAAAGAACTGGTCAGTGTTAAGGAACTCACTATAGGAATAATTTGCTTGATGGTGGGTAAGCAGTATGAGAAATGCAATTAAATCAATGCCATTTATCAGTTACGTGACTGTCTCAGGGTATTCCCGTCCTGATGGGCGTCAGACCTTGGTCACTTGTCCACGCCCAGGCTGCTGGGGACTTAACACATTACACTCTTTGACCTCGTCCTTCTTCGGTTTGAAAGTACACTCTGAACTTAGTCACTGACTGTGATGGTCAGGTGTGCCGCATGCACTTGTGCATGACGGGCAGCAGGCTGGGTGTGTGTGCTGTGGCAGCATGGCCACGGGCACGGAAGCCTTAGAACACTCACAGAACTGGACACAGTGCTGCAAGAATGTTATAGGACCTCTGCTTTTTTTCCTTAAAGGCTTATTTTTGTTTATTTTCAAGGCACAGTTACAGAAACCAAGTAAGGGACAGAAATCTTGCATCTGCCGACTCACCCCAGAGCTAGGTCAGACTGATTCCAGGAGCTTCTTCCAGGTCTCACCTGCTGAGGGCTGGTGTTGTGGTAGGGTGTGTTAAGCTTCTGATTACAGTGCTGGCATCCATATTGTCATGCCAGTTGAGAGTGCTAGCTGCTGTGCTTCCAGCCCAGCTCCCTGCTAATTCACCTGGGAAGGCATCAGAGGATGGCTAAAGCACATGGGCCCGTTCCGTCCCCTGGAGAAACCATGATGGGGTTCCTAGCGTAAAGCTGTTTGGAAAGAGGATACCAACAGATGAGACAACTTTCTCTGGTGTCTCTCTGCTAGGCCTTAGGAAGAAGACTTCTGAAGTATCTATGGAAGGGCTGTTAATCTGGGCAACAGTTGCGCTTGCTTCGGTAATCATCAGGAAGAGCACAGCAGGAAAGCTTAGTCTGCAGCCTAACCGACTAAGTGTATTTTCTGCACAAATAATGACGTTTGAATAATTCTATGATTTATAAGACTTTATCCTAATAAACACATATTTTCCCATTATCTATATAATCTCCTAGGAGAATATTTTAGAAGATTGCCCTCATTGCATATTTTTGCGTTCTAAAGCAAACTTTTGATAATTCTGTCCATCCCTCAAAACAAATTTGTAATTTTGCAGGATTTCCTTCAAGCACTACACGGGGTTAAAAAGGGCTAAGCTGGCAAGGAGACTGGGACACGTGTTCCAGTTCACGCGGAAAGAGGTGGCAACAAACAGTTTAAAATAGCAGGCAACTGTTTTCTTAGTATGGCAAACCACAGCATCAGAGGGAGGAAGGATGTGAATTCAGTTATTCAATTAAGCTCTGTCATGGTCCACCTATGACGGGTTTTCAGTCTGGGTTTGATTGTGGTGAAGTAAGCAGAATATACTGGAAGCATCAAATGCTGCAGCAATGTTCATATTTATGGCAAAAAGTGGTTTGACCACCGTTCCTGACGAGGGATCTGCTGTGACTGTAAGGGCTGGTAGAATGGCTCCTTTAAAGGCAGAACTGTTTGTTCAGATGGAGTGGGCCTTTCCAGTGCTTCCTCCCCTTGTAGAGATATAAATGACAAGCTTTCATAGGAAGTCATAGCCCCCTTCCTCGATTCTTCCATCAACACAGAGCCATTTTATCCCTTCCTGGTTATATGTCACCTGTCAACAGAGCTAGACGGAGACTTGAGTGCACACACTGCAGCTTTGAGAAGATTGTGTGCCAGCAAAGGCTGTCTCTTGCCCAAGTTCACAGAACCATAGAGTAACAGAGAGGAGACTCATTTCTTTTGGAGAGAAGAGAATATTGCTAGAGGTTTCATCTCATTACTTTGTAATGTTAAAAAGCATTCTGATGTCTGCTGATCAAGATAACGAAAGTGTGTACAAAAAGAGACAAATGTGTGGACAGCATGGTCCTGGATTCTTTTGATGCTCTCCAGTGCCAGTTCGTAATATGGTACCTGGCTAGCATTCTCAGTGAGCCTCAGGCAAAATGAAGGTGATGTAAAGAACTTTAAAAGCTATTTCCCTTTTGATCCAGCAGCTTTCCAAAATTTATATCAAGAAATAACTGCGTGGTGTGGGTGTTTGGTGAAGTGACCAAGGTGAGACCTGGGCTGCCCACGTACCACGCTCAAGCGCCCGGGCCTGGGCTGCCCACGTTCCGCGCTCAAGCGCCCGGGCCTGGGCTGCCCACGTTCCACGCTCAAGCGCCCGGGCCTGGGCTGCCCACGTTCCACGCTCAAGCGCCCGGGCCTGGGCTGCCCACGTTCCACGCTCAAGCGCCCGGGCCTGGGCTGCCCACGTTCCACGCTCAAGCGCCCGGGCCTGGGCTGCCCACGTTCCACGCTCAAGCGCCCGGGCCTGGGCAGCTCACGTTCCATGCTCAAGCGCCCTGGCCTGGGCAGCTCACGTTCCACGCTCAAGCGCCTGGGCCTGGGCAGCCCACGTTCCACGCGCAAGTGTCCTGGGGCTGGGTCCCGGCACTGCTGCAGCTCCAGCTTCCTGTTCATACTGACCTTGGGAGGCACGGGTGCTGACTGGGCAGACTGTAGATCAGTATTTACTCACTTGAAAAATCAGTTGGGTATCTGCTGGCCAGGGTGGATCTGCTCCTACGTGCTGTGAGCTACTCTGGATTTAAATAAGGAAGTGTCTGAGTATACATGTGTAAAGAAAAATAGAGTGGATATCTGAATTTTAATGGTCATTATTCTAAGTGTTGTGAGATCAAAGGTGATTTTTTTCTTGATATTTTTGAATTTTTACCAAAAAAAACCAGGGGTAGTTATTCTATTAATCGAAGAAGCAGTATTTTCTCTTAGAGGAAATAAAATAGTTAACCACTCAGTATAATGAAATGAAGAATAAGTTTAACTTTCTTGCTAATACAGTATTCCCTAAAAACCTGACTTTGAGAGAGTTGCTAACTCTTACTTGTTTCTTTTTTATTTAAATGAGAATTGAAATAGTTTCTAACCTCTAATGTTTGAAGATTCAGTGAAACAACGCCTGTATGAAGCAGCAGCTACACCAACGATACACAGTAGAAGCTTGCAAATGGAATCAAGTGCTCACATGTAAAAGGAGAGTTTTTTAGAAGTGTGTTTGGCATTCCAAGTATTTTCCGTGTAGTAGTATTTTTTGTCTGTTTAAGAGACGGACATAAAGACTGGGAGAGATACCGGTGCTCCCTGCTGATTGATCCCCCAGCACGGGAAGCACTTTCACAGGGCCTGGCCTGAGCCGGAGCCCGCAGTCCGTGCAGGATGCGCCTGTCAGCGAGCTGCCTGCTGGGTGCTGTGTCAGTGGGAACCTGGAGCCACACGCCAGAACTGGGAATTGAACCCAGGGACCTGGCCCTGGGACATATGCCTCCTGTCCACTAGGCTAAGTGCACAGCCTCCTCTGGCCTCTTCTACGTGTCAGTGGGTCATCCTACCTGGACAGGAATGCTCACTGTGTCCTCTCTGATTTTTTGAAGGCGTTTGTGCAGTAAATGGCCTGTTATATGTCGTCGGTGGAGATGATGGCTCCTGTAACCTGGCATCAGTGGAGTACTATAACCCAACTACCGACAAGTGGACGGTTGTGTCTTCTTGTATGAGCACGGGGAGGAGCTACGCAGGTAATAACTGTCTCATTTCCTGGACTCTCCTGCAATCCGTGTAAAATGACATTGTGATTCTTATGTTAAGCTTGTACTTAGGAAAAATTCCTTCTCAAAGTGCATTTTATATCTTAAAACAGTGACCACGGAGTGTGTATCTTCTAAAGTAAAGCATCGATATTCATTTGGCTGTCTATGGTAGTTTATAGTCAGAAATCCCAAATCTTTGCAGCCCAGAATCATGTCCTGTGATTTCATATCCAAGCCTGTGTGTGGGAGAGGGCATTCACTGTGGCCAGACTGCAGGGGGCGCTAATCCAGCTTGTGCAGTGGTTTTCCACTTTTAAGCCTAACATAGGTTAAATTATAAAGTACCATTTTAAATCTGTTGGTTAGTAATATAAACTATAGTAGTCAGTCTTTAAAAACTGTGTTATATGCTAATTATTCTGATGATATTTACGCTGCTTTAATTATTAGAATGTAACAAACCTGGTGCAAAAATGTGGTGAAAGGTTTCTGTGAATTAACCGTCGCTGTTGGTTGTTACCATCCAGAGCAGTCCACAGAATTAGATATTCAGTAGCATGCCAAAGTCCCACGGCTCAGCATTAAGTGAAGTGTTTTCAGCAGCTTCATTTCATAGCTGGTATAACTGACAGGATAAATACTCTGTATTGAAAGTATACAGTATTTATTACTTTTGGTTTCTGGAATAGCCAGGAAAACATCACCACACTCAAGGGAGTGAATGTTAACTACCTCCTTCAAAAGCTTCTTGGCACGGTAGGTGACTTTCAGTATTGCCTGTAGCAGAGCAACAAGCCAAAGACTAGTTTTAGATTAAATAGTCTCAAATATTCTGGTTCAAAACTAAACAGAAGGCCTACTGCTTAATCGTTCAGATTAAAACGGTGGCACCAAATGTGCAGGAACAAGACTGTCAGGTCGCCAAGTGTCCAGTCCCTGCTCTTTAGGGAATCCAGAGATGCCCACGCTGTCGTGCCGTCTGGCTTACTTCTTCCTGTCTTTGCTTAGGAGTCACAGTTATTGATAAGCCACTATGAAGGGCGTCCTGAGCAGTCACCCGTGAAGAAGAGGCTTCCACAAGCATTTCTGCAGTGACTGGGCACCTAGCACTTCTCCACTTGTAGCTGCACTTTAAGTCTCAGCAGAAGACAAGCTCTCTGCCTTTCTAGGCCTCGGTTCCTGAAGATTATTTTCGGTCGAAGCACTGTGTGGGCTCTTCCCGCACTGAGCAGCAGCTGGCTGGATTTCAGCGAGAACCCTGGGCTGCCGGCGTCCCTCTGGAGTTCCCAGACACCGGCTTTCCTAAACACCACTGCTTTTCATCCGGGAGTGACCAGGGATTATTCTGTGAGGAGGAGAAAGTAATATGTGCTCTTGTAAAGTTAAATTTAATCTTTATTCCTTATCTTGAAAATCTGTGTACCCGGGAACTGAAAATCTCTGAGCAGGTATTAAAATCCGCGTAAGTATACAAGCTAGTGGAGGGATGACACTGTTTGCTTTTATAAAATATCTTTGATTACATGAATATAATAAATTGTGTGCATATAAATGTGTGTCTATATGCTTTCCTTTAAATATGTTTGAAAAGATGTTTGAAACTTGATTATACTATTTATAATTGGCACAGTACTTTGAATTATGCCAGTACTACATTGTAAAACAGAGTTGTATTTTTTGATATTTAACAATGCTTAACACTTTAAAATGCCACTTCTGAGGAACGAACATGGTGTGACACACTTGAATATGTGTGATGCCAAACTTTTTTAAATAAAAGATAAATGATGCCTATTTATTATTTTCTTTAGTTTAATATTGGTCATGTTTTGGTGTGTATTTTTCATTTTTTTTGTTAAAGTAACACTTTGGCATGAACATTACTGCAGGTTTTTGATGAATATAATGAATGTCTGCAATTCAACTGAATTTGCATGGTCTTACGACATTTTTCTGTGTGTATAAATTTAGCTGCTGTTAACAGAAGAAAGGACTTCCTGTAAGTAGCCATTGTGCATCGGTCAGATTCAACTTTTCTGAGCTCTTCAACTAGTCTCACTTTAAAAAAAACGACCAAAACATGTCTTTCTTGAATTATCTTTGAATAAAAGTTTGTATATTATTTGTTTCACAATATCCTTGAATTTTATCTGTTTGGTTTTATGTTAAGAAAGTTGCTTCTTCAGTTTTTATGTTCTTTTATAAAGTTTGCATTTTCTAACCTCAAAAGTCCGTATTTTTAATTTGTTGTCAACTTCTAAGGCAAGTTAGTTAAGTCAGTAACTGCGGTCACTGCAAATTGTCCTTCAAGAAACATTAGCCAGAGTCCCGTCCCCTTCTCGCCTTGGGCTTGTGCGCCCAAGTTCTCTCAGTTGCCAAATGAGTCTGAAACTTCTGATCTTGGGAAACGCACAGGGGTAGGGTCACTGCATGCGTGCGTTAAGGCTGCACGGTTCCAGCCTGAGCCTAAGGAGATTGCCTCCAGTACCCCATTGTGGAAAGGAGGCTACATGGGAAAAGGGAACCGTGTTTTGAGTCGAGATTCTGGGTTTCTTATCCTGGCTCCTTTAAGGATGCAGCAGTGTGGCGCATTAGAAAGCCCATGGCATGGAAATCAGGTGATTCAGCTTGCATGCCCCACCCCATCACACACACACACACACACACACACAGGTTTACCAAGTTGCCAGCTGTGACTTTGAATACATTACATAATATCTAACCTTTGTTACCTCTGAAATGTTGATAGTACTGTTGTTATAAAGTTGCCAGGTCTGAAAGCAATGATGTTGATGTGTTTGAAGTACAGTGGGTTTGACATAATTACAGCTGTTGTTACTCTGTGTTTGTTGTGTTTTCATTGTAAGGAAATCAGGGAGTTTGATAGGGGCTAGAGCGGGAGCTGGTTAGTAGCTGAAGGAGCCAGTTGTCTCCCTGCTGGAACCCTGCATTGCTAAAAACGCTCAGTGCTGGTCCCATGGCACAGGAGGTCAAGTCTCCGCCTGCGATGCCAGTCCCCTATGGACAGGGATTGAAGTCCCACTTGCTCCACTTCTGATCCAGCTCTCTGCTAATAGCCTGAGAAAACAGCTGCAGGTGCCCAAGTCCTTGGGCCCTTGCACCTCCATAGGAGACCTGGATAAAGATTCTGCCTTCCTGACTTAGGATGGGCCTGGCTCTAGCTTTGCGGCCATTTAGGGAGTGGATGGAAAATTTCTCTCCCTCTCTCATTTCTGTAACTCTGCCTTCAAATAAATCTTTAAAAAAAAATCTTACCTACTTTCCTGCCAGTTGAGCACACTCACTGTCCTGTGGTTCTCCTGGGCTTTCTCCACTCTGCAGACTGATGAACACTTGTATGCCAAGCACCCTGAGAGACCCCATGGAACATTCCAGAGATTACTGACACCCTGCGCTCCATGTAAACTCCATCGCACTGATGTACTCACAGCACCAGACCCTGATCAATAAAGGGAATGACCCAGCTGAGGGTGGCGACCATTCTCTCAGAAATGACTCACGCTCCTGTCTGAGTGTGTACCAGCTCTTTAACATAGTCAGATAAGTCCCGCTGACAGTCTTGCTGCTAATCTACTTTGCATTCATGTTGCACAGTGAGAGAACAGCTTAGGCTCACACCCCTATGCCCCGGAAGTTGAGATGCCATATTGGTTTCATAATGTAACCCTCTACGTATATACACCTTCTGCATCCTTAAAGGAGCCAGGATAAGAAACCCAGAATCTCGACTCAAAACACGGTTCCCTTTTCCCATGTAGCCTCCTTTCCACAATGGGGTACTGGAGGCAATCTCCTTAGGCTCAGGCTGGAACCGTGCAGCCTTAACGCACGCATGCAGTGACCCTACCCCTGTGTGTTTCCCAAGATCAGAAGTTTCAGGCTCATTTGGCAACTGAGAGAACTTGGGCGCACAAGCCCAAGATGAGAAGGAGATGGTAAACGCCAGAAATCCTACGGCACAGCGCAGACAAGCAGAAGTTTGGTAACAGCCTCCATACCATTGCCCTTGGTCTCAGCCGTCACTGCTGTCGACAAGGGATAGATCCAAGACGAGCAGACGGCAGAACCGACATGAATGTGCCTGATACCGTGCAAAAGGCCTTCCTCGTGTTACGTTAAACTCTCCACAGAAGAACTGGTTAAGAGACAAGTGACAGGCAAGAGTAGGCAAATCAGGAGTTCGGCAGTCAGGGGCAGGATCTGAGCCCTAGGCCGGGGTTTGTGCAGCTGGACAGCCACGCAGGGCAGTCTGCAGTGGGGGGAGCAGTGAGGACCGACTGCCTCCAGCAAGTGTGTGTGCGGTGGAGAGCGCTGGGTCTCCGTGGCAGCCCCGGCAGCTGCAGCCCTGATGAGGGAGATCTGCGTGGTGCTCACAGTACCCAGGAGCCAGGGAGGGCTCTGTCGCAGCCCCCAGGACAGCTCCCACTGCTCTCCATGGAGTGTCACCTCCCTGCCATCCTTGGCAGAAAATGGGTGTGCCAGAACGTGGGGTAACCACGCCAGGGACGGAGGTCACTGAGGATTGGAGACCAGCCGCAAGAGGGGACTTGCTCAAGGAGGAAGTGGACAGGGAAGGGAAGGACGGAATGTTCTACCAGGTTAAGCAAGGCCACGGCCTTCCCACGGCATATGCTTTTATTAAGACATCGCACAGCGCCATCACTAATTCAACCAGGGTGCGGGCGGGGGCGTGTTCCCTGGCTCAAATGGCTGCCCCTTCAGCAAGCCAGGAGCTTTTCGGGTTGTGATTGCGTAAACTGATCTGCTGAGAGAAGGCGGGAGAAGAGCCTAGAGCCGGGGAGGGAACTGGCCAGCCCGGCCCCAGGGATCCTACGCGGGGACTGTGTGTGGCCCAGGTCCCAGGCGAGGTCACCGCCTTCAGACGGACTCCTCAACCTTCTGTCCGCAAGGAGGGGTAATGGCCATGAGCTGGAGGGGCGGACACCGCGTTTGAAACTGCTGGCCTTCCGCCATCCGAGGCACTGAGGAGAGGATGACCTCGCTCCACAGGATGGGGCGGGGAGGGACAAGGTCTACAGGAGTCCAAGTCCAAGGTGGACGAGAGGCGGGTGGGACGGCCCGCACACACAGGGTGTAAAGCGTTTACACTGTTTTCTTGCCAGGGTCTGGCCATGAGGGTGCCACACAGGGTCAGCCTTGAGACGCGGCCCTGGTCAGCCCCGGGCGGCCTCGGGCGACCTCGGGGAGGAGGCGACGCAGGAAGCGCAGCTCCCAAGGCACTTCCGGCGCGGGCGTCCCCGGCTCGGCGTGTGCACGCCTCCTCACGCCGTCACCCGGCCGCACACCGCCCCGCCTCCGGCCGCACGCTGCCCCGCCACTGGCTGCACGTCGAAGTCTCACTATCCTCACTCCATCCGCGGAGCCAATGGTTGCGGAGCGCCAGGGCTGCGTCCGCGTGAAGTCACTCGCTGGACCAATCCCCACGCCGAGGGGGCGGGGCGGCAACCCACACAGGCCAATAACGGCGGCGGGCGCCGGTCTCGCCCTCTAGGCTCCGCCCCGTCTCCTCAGAGCCGGGAGAGGTAGAATTTGCAGGCCGCCGCACCTGACTGGATCCTGCTGAAGGCGAGCGGCCGCGTCTCGGCGGGCAGGTGAGGGGAGACGGCGGCCGGGGCAGGTGAGGGGAGACGGCGGCCGGGGCAGGTGAGGGGAGACGGCGGGGCAGGTGAGGGGAGACGGCGGCCGGGGGAGGTGAGGGGAGACGGCGGGGCAGGTGAGGGGAAACGGCCGGGGCAGGTGAGGGGACGCGGCCGGGGGAGGTGAGGGGAGACGGCGGGGCAGGTGAGGGGAGACGGCGGGGCAGGTGAGGGGAGACGGCGGGGCAGGTGAGGGGAGACGGCGGCCGGGGCAGGTGAGGGGAGACGGCGGGGCAGGTGACGGGAGACGGCGGCCGGGGCAGGTGAGGGGAGACGGCGGGGCAGGTGAGGGGAGACGGCTGGGCAGGTGAGGGGACGCGGCCGGGGGAGGTGAGGGGAGACGGCGGCCGGGGCTGGTGAGGGGAAGACGGGGTGTGTCTGTGTGTGTGTGTGTGGGGGGGGGGGGTTGGCGGGCAGGGATGCAGCGGGGATGGAGGGGCTGGGAGAAGGGCGTCTGGGAGCGGGCTGCTGAGGGATGAGTAGGAGTTGGCGAGCAGGGCCAGCCGGTGCTTCTCAGCGGGGAACCTGCGGGAGGATGGAGGATGGTGGGAAGGCGAGGGCGGGAGAGGCCGTAGGACCTCTGTGGGACGCGGACTGGTGCTGGGTTCACTCCTGCACGGGACGGACGCCAGCGGGATTGGGGTACCTCGGGGACACACACCGAACCCCGTTTCTTTTTGGTAAGGATCTGCTATGCTTACCGTCCTGGGATGAAAAGAGAAGTGACCCTTCCAAGGCGTTGTCCGTCCTCTCCCCTGTACTTCCCTTTTCCCCTCCATTTGCCAGCCCTCCCTTGGTGCAGGCATTTCCAGCTGGCCTGCAGGTTTGTGGCACGCACGCACTCTCCAGTTGAGTTGGAGATGAGAGAGCCTGGAACCTTGGCTCAGGATGACTCAGTGGGCGGCGGGGCAGCCCAGCAGGGTGTGGAGTGGGAGGAGGGGTTGTCCACCCGTGGGCCATGTTGGGTTACGATCGGATGGCCAGAAGCTTGCAGTGTGGGGCGAGGAGGTGCCAGGCTGAGCGCGCAGCCCTAGTCCGTGGAAAGTGACATATGTCGCCTGGGAGCCCGGAGTGTTTTCGGGTGATGATCTGATCTGATCCCTTGAGAGTGTTGGCTGTGTCAGGTGGGAAGCGCCTCCACTGTGCCAGTGAGACTAGACGGCAGCTTGCTGTGCCCAACAGTAAGGCCAGGGAAAACGGCTCCTGTGGAGGGGTTTTTAGGAATTAAAAAAAAAAAAGTTTATTTACATAAAAGGCAGGCTGACAGAGAGAAGGAGAATCAGAGGGAAAGATCTTCATCTGCTGGTTCACTCCCCAAGTGGCTGCAGTAGCTGGGACTCTGCCAGGCTGGAGCCAGGAGCCTCTTCCATATTTTCTATGTAGGTGCTGGGGCCCAAGGCCTTGAGCCCGATTCTGCTGCTTTCCCATGTGCGTTAGCAGGGAGCTGAATAGGAAGTGGAACAGCCTGGACTTGAACCACTTCCTCTGTGGGCTGCTGGTACAGTGGACATGTGGTGAACATACTGGCCTCCCTTGATCTTTAAACCTCAATGTTTTATCTGTGAGATGGGGATGAAGATGGGCACTTGGCCCTGTGGGACACCCGCACCCCGTATCTGAGTGCCATCTCTGCTTTGGATTCTGTCCGCCTTCTGTAAGCCCTGGAAGGCAGCCAGCGCTGCCTCAGGTGCCTGGGTCTCTCCCACCTGTGTACCAGGTGCCTGGCTGTTAAGTCATGGAGGAGTGAACCAATGGGTGGAAGATCTCTGTCTCTTTCACATAAAATGAAAACCAATTTAGAGGGGGAATAAAGGATAGTGAAATACCAGGCTCAAGACAGTGTGGTGAAGACTTAAGGTAGACTGTAGAGAGCACGTGAGGCTCGTAGAACATGGGTCCTGGCACAAAAAGTGGCCCTGGTTGACTTGTTGGAGCCCGGCTGGTGTAATGGTGTCGGTCAGGCCCGGCACATGCAGTGGCTCCCGAACACTCTGGAAGCGCTCCCGTTGATTGTTCTTCTGGATTTGATGGAATTGTGGCACAGACGGGTTACATACCCTGTTCAGGTTACAGGCGGGTAAGTGGTGTTGGTTTGGTGTGAGGTTGGTAATGACTTTAAGAGAGAAGTGGTGTTGAGGGTGGCTGTCTTCTGCAATTTAGTAGATCCTGAGGTTGTCGGAGTGGGTAGGGAGCTGAGTGCAGGCGGTCCTGTGAGCCATGGCAGTGTGTTACCCATTGTGACAGATGACCCCAGAATATATATTTTGGAAACTTTTTAGAATTTCATTGTTTAGCTGATTTAATTTTCTTTTTCTTTTCTTCTCTTACAGGCTTACAGGGCTGCCCCTTTGGAGATTTGGAAAATGGCAGCAAATGAGAGTGTCGGCATCTTCAGCCCAGCCTCCTTGGCTGTGGAGTATATCGATTCACTTCTGCCCCAGAATCCTCTGCAGGAGCCCTTTAAGAATGCTTGGAACTATATGTTGGATAATTACACCAAGTTTCAGATTGCAACTTGGGGCTCCCTTATAGTTCACGAAGCTCTGTATTTCTTATTCTCTCTTCCTGGATTTTTATTTCAATTTATACCCTTTATGAAAAAGTACAAAATTCAAAAGGTGAGCATAACAGACGTGAAGTAGAATTCAAATTAGTATGGTTGATTATTTCAGAAGTAAATATAGCCGCCCCCAGTTAGCACCGTCCAGCAGGAGTATGCTGAAGTCATGGACGTAATTTAAAATTCTGCAGTAAAGAAATAGTGAAATTAATTTTCATTTTATATTTTATTTAACCCCATAAACATTAACTGTTATGATTTGGCTGTCTAATCAAAGCAGATTCTGAATGAGCTGTTGTATGCTGTTGTCGTGAGTCTTTGAGAGTCCGTGTTTCTTAGGCCATCTGTTAGTCCCCAGTCAGTCCCCCTCATCTCTTGCTGGCCGCCACAGCTGTACTGGACAGTGTAGCCCTAGATCCTCAGGCACAAAGTTTCAAGAATAGTTTGCTGAATTGGACTGTAAGTAGATGTGATGCTTATACAATTTGTATTTAATGCATGTTAAAAGTAGTTGGAAAAGACGAGTTCAGGGATATGTGGATACTGTGTAGTCCATTCCAACCCCTGCTATTTTTTGCACTCATGTGCAAAGACCTAATTGAAGCACTAAAAAAAATGCTAGTTTTCCTCCTACACCGAAGTCAATGGTGGGTAGTCCGACAGTGAGATCACACACTCCCCTCAGCCCTCGCTGCTTCACAGCCCCGTGTGCGTGGCAGTGCACTGAGACAGACACAGTGTCCTGCACAGCTCCAGCACAGATGGGTACATGGTGAACACTTTGGATTTGTAGACTGACCTGCTGGAGTTCCAGGGAAGTCTGTTGCTTCTTTAGAGATGATTTATGGGCACTTGGTGATCCAGTGATTGCTTTTTATTGTCGCTGTTAGCTTTTCTAAAGTCATGTAGAACTAGAATGCCAAGGCACAAAGTGTGTGTGTAAAAGCAGACCTCCTGAGAGGGCTGGTGAGTTCCCTGCGCACACCCGGGGTGGGTGACGGTGCGTGTGCTCTTCCTCTGGCTGTTCAGCCTCTCCTGGTGAGTGGCACGTGAAGCGCAGGCCAGCCTGGGTCCTCTTGGAATAAGGCAGGGGGATCAGGTGACAGTGCACCGCAGACCAAAGGAGGAAAGGAAAAAGGGGTGTAGACTTACAGGACACTTCTCTGCCACCCTCAGTTAAGGTCCCAGACACCCCAGAGTGCTTTTTATAAACACCTGCTTGAAAGCAGAGTTCATCTGGAGGGGAGGTTCTGCTGCTTGGTGTTGGCCATCGAGTCCTCTGTAGGGCTGATGCTTGCACAGCTGGCCGGGCGAAGGCATCCCTTCCTTCCTGGCTCACCTCCTACACTAGTCACTGTTAGGGAAAGCTTCCCACAGAGGATGCGTTTTCTCAGTCCAGAGTCTGTGAGAACTATTAACATGAAATGTAAGAGGAACAGCAGATGGTATTTTAATTGATTGAAGCTACTCGCTTATAAAGAGGTTGAAAGGCCTTGTCAGCTTAAGCCTAAATTTTTGGTTTATTTTTTCTCTGGTCACAGAACAGAGATTGGAGCAGTGGGGTAGATAATTCTGAGTAGAAGTACAGAATTGTTTTTCATGTCGAATCCCCATTTTATGATTGAGAAAATGGAGTTGTGAGCATCACAGTTAACTGGTTAGTGGTAGCCCTGGTGTTAGGTCCTAGGTCTCGGGATTGCTTGATTCACTTCCTTTCCTAACTATGTCAGGGAGATGATTTCTATTCTTTTTTTTTTTTTCTTTTTAAATTTTTTTTTTTTATATTTTGGGGGAAAGAGAGACAGATTTACTGAGACAAGGAGTGACAGGAAGAGAGACCTTTGATCCACTGGTTCACGCCCCAGATGGCCACAAAGGCTAGAGCTGAGCCCGTCAGGAACCAAGAGATTCTTTCTCATCTCCAGTGAGGGTGCAGGGTCCCAAAGCCCTGGGCCATCCTCTCTTGTTTTCCCAGGCCACAAGCAGGGAGCTGGATGGGCAGCGGAGTAAGTAGACCATGAACCAGCCCCGTATGGGGTGCCAGTGCCTATAGATGGAGGATTAGCCCAGCTGAGCCGTTGCTCCAGCCTCGGGGAGATAATTCCTGAAGAATTTCAAGAGCATACGGTGCTGGGAAGTCTGGCTCATCCAGTACCTTGTCTAGTATGATCCTAGACAAGCTGGAAGACCTCTTTGGGCCTCTGTTGATGGGCAGCAGTTTCATAATTTTAACATACTGAAGTGATTAAAGGGGTTTGCTTGATGGATTTCTCAGTTTTTTAGTAACTCATGCTTACTGTCTTTGCCTTTTTGTTAAAAGCAGGAGTGCTTTTTCTTCACTAAGTGCAACTGTTCAAGTTGAGTAAACTTACTGTTTGTAGGGACTTGCTAAGTAGTTCAGTAGGCTGATGAGGTTTTATGACCATCGTCGGCAGGATACCTCTGAGGTTCTTGTTTGTTGTCCTGTCAGTGTGTACAAACTACAGTGCTCTTACTCTGGAGCATGACTGCTGCGGAAGCCTGCCAGCGTAGGTCCTCCAGCCCTGGACGCTGTGCAGCTTCAGCAGCTGCAGGCACCCAGCCATAAGGCGCACAGCATCTCTGCGCCTGAAAGCCTGCTTCACTTTGTTGCAGATCCTTATGGCTGGCGCAGGCTCTTTTCCTGGTTAGACCAGTGATGATGCTTAGCAAGAGTTCAGAAGGATGTTGTGATTCTTGAACCTTGGTTAGTATAAACTAAGAATTCAATTTCAGTAATCAAGCTACGTTAATTTGAATGTTGTGTTTTTCTCCGTAGGATAAACCAGAAACATGGGAAGGCCAGTGGAAATGTTTCAAAATACTTCTCTTTAATCACTTTTGTATCCAGCTTCCGCTGATTTGTGGAACCTATTACTTTACAGAATTTTTTAGCATTCCTTATGATTGGGAAAGAATGCCAAGATGGTATGTAGATAAAAGTTTGATTTGTATTCTCAGGAACAGTTTATTATCTGTTTAAATTTATCTTATATTTATTCTAAACCTAAAAAGTTAAAAAATAGTAAGAAAGAAATTCTAAAAAAGGAAAGTAAACAACTGGGGAAACTTACAATGTTCCTACTCCTGAATTTTCATATAATATTTTATTATTATAAAGTGAGTTTCTAGCATCAGAAGATTTCATACTGTGCTTTAACTATGTACATGTACATATGTACATTACCTTGTGCTAAGACAAAATTCTGTGTTTTAAGTCTCAAATGAATGAAACGCACGGTAGTCTGTGGACACAGCTGTGGACCCGTAGACACAGTTGTCGTGGTTGTGTCTTGCCTGACGGTGCTCTCCTGTCCAAGGTGCTGGATCCTGAGCCGGTGCTTTGGCTGTGCGGTCATTGAGGACACCTGGCACTACTTCCTGCACAGACTCCTGCACCACAAGAGGATCTATAAGTACATCCATAAGATGCACCATGAGTTCCAGGTACGTTACAAGCACTACACAGACACTCCGTTTTCTGTCAGAGGGAAGATGTTTGCCAGAACATTTTAAAACATCAATGATGTTTGTATTTCATTTCTTTTGGCGTCGTTATTAAGGAAATAAAAATATACATACAAAAAACCAGTTCTATAATTTTTCTTCATTAATTATGGTAAATTGAGACCTAACAGAAAACAGTATTCCATGGAAGAATTCAAACTCCCATCCTTGCACTCAAATGTTAGAGTCACATGTGACTTTGACTTCAATTTTAGTACTTAGATTTCTAACACAATTATTGGCTTAGTTTTACTACATTTAAATGCATAGCTGACATCATAAGAGTAATGATTGTCCTTTTAGCCAAGCTGCTTTGATGCAGCTGTGTCAGGCCGGCTCTGTCAGTGTGCTCTGCACTAACCACGGTGACGGTGGTGCCGCCTCAGCCCCAGGGCAATGGCCAGGACCTCCCAGTGATGTCCCAGATCAGATTGTTCTGAACCTTGTTCATTCAGCCCGTCCCTGAGCCAGTGCCCAAGTCACAGGCTTACAGCAGGTGGGCAGCAAGTAACCGAGCTGCGCTGGGCAGCTCACGTCTAGGCCGGCACAGTGAGACATGTCATCACACTACTCAGAAGTGGCTTGTTTGTTTCTGGTATTCTCCAGTTAATGTTTTTGCACCTTGGGTATTTGAAGCTGTAGAAAAAAGCCACAGATTGGATGTGGCTTGGGGGAGCTATGTAAATCAAGTATTCCTTTCTTGGCAGAGCTGACAGATGTTAAAAAAGAAGAGTCCCAGGCAACATAGTGTCTTTTTCTTAAATTCTCAGTGAAAGTATTGTTCTGTACTCCTAGACATTTTGATATTTGTTGGGAAAAAGTGTTATTTTTGTTGAGAATTGCTACTTATAAATATACTGGTAGAAATTAGTAGCATGAGACATAGAAATGATACAGGTTTTTTTTAAAGATTTATTTTTATTGGAAAGTCATACAGGGGAGAATCTATATGTTATATGTACATATAGTATGTGTGCATATACATATATATACATGTGTATATACACACATATATGAATATATACAACACAGAGAAGATCTTCCATTCAGTAATGGGAAGCAGGGCTGCTGGGATAAGAACCGGTGCCCATATGGGATCCTGGCATGTGTTAGGCGAGCACTTTAACCACTAGGCTACCACACCAGGCCCTGAAATGATGCAATTTTATAAAACTGCATAAATATAAAGACTCCAAAGGGCAGAAACAATAATGTATATATTCTAGAGAGATTTTTAAGGAATCGATTGATGTGATTGTTGGGCTAGGAAATCGATCTGTAGAGTAGGCTTCAGTCTAGAAATTCAGAGAAGAGTTGAGATTCGGGCAGCAAGGTGGACACCCAGGGTGGGTCTCCATGAGCGTTCCTTCTCCAGGGAAGCTGGCTTTGTCCTGCAGTCTTGAGCTGAGCAGATGAAGACGCTCCGACTCGGGAGAGAATTCTCCCGTTTCTCGTTGAGATGTTAACCACATCTAAAAAAAGATCTGTGTGCTCTCTCTGGCCGAGCCAAGGTAACCATCCCGGTAGGTTGAGGAATTCTTCATCTCTTTGTTTCAGGCTCCATTTGGAATGGAAGCTGAATACGCACACCCTTTGGAAACCCTGATTCTGGGAGCTGGATTTTTCATTGGAATCGTGCTTTTGTGTGATCATGTCATTCTTCTGTGGGCGTGGGTGACTATCCGCCTCATAGAAACTATTGATGTCCACAGGTGAGTCCTGGTGTCTTTCTGTTCAGGAAAACATGAAGTTCCTTTGTGTTCTTTTCATGATGCAGTTGCTTAGACTCGGGGATTTTTTCTCCCACACACCCCATCCTACAAGTTGAAGCCTTGTGGGGTGCCAGGCACCAGGTGAAAGGATCTCCCTGCTCCTGCACTGTTTTCCCTTGTGTTATTAACAACACTGTAATCCTTCAACAACAGTTGCAAGGCCAACATTCTGCTATTTGAGGGTATCATGACAGTGGCAGAAAGCCCACCATCCTGCTGTCCAGATGCGTGTAGCAGTGTCATTGGGAGTCCATCTTTTATTCAGAAGTAGAGATAACACTAAATATCTTCACAGTACACTTCCCTCCATCATGCAGTTCCTCTAGATAAGTTATGTATATACATGCTTACTATAAATCCTTTGATCTTGTATTTTGCAGGAAGGTGCCTTATATCATAGAGAATATATGGTATTTGTCCTTTGGGGATTGACTTATTTCCCTGAGCAGAATGGTCTCCAGCTGGGATCATTTTGTTGCAAATGGTAGAATTTCATTCTTTTTAATGGCTGGGTATTATTCCATGGAGTAGATGAGCCACAGTTTCTTTATCCACTCTTGATGGGCATCTGGGTTGTTTCCATATCCTCGCTATTGTAGATGGTGCTGCTATAAATAAAAGATTACAGGTCACTTTCTGATACGCAGTTCTCGTTTCTTTTGGATATCTTCCCAGGAATGGGCTAGCTGGGTCACACGGCAGGTTTATTTTCAGTTGCCTTAGCACTCTCCATACTTCCATAGTGGATGTGCTAGCCCAAGGTGCCACCAACAGTGAAATAGGCTACCTTTTCCCCACATCCACACTAGCAGAAAAACCTCTATTTTCTAGGTAGTATGATTATTTGTATTTCTGAGATTAATAGGAGATATTAATCTGTTTAGTGGCATTTTGTTTGAGAAAGCAGAAAAGAATCATTGGATAAAAGTTCAAGTAATGGATGGTGCATTGTGATCTGTGCTGTGACAGCCCCTGCAGGCGACAGGGCGGCCTGCAGCGCGCAGCCTTCAGGTGCTGCTTTGCTGGCTGGGAGCTGGTAGAGAATGGTATGCGTACATTCACGTGACCTAAACACCGTGGCCTGCCCCAGGGCACTGCAGCACCAGCCCCTCATTTTTCATCATATTGAAATCCCTGGTCCTTTGCATTTTGATTTGAGACTTCCTGTACCCATGTGCTTGGAGTATCAAGCTCTAAGAATTATTTTTAAATCGCAGAAGTAGCCAGTCCTAGCCAAAAATCATTTCTCTGTGGAAAAAACAAAGCTGAGGACACTTCATTCCTCTTGTGGTTTCTCCCATTCTCTTCAGGCACTCAGAGCGAAATGGAGTTATTGGTTCAAATGGGTTTAACTGGATATCTGACTGTAGATGTGCTTAGAAATAGAAGCTCTCAGATTGGCTGCCACTGTAACATGATTCAAATCCCAGCTGCTCCACCTCTGATCCAGCTCTCCTGCTACTGTGCCTGGGAGAGCAGCAGGGGGTGGCCCAAGGACTAGGGCCCCTGTCACCCTGATGAAGTTGCTGGCTTCAGCCTGACCCAGCCATTGAGTCATGGCCAATGGGGGAGTGACACAGCATAGGAAAGATAAATCTGTGTCTTGCTGGCTCTGCCTTTCAAGTAAATAATTGTTATAAATAATAAAGTCACTTAGGTTTTCCCCAGCTTTAGACAAGCAATGATATTTTATCATCGTACATTGAATTCCAGCCTGTCATTGCCTACAAAAGTAGAAGTTGCTACAACAGTGATGCTAATTTCACACCACTTTTCTTATGGGCTTTGTTTACAACTATTGTACAGAGATGAGAAAGTTGTGTAAAACAGGAGAGATCACTGTTATAAACTTGGCCTTACTGTAACCCTGTCTGTCATCCCTAGATGACATGCGCCTTTTTACTGTTACTGCCTTGTCAGAAACAGTGATTTAGGCTGAGCGGATCGCTCCTTGGGTTAGCGAGCGAGCTCACGACTGTTGAGGGAAATGGCAGTGATCTGAGATGCCTCTATTCCCTGCTTTATCTCTGGCCTTTTCTTTCCAGTGGGTACGATATTCCCCTCAACCCCTTGAATCTCATCCCCTTCTACGCGGGCTCTCGGCACCACGATTTCCACCACATGAACTTCATCGGGAACTACGCCTCGACGTTCACCTGGTGGGACAGGATCTTCGGCACCGACTCTCAGTTCCATGCCTACTACGAAAAGAAGCTTGCGAAGAAGGCCGAGTAGACCTCCGTGAGCCTTCCTCAGCAACGCATTCTCCCAAGTTGAAACTAGTGGCTAACATTGCTTCTGGGGAGCAGAAAGAAGTCCGTGTCTCGACTGCTGCTGAGTGACTGAGAGAACATTAACAACCTTTAATCCTCTTCCTAGCGGACCTGTTTCTACTTTAAGTGCAAGTCTGTGTATGTAAACACATTAGATTAAATACAGTCTTCATGAGGAAGTTTTAAAGGCCACGTTGCTGGCCTTACCAAAAGGTTGTGAAAAATCAGAAACATTCAGTCCGAACCTTTCCCCCGGAACACCGTGGGCCTGGAGTCGACACTGGCCTTTCTGTCTGTTAGATGCACTCTGGTCATTTCAGAACATCCTGAAGCTGCAGTGTGGCCTCATTCTCAGCTCTTGCAGATTTGCCTGAAGATCAGAATAACCATGGATGGGAGCGTCTTGGCTGGCATGCCGGATCGCCTGCAGCTGCCAGGCCGGCTCTGGCCCACAGTGAGAGCCGACCACTCTGGGGTGACTTCCTCTGAAGAACTGTGGGTGATGACCTATGCCACCGGCATCTGTAATTGAAGCAGTTCCAAATTAATGGAAAATAGATATTTTAGTCTAAAGGTTTTCCAGGTTACTTGAATTATTTAAAAATGAGGAGCTTTATTTCTGCTATCTACCCTTTCATTTTTGTATATCAGGTTTTCATTATACTTACAGCTGTATCTGGAAACTTTGTGAACTGACTGGGTGTATTTGCACTTTGAGCTGTTGAAATAAATGTGATTTTTGTCTGATTATCTAGTTTCCAACACCAAACGTGAGCTGTCACCCATTGTGCTTTTTTTTAAGGAAAGTGCAGAAATCATTGAACTGTTTGTTCTTTTGTAATAAAAGGGAAAGTACTATTGAAGTGCTTCGTTTGCTAAACCTTCCTGGCAGCTTCAAGTGTGTTCAATTACCAGGTGTCCCTCAGGAGGGGGACAGGGAGCTGGGTTGGAAGTGGAGCAGCCAGGACACGAATTGGCACCCACGTGGAATGCCAGCACCAGCAGGTGGGGGATTAGCCTGTTTAGCCACCATGCCAGTTCCAGAGGTAAACTTAGGATCACATTGTAGATTCTCAGGTGTATGGGGCTGGCACCCTGTTTGAGTCTCGGCTGCTCCCTGCTTGTGCACGTAGGAAAGCAGTACAGGATGGCATACGCACTCAACATGAGATACCTTGGTCGAGTCCAGACTCCTGCCTTCACCTTCAGCAGACACAGCCATCACAGCCCTTTGAGAAGTGAAGCCGCGGATGTAACTGCCTTTTTTTTTTTTTTTAAAGATTTATCTATTTCATTACAAAGTCAGATATACAGAGAGGAGGAGAGACAGAGAGGAAGATCCTCCGTCCGATGATTCACTCCCCAAGTGAGCCACAACGGGCCGGTGCACGCCGATCCGAAGCCGGGAACCAGGAACCTCTTCCAGGTCTCCCACGCGGGTGCAGGGTCCCAATGCATTGGGCCGTCCTTAACTGCTTTCCCAGGCCACAAGCAGGGAGCTGGATGGGAAGTGGAGCTGCCGGGATTAGAACCGGTGCCCATATGGGATCCCGGGGCGTTCAAGGCGAGGACCTTAGCCACTAGGCCACGCCGCCGGGCCCGTAACTGACTTTCAAGGAAATAAATCTTTGGATTCTCAAAATGGCAAATTGTAGTTGATGATTCTTAGTGCGTAGTGATATTTGTAAGTTAAAGTTTTCGAAAATTTAGTAAAAGGTACAATTAAGCGTCAAGTTATGAGTGTTTTGAGAGTAATGTTAGCTTTCATCCAGTTTAAACATCTGTTATATGTGTGTGTGTTAATCAGGAAAAGGTGACTCCGTTCAGCACTTAAGGAGCATGAGACATCTGGTGCTGGACGTGGTACTAAGTTTTGTTTAAGATTTTAGTTACTTGAAAGAGGTGGAGAGATGTCACTCGCTTGCTAGTTAATTCCCCAAATGCCAAAATTCACAATAGCTATGCTGGACCAGGCTGCATCTAGGAGCCAGGAACTCAACCCAGGGATCCTCTGGGGGAGGGACCCAAGTGCTGGAGTGGTCACCCACTGCCCAGGATGCAGACTGGCAGGCGGCAGGGCTCGGGCAGAGCCAGGTGTTCCAGAGGGACATGCATGCACTGTCCCCAGGAGGCAGGGCTCAGGCAGAGCCAGGTGCTGCAGAGGGACAGGTCAGGCACTGTCCCCGGGAGGCAGGGCTCGGGCAGAGCCAGGTGCTGCAGAGGGACAGGCATGCAGGTCTCACCAGTGGCATCATGGTGGCTGTGTCCAATGCCCAGCTCTGAGTCTAAACATTGGTAAATAACTTGGTATTTCTCCCCCACCATTTTCATTGTAGTGAATGTTTAGTCCACTGAATTGTGCTGTGTGCTTTCAATGCGTGTTCCCATTTATTCATTCTCCGAGGTTGATGACAATCTGTCAGTCCAGAGAGTTGGCCTTTGGACTTTCAAACCTATCCTGCAGACTAGCACACTCACCACACTGGAGAGCGAGATCTTCCATAAAGATCTCAGAGAACAAATATCTTTAGACTGCTGTTGGAAAAGGGAGGCGTTCTGATCTAGCCTTGCCCAGCAAGTGGTTACTCATGTTCACCAGCACATTAAAACATTCTAGGCTTTATGGAAACCCACCAGGCCTTCCTTTAGATTGTTAAAGTTAACTGAATTAAGGTATTTTGTCTACTAGCATTTCACAGATAAGTAGATGGGAAGACTGTAGCTCTAGATGAGAATCAGGCAATAGTCCTTTTGTGTTTTATCTTGAATTTTACTTGAATAGTACTATAATGTAATTAATGAATATGATCCTGTGTATGCTTAGGAATGAAAGTGCTATAACTCGCTAGTATTTTGGTCTCCTGCATAGCTGACTAAAGACATTGGATCTTTTGATGAGCTGGGTGGGTCAGCACTGATAAATAATAGACTTTCCCCAACTCTCCATTCTTATGATCTTAAATAAAAACTAGGGCTGTTAATTCCATCCTCACATTCTCTCCTTGCGTGAAGGAAGCTAGTGGATGGACTCTGTCCCAAGTGAGTGCCCACGTTGGGGACAGTGAGGAGAGGCTGGCTCTTAATCCGGTCTTCCCAATGTCAAGAGCACTGCAGGTCTGAAGTCTAATGAATGCTCTCGCATGTGACATTCCTATAAAAAGTAGCTGAAGGGCCATAGCAATATGTCTTCTGGATACATTCTTAGAGTACTGAGCTCTGAGCAGGTCCAAAGAAAAAGGAAATGCGGGAGGGGAGAAAAGGCTTGAATCCAGTATTTGAAATGTCATCTTCAGAACCCGGTGTGATAGCCTAGTGGTGAAATCCTCGCCTTGCGTGCTCCAGGATCCCATTTGGGTGCCCCTTCCTGTCCTGGCTTCTCCACTTCCCATCCAGCTCCCTGCTGGCCTGGGAAAGCAACAGAGGATGGTCCAAAACCTTGGGACCCTGCTTGTCTCAGCTTCAGCCTTTGTGGCCACTTGGGGAGTGGACCAGCGGAGGGAAGATCTCTCCTTTCTGTAAATCTACCTTTCTATGTAAATAAATACATTTTAAGAAAGGGAAGGAAGGAAAGAAAAAGAATGTCAACTTCAAATGAGGACACCACCAAGCGATTTAAGTCAGGACATACGTGCAAGCTCACCGTGTCCCAACGAGAGAGCATTCTGCTCAGTGAAATAACTCGATCCACAAAGGACAAATACCATATGATCAATAACCCCTTCAATACTGTTTTTCCTGCAACCCATGAGATTTGATATTTTTGTTTTTATTTTCATTTCGTCACAGTTTCTTTTATTCAACTTCTTATTGACTCATAGATCCCACAGTAGCATCATTTTCTCCAAGAAAGTTTTATTTTTTCTTTTTCATTTCCTCATTGACACATTACTTATTCAGTAGCATGTTATTTAACTTCATGGTGATGCAAATTTTTTAACTTTATTCCTGTTATTGATTTTGTTTTGTGGCTTTTCATATAAGGGGATGTATAGTAACTGTAATAGAGACTTTATCTAGATGTGAAGGTACAATGCAGTATGCATCCCTACTTCCAAATAAAAAATGGATTGCCAATGAAACTTAAATATATAGGATGCTGGGCTTTGTCATTATCCATGCTTACAATGTTAGGGTATACTTTAATGACAGAATGATGGACTTAAGACAGTTTATGAAGGACTATGCTATTATAACAATGTGGGGGAATCAGTTGAGGGAAGGGAGGAAGGGAAATCCCAGTGCCTATGGAATTGTCATCATAAAATTAAAAATAAAATAGAAGGAAAAATATATGTTTTTCTAACACAGTATGTTTATTTTGGTGCCAAAAATTCAGATTGGTTTTTCCAATACTTACTTTCCAAAAACTTTTCGAAAACACTGCATTGATACAGAGATGCTGTTACACTGTAGCTTTAAATTCAGAAACTTTGCTATTCAGTGAAGTACAACTAAGCTATAGAATTATTAGAAGCTTTGGGAAAAAGCTTTAATGAAATAGGTAAACTTGGTAAGTGTTTCTAAAAGGCAGAATGATACACTTGCACGTATCATTCTGCCTTTTTAAATAAATAAAAATGTTAAAAAGCAGAAAATGGAATCAGTTACTTTGGTAGAGAAATTTTCAAAATCTATGCATTCAACAGGTGTTCAGAAAGTTTGTGGACAAATGCTTGGTGCACAGATTTAGAAACATTCCTAAAAATAAGCTTCTAATTACAATTTCCCTGAGTGTTCTGAAGCGTCCACAGGAGACGTGGGTGCTAAAATGGCAGCTGTCCATATTGCAAAGTGTCTTTCTGTAAGAATTCAGCTGAAGGCTCAGCCCCCGTCCCAACACTTGTCTCTGTTACTAAGGACTTCTGTCTGCTTCAGGACAATCTGGCCTGGTCCCCACCCTCACAAGTTGTTTAATGCTCCCCTGGGACACTCCTCAGCAACTTTATGTCACTGCCTCCTCTGAACTAAAGGTCTCTGCCCTGTGGACTTTGTCCTGTTTATGGCAGTGAGGTCGCTGACATGGTCACAGCCGTGCAGGTGCAGAGGCAAGCTGAGTGAGGAGCTGGGATCGCTCTGCTTGGTAGTCTTCTGCAGGTCTGGCATGGTGCCTACATGTGCCAGGAATGCGGTACAAGTCAATTAAAAAGAAGCAGAGCGTTACAGTGGCTTCGGAGTGTAGAGTGCATGAGTGGCAGTTCTGTCTTAAATGACTGATTCGGAAAGCTTTCAGTCACAACAGCAAACGGTGGGAGGGGGCAGAAGGACGTTGCTGCGTGACAGCTCAAGCCAGCGCCTGACACGCAGCTGCCTTGTTCAGCTGAAGTCTGGCCGTGCGTCTTAAAGTTTGAGTTAACTGATGCAGTCTTCTTTAAATAATTCATTTGAGAGGCAGAGATGGGGTGAGGCAGAGGGGGAGGGATTTACTAAAAAGATGAACTAGGCCATGGCTGAAGCCAGATGCCAGGAACTCAGTGCAGGTATGGAGCCGGTTAGCTGAGCCATCACCACTGGTTCTCAGTACATGGGGACCTAGCTCGAGTTCCAAGTCTCTGGTTGCAGCCAGGCCCCAGCCGGGTTGTTACAAGCATCTGGGGTGTGAACCAGCATATGCAAGATCTCTGTCTTTTAAATAAACTAAAAAATAAATAAAAATAATTAAAACCCACCTCAGCCTTTGGGAAAACATTCTTAAAATTAGAGCAAATTTACCGATTCCTTCATTGATGATTTAGACAGTGTGGAGAGGATTCTTTTTTCAAGATTTATTTTTTTGAAAGAGTTACAAAAAGAGGGAAAGAGAGAATATCTTCCATCCATCAGTTCACTCCCAAGTTAGCTGCAATGGCTGGGACTTGGCCAGGTGGAAACCAGCAGGCAGCAGCTTCCTGGAGGTTTCCCACATGGCGAGCAGGGCCCAGGACACGGGCCCTCCTCTGCTGCTTTTCCTAGGCCATTAGCAGGGAGTTGGATGGGAAGTGGAGCAGCCAGGATTTGAACCGGCGCCCACAGGGGATGCTAGAATTGCAGGCGGTTGCTTTGCTTGCTGTGGCACAACAAAGGCCCAGGATTCTTACCCAGTTAATAACGAAGGAGATCCCTGAGCTGAAGATGAATTTGGACTGGGTTCTCATTCTCTTAGTGCTGTCCATGGCATTTTATTTTATCTTGATTTTTTTTTAAATTTTACAATTATTTTTAAGAAAGATTTATTTCTTTTTATTTGTTTTTTTTTAAAGATTTATTTATTTTATTACAAAGTCAGATATACAGAGAGGAGGAGAGACAGAGAGGAAGATCCTCCGTCCGATGATTCACTCCCCAAGTGAGCCGCAACGGGCCAGTACACGCCGATCCGATACCGGGAACCAGGAACCTCTTCCAGGTCTCCCACGCGGGTGCAGGGTCCCAATGCATTGGGCCGTCCTTAACTGCTTTCCCAGGCCACAAGCAGGGAGCTGGATGGGAAGTGGAGCTGCTGGGACTAGAACCGGCACATATGGGATCCCGGGGCCTCCAAGGCGAGGACCTTAGCCGCTAGGCCACGCCGCCGGGCCCTATTTCTTTTTATTTGAAAGGACAGATTTTACAGATAGAAGGAGAGAGAGGAAAGAGAGAGATGCTTCATCTGTTGGTTCAGTCCCCAAATGTCTGCATTGACCCGACTGGAGCTTAGCCAAAGCTGGGAGCCAGGAAGGGTGCAGGGGCCCAAGGACTGGAACCATCCTCCACTGCTTTTCCAGGCCATAAGCAGAGAGCTGGATGGGAAGTGCAGCCCCAGGGTGAGAATGGACACCCATACGGAGTACTGGCTCTAGCAGGTCAAGGATTAGCCTGCACTCCGCGAGCCCCATAGTTTTACAATCACGTTTTTAAGATATTGCCAACAAAGTTTTATTTCAGCTGATGCACCTCTCTAGCCTAATGCATGCTTGGTCGCTTTTGATTCCTTGCTAAGAGCCATCCTCTCTGCCTTATCGGCGTTTCTTCTTTATGATGCCCGCTACAGCCTTTCCTGGTGCTCCAGTCCTGTTCCCTTCACCTGGCTAACGCCCACACTGTCCTGTCTCAGCCCATGGACCTCCAGTTCCTCCTCGTTCAGTCTGGCCTAGACTTCTTGCATGTATCCACAAACCACTGTTGATTGCCACTATGTGGTATTTAGCACACTTCCCCCGTTCACACACCTGCCCCAGGAACTACACAGTCCCTGGGTGCTCTCAGGAGCTTCAGGAAACCTTTTTGGACTGAAACCACAACAAATGTCTAAGGACAAACACAATTCCAGTGTATATATTCACTCAGTGAACAGATGCTCAATCATTGCTGGCCAAAATCAGAGTACCTGCAGATACACACACTTGACAGCGAATTTATAAAAGCGGAAGAAAGGTGCCGTGGTTCAATTAGCTAATCCTCCCCTTGCCAACACCAGGATCCCACATGCGCTGGTTCCTGCCCTGGCTGCTCCACTTCCAATCCAGCACCCTGCTGTGGCCCGGGAAAGCAGCCACAGGTGGCCCAAAGCCTTGGGCCCTGCGCCCACATGATACACCAGGAAGAGGCACTAGCTCCTGGGGAGTAAGCCAGCAGACGGAAGATCCTTCTGTCTCTCCTCCCTGTAAATCTGCCTTTCCAATAAAAATAAATAAATCTTAAAAGAAAAAAATGTAAGCCAAACTCATATGCTTAAAAAAATCAAAACCAAAACTTGTTGAAATAACCTGAACAGGATCTAGACAAATGCAGGGACATTCTATGTTCATGGGTCCAGATATTTAATATTGCTAACATGACAGTATTTCAAAATTTATCTCAAGGTTCAATACAATACTTACCAGATACAGTGGAGGCCATCCAGATTAAACAAACAACCCTACAGCAGGTCCAACTGTCTGTGCGTGAGGGAAGATACTGGCTTCTCTTCTATCTTGCAAGGGCGCCCATGCTTCCTAAGGTGCTTGCTGCATCACCGTCATCAGCGTGTTCATTGTTGTGCTCATCATCTTACAGAGCTCAACTGAAACCGAGCAAAGGTTTGAGTAGGCATTTCTCCAAAGAAGATGCACAAATAATCAAATGTGCTAAATATAATTGTTCATTAAAAAAATATAGCCCAGGGCCCGTCGTGGTAGCTTACCGGCTAAAGTCCTTGCCTTGAACGCGCCGGGATCCCATACAGGCGCAGGTTTTAAACCCGGTGGCCCTGCTTCCCATCCAGTTCCCTGTCTGTAGCCTGGGAAAGCAGTTGAGCACGGCCCTAAGCCTTGGGACCCTGCACCCATGTGGGAGACCCAGAGGAGGCTCCAGGCTTCTGACTTCGGATCGGTGCAGCTCCAGCCATTGCAGCCACTTGGGGAGTGAATCATCGGATGGAAGATCTTCCTTTCTGTCTTCCCTTCTCTCTGTATTTTTAAATTTCCAATAAAAAAATAAATCTTTTTTTAAAAAGAAAAATACAGTCCAAATCATAGAAAGTTATTACTTCAATCCTTGACAGTGCCTACAATAAAACAGACAGGCAATAGCAGATGTTGACAGGGATGTGGAAAAAATGGAATCTTCATTTATGACTGGTGGGAATATCAAGTGTTGTAGTTTCTTTGAAAAGAGTTTGGCAGTTCCTCAAAATGTTAGTAAAAGGCCCCAACCAACTCAGTAATTCTACTCTGGTTATACAGAGAGGGAGAGACACAGAGAGATGTTCCATCACTGGTTTACTCGCCAAATGACCGCAACAGTCAGAGCTGAGCTCGTCTGAAACTGGGATCCAGGAGCTGCTTCCAGGTCTCCCACGTGGCTGCAGGGTCCCAAGGCCTTGAACCATCCTTCACTGCTTTCCCAGGCCACAAGCAGGGAGCTGGACTGGAAGCAGAGCAGCCAGGACATGAACCAGTGCCCATAGTGAATGCCAGCTCCACAGGCAGAGGATTAGCCAGCTATGCCATCATGTGTTCCCCCAAGTCTCCCTTTTTAGAGGAACACCAGTCATTTATAGCTCAATATAGTGCCAAGATCCCTTTGTGGTTTTTTCAAAGAAGTTTATATTTCCAGGTAGCAGGAAATCTTTTGAGGGGCTAAATTATCTTGTAAAAAGTAGCAAGAATGTTATTTCCCTGATTCAGAATTAAAGATTAGAGATGCTAAAATGATGCATTCTTAGAAATAACTTAGAAATATCCAGAGCTGGCATTGTGGTAGACCAGCATCCCTTACTGGAGTGCAGCTTCGAATCCCAGCTGATGCACTTGGGAAAGCAGCAGCAGATGCTTGGGTGCCTGGGCCCCTGCAACCCAAGTGTGAGATTGGGATGGAGTTCCTGATGCTGGTTTCGGCCTGGGCCAGCCCAGCTATTGTGGTCATCTGGGAAGCGAACCAGACAATGCAAGAGCTCTCTGCCTCTCTCTGTGTCACTATTCCAACTACATACACAAATCCTTAGAAACCATCTCACACTCTCTTTTTCAGACCATCAGACCAGAGCAAAACAAAGGCTCCCCTCCCCTTACTTAGCAGCAAGCCTCTCTTGGCCGTATAGCATGCCAACAGCCTGCCTGTGGCTTAGCAACTTGCAATCCTGTAATAATTGTTACTGTTTTAAAAAATGGGGGGAACGGTCTCTTTAGGGTCCCTGACAACATTGTAACTGAAGTGTACACACGTGGGCTCCAGCTGGCTCCTCATCACGTTAAATGCCATGTCTGCAGCCAGCTCTGACCATGCCAGCGGACCTTCCCCGTGGCCTCCCTCTACGTTTGCCATGTGCTCGCCCTTTTTGTGTCTGGTTCCAGCCCATTTACCCAACTCAGAAACTTCCCAAACCCCTTCTGCAGGCCTGTCACAGTAACAAGAACAACTATGAAACCAAGCCTAGTAATTATACAATAATAATATGCACGGCAGAATGAAGAATCTTATTAACAGTCATGAATGTTCTCATTCTTGGAAGGTGAATTCAGGGTTTGCATAGCAGCAATTGTGTGTGAGGACGCTGTGGCATAACAAAGGCAGGCACATTTCCTACCTCCTCTCAGCTTTACACTCACCTGGAAGGCAGTGAGAGCTCCTGGGGTTGCTGTGTCCTCAGTGAACTTGGCCATGGACCCAGGGTTGAATCTCCTTCCTAGGTTAGACGGACACGAGGCAGGAGCGGTCAGCGGGTTGTGAACTCAGTGTCCAGCAGGCCTGGGCTCGCCGACAGGTGGCGCTGGTCTGTAAAGCAGCGAGGCAGGGAACTGGGGACTTGACTGGGAGCCCTGCCCCTTACCCTGTGACTTGCCTGTGTGACCATGGGCAAGTGGCTGCACCCAGTTTTTATGTCCTTGTATGTAAAATGGAAATAACAATTGCTGACCTTGTGCGATTTTAAGACAAATTTTAGTAGAGTTATAAATGCCCTATTTACAATTTGTGTTAAATGAACGGCTCTGGCTACATAAAGCCCACTTTTTATACTTTGTCGTTTCTCTCTTAACAGTACACAGTGAGCATCCACGCAGGCCCTCAGGCTTGAGGGTCCTGCCCTGGGTGGTGCGGGTGGTCTTGTGCCAGGGTACGTAAGTGTCCTGTGTGGATTGTTTCAGTAGGCTGTGGACAGGCAAACCAGGACACAGGAAAATGGACACTCCAGGGCCAGGACAAATCCTCCCACTGACTGTGGCATACACAATGTGCTGGGTATATACAACGATTTTACGCAAATGCAAGTGCACAGTAAACTTACAGTAGCTGTTGTGTCGCACACAGAATAACAGTTTGGGAAAAGCAAACATTTGAATATTTTGTTTTCAGTTTTTTATTGGGGACTTTATAATGTTCTTTGTCATTTTAAGCATTTTCTTGTTTCATTCCTAAGGAATCCTGTCTTGTTTGGTAACATCTCTTGTGACAGCTCCAAGGCGAAAGTGGTTTTGCTTGCGTGCCAAGTGCTTGTCAGGCTGAGAGCAGATAATTTGAGGGGCTGTTATACCAGACTAACTTATCCAGATGAATAATCGCTTGTTTTTAATGTCTGGTTTGTTTTTGATCGTCTTGCCAACAGCCAACCCATGTCTCCAGCCATGCCTTGGTTGCTACATTGAGTTCTCACCTCAGAAAGAATTCCCTGAGGGTACTTCGAGGCTGGACTACTTGAGCCATCTTCTTCTGTTGTCCTACACACACTGAAGTGGAGCAGCCAGGACACAAACCAGCACTCATATGGGTGCCGGGTTGCCGGGGGTGGCTTAACATGCTGAGTCACAGTGCTGGCTTCCTCAGAATCTAATGTTCAAATGGTACAAAGTTTTTGTGGAGTTAAAGAAAAAATGTTAGGACACATAACACATTCATTCTCTCAACAGCTATTTATGAACCTCTTTCGTGAGCAAGGCTCTGGAGCTAAGTCACTTTCTAGAAGGAAAAGCAAAAAAAGAAAAAGCAATACAATCAAACAGTGACAGCGTTTTGCTGTGATGCGGTGGAAGCAGCAGGCAGTACCTGGAAGACATGCTGCCGGGGAAGGCCGGGAGAGGGGTGCTGGAGGACGGGGCCGGAGGAGGCAAGCACAGACCCAGGAGGGCCGTGACAGCCACAGGTGGAAGTGGGGGATTTGCTTCAAGTCCCTTGGACAGTTGCTGGAGAATTTTAATAAGAGGAGTGATAAAATCTGATTTACTCTGGAGTAAAAACTTCTCCATGGGCAGGTGTGGAGACAGTATGTGGGGGCAATCACTGTGGTCTGCAGGAAGGTGTTGGCCTGTGGGCAGGTGTGGAGACAGTACGTGGGCACAATCACTGTGGTCTGTGGGAAGGTGTTGGCCTGTGGGCAGGTGTGGAGACAGTACGTGGGGGCGATCACTGTGGTCTGTGGGAAGGTGTTGGTCCGTGGGCAGGTGTGGAGACAGTGCGTGGGGGCGATCACTGTGGTCTGTGGGAAGGTGTTGGCCCGTGGGCAGGTGTGGAGACAGTACGTGGGGGCGATCACTGTGGTCTGTGGGAAGGTGTTGGCCCGTGGGCAGGTGTGGAGACAGTGCGTGGGGGCGATCACTGTGGTCTGTGGGAAGGTGTTGGCCCGTGGGCAGGTGTGGAGACAGTGCGTGGGGGCGATCACTGTGGCCTGTGGAAGGTGTTGGGGCTAAGTTTTAGGTGCTGGTAGAGGCCATGTTGGGAAGGGGATTGATCCCTTATAGTGAAGACAGAAGTGAGAGAAATCACTGACATGATGAAAATATATTCCAAAAAAAAAAAAAAAAAGAAGGAAAGAAAGAAAAAGAAAATGGATTACAAACCACAGGCAGGTGTGTGGTGTAGTGGTTCTGTTCACCAACTGGGATGCCTGCATTCCCTACCAGTGGACCTGGGTTTGAGTTCCGACCATGCTCCTGCTGCACGTCTGGGAGGCACAGGTGATGGGCCAAGTACTTGGTCCCTGCCGCCCACATGCGACCCTCAGCTTCTGGCGGCAGCCTGGCCCAGCCCCAGCCACTGTGGGCAGTTAGCAGGCATGAACTCGTGGATTGGCTCTCTCTCTCTGCCTCTTAAATAAAATAAACAGTGAAATATTTAAGATTGTACACTGGAATTTTATTCAACAAATAGTTAAGTCATCTATGAGATGAGGAAGACTAGGAGAAAACAAAGGTTCCTGTTAGTCAGAGGAAGGAGTGGGGCTGTGAGGATCAAGAGCTTTGGGCACGAATATGAAAAATCCAAACAGATTGGATGTGATTGTTAATCATGATGAAGGGAGGGTGGACTGCTGTGCACGTCTGCATTCTGTCCAGAGATGCTCCGGAAGATTCCAGAGCGTCGAAGGCACGCCATAAATAAAGAGGTTGGCAGCACCTTCTTGCTAAGAACAAAAACAACCATCTCTGAAGACTGTGAGGAAAGGGCGCCATATGCTTCTCATTTAGGTAATTTTATCCCCAACAGGTCTACAGGAGGAAAATACACTTTTAGCCTTCTGTGAACATTGTATTAGCAGAAACACCAAGGACTGCAAAGCAATATGGCTCCCTAGCTGTTAGGATCTTGCAGGCTATTTTGTTAAGTAGGTTACCGTGAACATCATCTTTTTAAATTCCATTTTGATAGCGTCTTCTCAAATGCCAAACAATAATGCTGAAAGTCTGATGAATCCCACCACATTTTGTAATTGTGAACGTAATCTCGTAGTCTATTCTTAGTGAAAACACAGAAATAATTAATTTCTTTATAGATAGGAAGAAAACACAGCAGTTGAATTCATTCTTGGCTCCTGCTTATGTGTTAAGAATTTAGATTCATGATATGTTGTCCTAAAATAGAAGCAACTCAGATTCCAAAACTTGCATGGAAGCGAATTCTAAAATTCTGCCTGTTTGAGCTAATGGCATGTTTTTCTTTGACGCAGCGCCTCCTTGCCTTAGAACTTCTCTGAATTTAGGTGGTTCATTTGTAAAGGGTGGCTCATGAAATGATGTCGGGTCACTGTGAGGATCAATGAGACAATCATGAAGCTATATCTAATGGGTGTTACTTATTCTCATATTGCTTCTGAGTGTTACAATAGCATGCAGAGATTTCTCAACTTGACTTAATAGCAATCATCCAGAAGGGACGTAAGTTTCCCACAGTGATCGCACGAAAGTAGATGATGTGTGTTGTTCTGAAGGTCACTTAATTTGTGTTCGTAATTTCACTTTTCAACTTGACTTTTTTTTTGAAAAAAAATCTTTCTTATTCTCATTCTTCTCCTTTTCTGTCTCCTCCCCGCTCCTCCTCTCCCAGCTCCCACTCTTCTTCCATTCTGCTTCCACACGGATTCTTAGATTCCCCTGAAGGAAATCACCTGCTGGGACACTCATGCCAGGGCCTAACTAGTCTCATTTACCAGCAAGGAGGCAGGACTCGTGTGGGAGGCTCCCGCTAAGCTCTCCGTGGACCCGTGTCTATGTGCTGTGGGGCTGTGCCCTCCCACGTCAGCATCTCAGGATGCACGCTGCTGCAGTAAGTCATGTGGCCTGCAGGAAGCAGAGCAAGGTAGCTTGCAGTAAGCCTCCGCTCCAGTTACTTTTGAAAAAAGGATGTATTTTTATTTGAAAGGGAGATTTACACTGCGAAGGAGAGGCATTCAGTTCTTCCATCTGCTGGTTTGCTCCCCAAATGGCCACAATGGTTGGAGCTGCACTAATCCCAAGCCAAGATCCAGGAGCCTCTTACAGGTCTGGATGGTCGTGGATGTAGGGTTCCAAGGATTGTGACCATACGGAATGCCAAGGCAGATAATTAGCCTAATGTGCTACCATGCCCTATCTGCTCCCTTCAATCTCGTGTCTTCACAAACCTTTTAAAGTATCCTTGTATGTTTTTCTGTATGTCCCTACCAGGGGAAGGAAGAATTTCTATTGAGTACTAGACCATTTGAGCTGACGTCTTGTAGTAATGTATATGAAATAAAAAGGTGATTGTTTTCTTAATTGGACTCTTGAGACTAAAAGATGCACAAGAAATAATGAGGATTCAGAAGTAACATGGAGGACTATGGCATAATTATTGCTAATAATGAGAGTCTAGTACAGGTGCTGCCTGGCATTGCATTCTATAGAGATTGTCCTTTGAATTTTGAAGTTAGACCTTTACCTGGGCTGTTAATATGTGGCATGACCCAGTGTGGTGGTGGTGGTGACCATGGCAGCCACGGTGGCTACTCCCAGTTAGCTCTGAGATCTTGAATGGACAGAACTGGCACTAAGGTGTACTGTGTGGCTGAACTGTGAAATTCTGTAACTTAAATGACTTACATTTTCATTGCAATATTTCTGCTTAGCACTCTTACCTGAATGTAACCCCATGGGAAATCCAACCCCATCAGTACTCACTTTGCCTAACATTACTGAGCAACTTAATCTACACCATAAAGCTGTCACATGTTGTTGTGTTGGTCAGCTTCCAGCAGCTAAGGAAAACCCATTGTTCTCTGGATTGTTTATCTGATAGAAACTGGCAATTTGATTTTCGTTTCAGTAATCTGATTTCCTAGATAAGAACATAGTGGACACTCCATTTTTCTTTTCTGGCCGTTATATATTTCAGTGGTAGATTTAAAATTACAACAATAGCGGAAGAAATAGGAACTACATTGAATATAGAGTGGGAAAATTGGTAAATAACTTACGTTATATGCAAGCAGCTTGGTAGATGCTGTTGATGAGTGTACAGGAAATGGTGGTTGTTGAATTCTACTGATACAGGGATTCTGAAGGCGGCCCTGGGAGCCAAGAGCTGACAACTCCAGACAAGATACAAGACAGGATGTGTTTACTGTGGATGAGCATTGGCCATGATCTCCACTTCAGCTTCTGGCTGACGTGTATCGTGGAGGCAGTAGGTGATGACCTAAGTCTTTTGTGGTTTCACAGTAATTTAAGTAGTTTTTTTTTTTTTTTTTTTTTTTTTTTTTTTTTTTTTTAGGCATAGAGTTGACACTAGCATGGTAAGAAGGACCACAGAAGTTGGCTCAGAAATTACCTCACAGCCGTTACCTTGAGATCAACACTCATGACCTATGACCTCTTGAATGTGATATTGGATTTGGTTGGATTGTGTTTTGTTAAGAAGTCTCCTATAGGTGTTCATCAAGGATGTTGGTATGTCGTTTCCTTGTCTTGTCTTTGGCTTTTGTATCATAGTGATGCTGGTCTTATAAACTTGAGAGCATTCCCCTTATTTGAAGTTTTTGATATATTTAAGAAGGACTGATGTCGGTTTTTCATCAACTCTTTGGTATAATTCATTACTGCAGTCTTTTGCTCCTGAGGTTTTTCTGTTTAAGGTTTTTGAATGCATATTCAGTCTCCTCATTTGGTTTCTATTTCTATGTGGTGGCAGGCAGTGGGTCCTCACTGTCTGTTGGATTCACAGTGTCAGTTCCTTCAATCTGTGTGCCTGATGCTTCAGTATCTTTCTATGAGGGCTTTTACATAAGTGGACAATTTTTCTAGTGCTGGAGGATGGGTTCTGAGAGGGATAGAGAGGAGAGGGAGAAGGGGAGGGGGGAGAGAGAGGAGGAAGAGGAGGAGACACAGAGAGAAAACATAACAGCTATTATGGTGGAAGTCACAGTCTTTTTATAACATAATTATGAGAGATAAAATCCCATCACTTATGCTACATTATGTTCATTAGAGTGTATCATTAAGTCCTGCCGGCACTCTGATGGAAGGGAGGGAGAGGGGAGGAATAGTGAGAGTTGACTGTCACACTGTGGATGGCAGGCAGGCTATGGCTTGTTCCCTAATGCTGTGGCTGCGGATGTCAAGTGGACAGGCTGAAATGAGTGGCGCTGGAATGTGTACCCCACGGCATGCAGCAAGCACTTATAATCAGGCCTTTTTCCTACCGTGCAGCCGTGTGCACTGTGCTGATCTGCGTCTGCACAGCATTTTTGTAGAGTAAGTTCCTTCTAGACACAGGTTTGCAGGAGACCGTTTCAGAGGAGAGGCAGGAAGTGGAGGTTCCAGGAACTCCAAGACGCCCTCCGGATGGCCAGGCACTCGGGTTCTCACTCCGTCCTTCTGGGCGACGTGCAATTGAAAAGGGGTGTTGGCTTCTAGCATTCACTCTGAATGCACAAGTACATCAAAGACCAGGCAGCAAGCTTTCCTGTTAACCTGTGATCATAATTGTCTGTGAAGCCAAAACAAGAGTGCTCCAGCAAAGCTGAAACACTGACCTGCAGCTGACATAACTCCAAGACCAAGCTTGGGTTCCTCTGAACTGCTGCCTTGGTGTGTGTGGTCTGCTGGCTAATATGGAAGGGGTGTGGCTGTCTATCAGACGAGCAGGGACGTATTTTTTTTTAAAAGGAAACTTCCAGAATCATCACAATGTTTATGGTATGAAAGAGACCTTGAAAGACTTACAGGACCCTATTTCTCACGGTGTGTTTATTAGTCAAACATAAAATTACTGAAAGCTGATTTTCTTACTAAAATCTAAACCTGTTAATATCTGAAACTCATTTCAGAACCAACACATTGGTGGGGTCTTGCAAATAGAAACAGTTTGCAAACTTCCCAAGCGAATCCTTTGCCCTCCAACATCTGAGGATGAATAATCTAACAGAAACCTTTCATTTCACAGACCAGAGAAGCATACCACACAAACGAGAACGCAGAGTTACTGTGATTCTTCCCATTAAAAACAAAAAAGTGTTTAAAAATCACCATAAAACCAACATTTGGAGGAAAATAGAAAATAGGTCTTTTATGTGAAACGCCAGATGAGGAACAACACAGAGCCTCTAATATGTTGTTTGTACTTGTAGTTACTAGTCAGTGTGCCCTGCCTAGCCACAAATTAGTGTGGTTACGTTAAATTGCTAACATGAAAATCTTAACCTTCCACTTCTGAAGTCACTGGTTTTAGCTACTTTATTTTCTTCTCTCTGTGTTTCCACAGTTGTTCTTTGGGGCCTGATTTTAGAAGTGTAATTATAACCCTGGTTTTACGGTTGAGGATCGTTCAGGAATGAGGCGTAGGCCAGTGACGGTGGAGGATCCTGTGGTGCCTGGTCCCCCAACCATTGCGTGTGGGGTAATCCTGTCTGTGTAGGGGCAGCTTGCCTCAGGGAAGGTTCTCCTTGCTGAGGTGACTGCTGAGGCTGGAAGCCTCCTCCTCCACCAGCCCCTTGGCCACCCGGTCCACGCCTTCATTTCTGGAACCAGAAATACTGTTTGTATTTTTCCAGGTGGAGGGTTCTGCCCAGTGCAGTGCGGTTATGCCGCGGTGAAGGGAAAAGGTCTGACATGAAAGGTCCCGAGGCTCCGCCTGGGGTGCAGTTGCCTGGTCGCCAACACGGACGGGTTAGTAACTTCTTCAGCTTTGCACTGTTCTGGAGTCCAAAGGGCATCCTCTTCCTGGGCACATGTGCTCCAGACCCGCGCTGCAGGAACACCAAGCCCTGTGTAGGGGCCGCCTGCTGAGGCTGCAGGTCATTTGTGGCCGCCACTTGTCCTTCTGTCACAGAGCTCAATCCTCAGCCAAAGAAAACCCTTGGTCAAAGGCGCCGGCGGAGTGGCTGCTGCCTGGAGGGCTGCCATGGGCATTGCCAAGCGGCCTGGCCGTGTGTGTGTGTGTGTGTGTGTGTGTGTGTGTGTGTGCACGCGCGCGCTCTTTCTCCTAGAAGAATCCGGGAAGGTCCATCCCTACAATTTAAGACAGTGTCTGCAAATGGTTGCAAAGTGTTTCAACTCCAGCCTCCAAATGCAGGCGCCCGATGTTCTCATTTCAGCCAGCCTTTGCAGTCCAGGAAAACCCAGCCCTCGGGTTGATGTTTGGACTCTTGACGCTGTTATGAAGATGCATTCGGGGAGAAGACGAGTGGCTGCTAGTACTTCCTTCTGGTTTCTCTCCATCCCCGCCCTCCCTTCCCCCAAAACACTCAGAGACAGCAAGATGAAAACCCTGGTCGGCTTCGGATAATTCATGTTTGTTTAATAAAAAGCTCCACTAGCAATCCAAGAATATGCTTCCAGACGCAGCGTCACGGTCTGGGTTGTCCGTGAGCGCCACCATTCCCGCACTCAGACATTAGCTGTCATTTCACCTGCCACGCTTCTGGCGTCCTTTCCCAAGGCGCTGTGGACCCTCTGGTACCCGCAGGAACTCGCTCTGCTCCCGCCCGCGGCTCCAGTGGTTCCCCCTGCAGCTCCCCTGGGCTCGGGCTGCGGTAGTGCAGCCCACGGAGCCGGCCTGCACCCTCTCCTCGGCCTCCCCGCCCCGCCCAGCTCCGCCCAGCGCCAGCTGACACCCATTCAGCAGGCGAAGGTGAGGCTAGAGGAGGCGGTGCGGAACTTGCCGCCCCCTGCAGCGGCCGCCAGCTCCGCCTGCTGGGGCACCCGGCAGACAAAAGAGGCAGCGGGCAGCGCAGGCAGGCACTCCCCGAGGCTGCAGCAGCGAGCGATGGCCGGGCGCGGAGGCCGGGTGCTGCTGGCGCTGTGCGCCGCACTGGCCGCCTGCGGCTGTCTCCTGGGCGCCGAAGCCCAGGAGCCCGGGGCGCCGGCGGCTGGCATGCGGCGGCGCCGGCGGCTGCAGCAGGAGGACGGCATCTCCTTCGAGTACCACCGCTACCCGGAGCTGCGCGAGGCGCTGGTGTCGGTGTGGCTGCAGTGCACCGCCATCAGCAGGATCTACACGGTGGGGCGCAGCTTCGAGGGCCGCGAGCTCCTGGTCATCGAGCTGTCCGACAACCCCGGCGTCCACGAGCCTGGTAAGGGCGCTGCCCCTGGCGGCCCTGGGCAGCGACTCTGGGGTAGGATGGGGTGGGGCTAGGTGGGCCAGGGGCGCCTAACGGGAAAGGGTATCCTGGCAAGTGGAGGGAGGACAGCGAATGGGAAAGGAGCGAACCTCAGAGCAGCGAGGACTGCTTGGAGCCGGTGCTCAGCCCTCAGGCCAGCCTTTGGTGAGCTCTGGCTGGTTGCAGGGGCTGGCCGTGGCAGTGCCCAGCCAGCGGATGCTGGGCTGCGCGCAGACCTGGTGGAGGCCGGGACGTGCACTGCGCTGTCTCCAGCACCCCTAGGAGTCATCGCGGCTACTCTAGGGGAGAGGCGTTGGTCTTGCTTGCCCGCAGGCGGCCGAAGACAGGGTGCGGGAGGCTGGGATTTGGAGGAAATGAAGGATAGTCGTTTCCAGAGGTTAGCTGATTGGGTCCCTGCAGGTTCTGTGCTCTGTCTCGCGCTGTGTGCCAGGCTTGGATACGCCCGTTGCGCTTTAAGGATGGAGGCCGTCTCCAGGGGTGGAGTCCTTCCGTAAAGTGCAGAAGTGGTCTCTGGGAAGCACCCGATGTTGAAGCTACACACGGTCTAGCCAAGGCAAAAGGAGTGTTCCATTCACCCTGCAGCAGTGGAGAGGAAAGGTTTATGATCAAGTTTGTATTCCAGCCTCTGTCTCCACTTAGCCATCTGGACGCATCTCCGCCTGCCTCTGTTAAGGCCAGCTACACCTGTTCTGTGTTAAATGGGATCCGCTCAGTGTTAGCGAGGAGGTAGTTGGGAACGTGGTCTTGGGGCTTTTTCTTCGTTATGTTCCTGCTCTTTTTACATGACTCTGGGCTGCATTTCTTCCTGATAGCCAAGGCATTGTGGGGGTGAACTGGCCGCTTTTGTATGTACAAAGGAAAGAGATGGAAAGAAAACTAGGTTAGGCATTTCACCCGGTGCAGGCCCAGGTTAGGCGAATCAGAGACCTTGTGATCCTGGTGCGAAGATCATACACCCCAGGCTGCCACCCCAGGAGGCTTAACTGCGTTAAGTAGGACCCTTTGCCACCCTTTTTCTGGATTGCTCCTGGACATTTTCAAAGAGTTTACCTGAAAGTCAATGTTGAACTTTTTTGGATCTAATTTCAAATTTAGAAATAAGATTATATTACTGTTAAGATGTGAATGCTTTTGAAAGCAAAAAAATAATGCTTGTGCAATCTCCCAAGATTGGCAAATCTCTCCTGTGGACTCCAAGCCCTATGCCATAGAGCATATACGTTCTGAATATATGTTCTGGAACAATCCACATTATGGGAAAATACTCAGAAAGTAATATGGAAAAAATATTCAGTAGCTGAATAACACCATGCTTTACAGTGGAATGTTCTATTCCTTGGGCACATAGACTGAAGTCATTTTGCAAAGAATTGGAAAATGTACCATATGTGCTTACAATTCCTGTTATATGGGAGAGACTTTCAGTACGCCCATCAATAAGAGTGCAAAATGTCTGTCCATTGTGTTTTTCCAAAGTGGAAATCAGCTGTTATGAGCCCACAGTAAGACAAAGACAAGGGGGATCCCCTGGCCCGCTCCCATTTAGGAGGGGCTAAGTGAGGAGTCCCCATAGAACCAGAGTGTGGGCGCCTGCTAAGCAGGAGTGGGATCATTCTCCTGAGGAGTTGGCCTGCACAAAGTCGTGGATGATGGCTGCCGCACTCAAACAACATTTAGATTCAGATATGTGAGCAGATGGGAAAGGAGCCTGCAAGGCCATTTCAGGTGGGAACAGATCCCTTTCAGATTGGTGGAGCACCTGTGCTTGCCCAGGGCGAGTCTGATGGATCCTGCAGCCCCATGTAGGAGCTTTGCCTTTCCATGCAGAATTGGGTGTTTGGAGCGCAGCTTACAGGTAAGTAGGGCATGTGAGCGGAGGGGGATTAGGTAACTGAAGCGAGGATGGCCACAAGACAAGTCATGTGTAGGTTGTGAGAGCTGCCTGTTCAGCACAGCTCGTGCGGATACTCATCCGGGAGCCTCTACCATGGGAGGAAGGCAACAGTCTTAACCAACTTCACCTCACAAATTCCTGTTTCAGCGTGTGCTCAGCTTTTTAACGCAGCTCTAGAAGATAACGTTTGACTTAACCAGTTGATTTACTGGACTGAAATGCTGCAGCATCTGTTGATGTTCATTTTAGCTTCCAGCAAGGGACAGGTGTCAAGCTTGTCACTTCTTCAAACTTAGATTCGTTTTCTGAACTTTGAAAAATAGTGGGCACTTTATAAGGAATCAGTGATTAAAATATAAATCAGCAAATCAATAACTATGAGAAGATACTTCAAAATGTCATGGAAAAGTGGGATTTAAAGATAAGCCAAAATTGTAAGGCCTCCTTTGAGGTGGAAGTTACAGATGAGGGTCATGTGGTCAAAAGACCTGGTTGTGTGGAGACATATTGGCAGGCACCGGAAGCTCTTTTCCTGAGCAGTAAGATTAGTGCACTGTGGGTTGAAGCCAATCTTCTGATCCTCAGTGAACCTAAGATTTCATGAACAGGGAAAGGGAGTTTCCATTTGAACTGATAATGAGGAATAGCCTTCCCTGTTTGGGGAGCTCAGCTCCAGGGAGCAGAGCGCAGCCAGGGCAGGGCTGAGGGTGTTGGCCAAGCTCAGCAGGATTGTGTCAGTTCTCAACGTCATGGGTCTGCTCCCCTTTGGGTCGGTGACTGTGGGCCTCCGGGACTGGGCTGAGGATGCGCTCTGACTCCGCAGAGGCGGATGCTGCGTGCTCGGGTGTGTCCTGTTACAGCGCTGCCAGGTGTGCGCCCGGTCCGGTGTTCTTGCCTTTTACCTGTGTTGAACACTTTGCTTTGTATTTCCACAACTAGAAACTCGTGCTTCCCCAGGCATGCGTGCACATCAATGAGACTATTAATTTAGGATTCACTAATGCAATCCACATTCCCAGAGGGTGCTCCTCAGTTAAACAGGAGTTAAAATTAGTTTGTTTAAAAAAATTACTATTTTTAAAGTGTCACACAAGGTTTATTATTTTAAAACTTTAAAAACAAAGAAATGTTATGATCAAACTACAGTGATAAAATCCAAACATTCTATAGACAGACTTGGAGATGCCTTTAAGTACATTTTTGAAAGCTGAGAACTTTTTTTTTGCTTTAATTTGTTCATGTCTTCTTATTTTTAATGATTTTAATGCATATAAAGATACTTCATATATTTCAGATGGAAATTTTAAATACATGGTAATATTCTCCTGGCTCTTTGCCTCCTTAAACTGCTTTTTTTTTTTACATGTAGTTTAGAAGTGCTTTTGGGAAGCAAATCTGATTTATAGCTGGAATGTTATCTTCCAAACATTCTTTAGTGTTTGACTTCTCTCTGAAATGCTGGAATGATTAGTTTGGATCTCTTCCTCCAAAAATCTGTTAAGATTTAAAGACTATGAATGCCAATGTACATTTGCCAAATAATTGTGATGGAACGTTTAATTTTGGCTAAAGTTCTGCATAACTTGAAAAAAAGCAGTGGGGATGAGAATATTTGTCCTGCTTCTTTTCACAATATGTTAGAACTTATGGTTAGTGAGGATGGATGTTAGGACTAAGTAATGCCTGATGGTTAGTGAGGATGGATGTTAGGTTCTGGAGAGGAGTATAGGTCTACCATTCTTGGTGGAGAGTTATTTTTGGAGCTGTGTGAGTCCTTGCAGCTCTTAGCAGAAGTAATGTTATTGATGGGCTTGTGATTTGCTAATGGAAGAGAGGGGAAGAGGGCTGGCCCCTGACTCTGTATTCTGAGTTCAGAAAAAGAAGGCAAATTTCTATGAATGCTAATTGAGAGAGGGCAAAAGAACCACCTGCCGGCTTATTCCCTTCCTCTCAGTCGCTTCCCCGGGGCAGGGGGTGGGTGGGTGGGGAGGCATTGCAGAATGTAAACTAGTCCTGTAAAGTGTGATACAATAGTCCAAGGTTTCTCAGAGTATAGTTAGTAGCACAATAATTTAGTAGGGTTTGGTGGTATTATGTAAGCAAATATAAGCAAGTGTGGATATTGCAAAATCTATCACAGTCTTTAGAATACCTGTGTCTAATTCAAATCTCCACATTAGAGATACAACTGAGGGCTTCACAAAGTTTAAAGAAAATAGTTAAAGACATTTATTTTGGGACACAAAATCTTGAAATCCAGGCATAGATATAAAAACTTCCACCACCCCCAATTTTTTGCTGAATGTTTGAAGATCCTCCCCCATGAGTATGGATTTCAATATTTTTGTACCCAAATAAGCTGATCTTTTAATTCTTTTTCTCTTTTTTTTAAATCCCCTTATGTATTATACAGTATTTTGTTATCTTCTTTCACCACTGGATTCATATTTTAGCAAGGAGTCATCTTGGAACTGCTAGCGTTCTGTGCCTCAATCCTTGTCATCCGTTACCTTATGGAGAGCTCACTCTCTAGCAGGTTCCTCCCACAGGGAGGTATAAGCAATGGTAGAAAAATCTAGTATTATGTTGTCAAGTTATAATTTAAGTTTCTTGAGAACACTCCCTTTATTTGGGAGTAGAGATGCATATTGCAATGTATCTTGACTTCCTGGTATGCTAATCTCCATTATACAGTTCATCTATGAGAATAGACATATATATGTGTATGTATGTTTGTCCATATATTTATTGTTTTGCATTTTATTTGAATGTTGCTTTATATTAGAGAGAACACAAGATATTTGTCCTTTGGGGATTGGCTTGTTTCACTGAGCATAATGGTCTTCAGTTGGAACCATTTGGTTGCTAATTGCAGAATTTCATTTTTAATGGCTGAGTAGTAGTCATGGAGTAGATGTATTACAGTTTCTTTATGCACTTTACTTTTGCTCCCAAATAAACATCTTTCAGTCTCGTGGGCTTCATGCAAAGTCACACATCTCCAGTCCCAGTTGTTCCTTCCCTCCTGAAATGGCCTTCAAATCATACACTTGAAAATGTCACAACGGCTGGCTGAACGGGTACGTGGCCTCAATCTGGAAATGTTTAAATTCATTTTTCCCCTTCTCATTAGTCACTCAAATTGCTGTGAGTCTATTACCCCATGAATGCTCCTTCTATTTGAAAATGAAAGGGTCCAGTGTCTTCTAAGTGATGGAGCAACCACTTCATCCAGAGAAAGCATAGCTCAGGGGCCCGGCGGCGTGGCCTAGCGGCTAAAGTCCTCGCCTTGAAAGCCCCGGGATCCCATATGGGCACCGGTTCTAATCCCGGCAGCTCCACTTCCCATCCAGCTCCCTGCTTGTGGCCTGGGAAAGCAGTCGAGGACGGCCCAAAGCCTTGGGACCCTGCACCTGCATGGGAGACCCGGAAGAGATTCCTGGTTCCCGGCTTTGGATCGGCGTGTACCGGCCCGTTGCGGCTCACTTGGGGAGTGAAACAACGGATGGAAGATCTTCCTCTCTGTCTCTCCTCCTCTGTGCATATCCGGCTTTCCAATAACAATAAAATTAAAAAAAAAAAGCGTAGCTCAGGAGCAGGATTAAGCGGCAATTGATTAGTAATATTCCCCCACTTGTAGATATTATTGAACATTCTTAGCAAGTGATAGGGTCAAGCATTTTAGGTGCTTTAAATTTTGTTAGGTGAATTTAAGGCAGTTAAATACAGCTCAATTAGTGTTTTTTGCTTTTTTGTTTGTTTGTTTTGTTTTTTTTTACTACGCAATTCAGAAACTGATTACAAAACAGCCTAAACAAGAACCACAGAAACCGTGACCTGCCGTGAGTGTTGGGAGGGAGTTTCATCCAGTGCTTGCTTGCATGCAGATATTAAGCCAGCTGCATTTGTCGAACAGTGGGATCACCATCATGTAGTTTGTCAGATGCTTTGAGAGGAGAAATTCACTTTGCCTAAATATTTTGAATTTAACTAATTTTTCCAATGATAGGTTTCTGATTAGGGCAAATTTGTTTTGAATTACTCTGAATGTTACACCCAATTTTCATTAGTGTTGCATAGAATGGTGAAGCATTTGAATTATAGATGTTTTTTCCCCTAGCTGGAAGGAGCAGTCATTTTATAGATGATTAAGTTGAATTTCAGGGAACAATTAAATCACCCACCAAGGTTGGGAAGCCTGTGACCTCTGGAACTCCCTTCCTGAGGTTCAGCCAGACACTCTTTACAGAATCCCGCCCCCAGCAATGACCACACTCATTTTTCAAGTGACATGGAGGGAGTGGGTTATGAGTCGTTGGCATTGACTCAAGTCTGTGAGGGAGTTTACTTTTTGGTTCTTTAGTGCAGAGCTTCCTGAACCTGGGTCTGCAAATGGCCATAGTGTCCGGAGGTGATGGACAGGCCCTGGGGTGGCAGCGAATCAGGAAAGGACCAAAACCAATCACTGCAGTGTACTCTTGGTACATGCAGAACATGTTGTTTTCCTTGGCAGCCAAAGCCACTAAGAAGAAACAAGCTTTTGTTGGACGATTGCTTGAAGAACCCTTTGGAGGCCTAGGCCTTCAAGGTTGGGAAAGGGGCTTAACTGCCTCAAAGAGAACTGGATGGAACCAAAAGCTGGTGCAGAGGGGAGGGGAGAGAGGCAAAGGACTGGCGGCATGGAGGAGCTGTGGGCAGTGGCAGACGTGCTGCCTGGATCCCAAGCAGCTTCTGTACTGTGAAGAGATCATGTGTGAGATGAGATGAAGACCTCTGTCTTGCTTTGTGTAGGGTCCGCCAGACCTGAAACTACCCAAGGAAGACAGTCACAGGTGACTCTTCATACAGTGTGAGGACTCCGGGGTACAGCACTCAGAAAGGGCTTGTGTGTGTGTCTGTGCATGGATGGCGGAGTGGGTCAGCGGGGAAGGAGAGGTGTGTGTACTTGCAGAATAAATGATGTGCTGTGCTGTTGGAATGGGGAATATAAATAGCCAACATTGGATGAGGTTTTCTTTTGTTTGATTTTTTTGTTTTGTTTTGTTTTAAATTTGAAGGATCTAAAGAGAGAGGGAGACATAGAAAGGTTTTCCATCTGCTGGTTCACTCTCCAAATAGCTGCAGCGGCCAAGGCTGGGACGTTTTGGCTGGCCAGACTGAGGCCGGGATGCAACAGCTTTTGTTTCCCATTTCCCATGTGGGTGCAGGGGCCTGCATGCCTGGTCAGCCCCCACGGCCCTCACAGGTAGAGGTCAGCCCCCACGGCCCTCACAGGTAGAGGTCAGCCCCCACGGCCCTCACAGGTAGAGGTCAGCCCCCACGGCCCTCACAGGTAGAGGTCAGCCTCCATGGCCCTCACAGGTGCATTAGCAGTAGAGCAGCTGGGACTCAACCAAGTGCCAGCACTTCAGGGGTGGCTTAGCCCTCTCTGCCTCAATTCTGGCCCTAGACTCCAGGTTTCCTTGTAGACAGTGGAATTCCTGTTGACTGTCTCTCTTCCGGTGTGTCTCCATCTTATCTTGGATTCAAATATGTCGAGAGGATTTCAAGACGATTTTGAGTGAATTGAATTATGTTTATTTGGATTTAAAACATGTTGAAAGTCATGTATAGTTTTTCTTAATCCATATTTCCCATGGATTCTTGGAAGATCCTCACATTTCCAGACATTTTTGTAGGTCCTGTCTGCATTTTCACCAGGTTAAACAAGATCTTCCTTTTACGTGAGAATTTATGATTTCAATTTAAAAACTAGAGCAGAATTAAAACAATTTATTTGCACTTTACATATTCACATTAGACCACTCAGAAGCTGGTACCAATCAAAATACCCTGTCCTGGTGCACATTATTTACCTCATTATTTAGTATTAAACCTGATATCATTACTCATTTAAGTATGGTATTAATAAATATTACTGATATTCATGTGCCAGTAAAAATCTCTTAGACATCAACATTTGTTTTTATAGTTAGTGTACTTAACTCCCAAATGGAAGCAGATCCACACATATATAACATTTAAATGGAGTATGTTTAGCTAGGGAATAAAGAAAGTTTAGAGACTGAGTAAATATGTATTTAAAATAGAAGAAACTTGATTAGTTAGCCTTGATTTGAGGTCAGTGAAAAGGATTGGATGGTTACTCTAACTGAAGTAGCTGGGCAGGAAAGCTTGTAGGATCTGCGATGGGGGGCTCGTTTGGCTTGAAAACCTTGCACCTTGCTGAAGCTGGTGTTGCCATGGCGACTGGGCTTCCCCACCGAACACTGGTTTCATTGATTGACCATCTGCAGACTTGCCTGTGTTGCTACTGTTAATACGTTCCCTCATGCTGGTTTTTACTGAGGAAACCATCTGGTGTGAGCTGTAGTTAAAGGCAAAGAACACAGGTAATATACTCTGAGGTGTTAAAAATGGGTTTTGCAGGATTTAGTTGTTTTAACAAACTGTCCCTAAGAAATTTTACTTCTAATTGCTGCCTTTTATAGGCAGCTGGCTTATGATTATATGCTTTGACATAAAGAATTAAAGGGTTGGCTACTGAGCTTCTTTATGTTAAAAATTAATTGCCTAAATATATTCTAATACATAATTGTATTAATCTTGATGTGCCTAAACATTTACTTGGAAAAGTGCGTTCTCACAGTATACATTTATAAACTGAACGGAAGTAGGTAGTGAAGTGTTTGAGAGGACAGGGAGGGGCGACCTTGTGCTTGGCTTCACTCCCCAAAAACCTGCTGGAGCTGAGTGAGGTCAGCCTGGTGCCCAGGGCCAGGACCACTGTCCCCAGTCACTTGTTAAGTAACTCCCTTCAGATGGCTAGGGAGCCTGAGCATTTTTTAGCCATTTGAATTTGTTCTTTTGAAAAATGTCTGTTCATTTCCTTCACCCATTTCTTCAAAGGGTTGTTTGTTTTGCTGCTGTTGAGTTTCGGAAGCTCTTTGTAAATCCTGGATATTGTTCCCCTATCAGTTGTGCAGTGTGCAAAAATTTTCTCCCATTCTGTGGGATGCTTCTTCACTTTGCGGATTGTTTTCTTTGCTGTGCAGAAGCATCTTAGTCTGATGTGGTTCCATTTGTTCGTTTTGGCTTTGACTGCCTGTACTTGTGGTGACTTTTCCAAGAAGTCTTTCCCAGTTTGTGTGTCCTGGAAAGTGCTTCCTATGTTTGCTTCTAACAGTTTGGTGATTGCTGGGTGCAGACTGTGGTCCTTGATCCATTTAGAGCTCATTTTTGTATAGGGTGACAGGTGGGGGTCTTGCTTAGTACTGTTGCAAGCTGCTATATGGGTCATCTGTTTCTGATGAAGAGAAGGATTCCTACTGTGACAGATATGGCAGGATTTCCAGGTATGAGCATACTGAGGAAGCAGGGCAGCCAGGATCACCAAACTAGGCTTTTCATTTGGTGATGTAGCATGTGGCAGCTTCCTTGCCATTTACCCTGTCAGTGCTGGTGTTTGCAGGTGTGTTGAGTTTTCATTCTGAATGGCTGTTTCCATTCTCCCCTTCCCTTTCAGTTAAATTGGCTCAATGAATCAACAGATCTGGGCAGTGTTGGCCAGACACAGAACATACCAAGTCAGTAACACTTTTGGAGACTTAGTCTACGTCAGGCATCGTTTAGTGTTCTCCCCACTTCATAGTTGCACAGGGACAACTTAGAGGTGGAAAATGACTTGCTGAGTGTCCTCAGCTAGTAGGTGGTGCTGTAGGAACCTAAAAGCTTTAGAGTGTCATCTTCTGCACTCCATAGCTGCTTCTGTATTCCAGCCTTGAATCTGCAGTATCTCCTAGACAGCTTGTGAAAATACAGGTTGCTGGGGCCCCATCCTGCAGTATTTGATCCTGTGGATCTATGGTAGACTGCCAGTCTGTGTTTGCTAGCACTTCCCACTCTGTAATGCCCATCCTCCAAGGGCTGCAGGAGCCGCCATGGGGAGGGACAGCACAGGGACCAGACGTGGAGTCCCTCCTTGTTACAGGGGCAGAGTGTGCGGGGAGGAGACCATGAACCCCACCTGCAGGCTTGGGAGACGGTACAGCAGCGGCGTGCTCTGGGGATCCCTCCAGGCTTTCCCTCACAGCACAGCAGTGACCCCTCCTTCCCTCAGGATGCCCCCACCAGCTGAGCTCTCCAGTGCGGGAGCTGGCTGCTTGTGAGGGAGGTGGAGGTCCTGGAGTAGCTGGGGTGAGGATTGCGGGGAGAGCAAGCAGAGCATGACAGAGCACAGAACCTGCTGAGGGGGCGCTGTTCAGAGTCAACCAGCCCCCTCTTACCTTACAGGGTGCTGTTTGTAGGAGAGACAAAACATAAATAAGGGACTTACTCTTTGATGCTGTTTTTGATTCTAAGGCTTTTAATGTACCGATAGCATCTCGATCAGCAGAGGACAGATAACAGCAGTGTAGCAGTGCTTCTCGGTTGCCATGGAATCCTGCACTGCTCTCATCCTGAAACAGAAGTGTAGTCTTTGTTGAAGTATTTTTTTTAAAAAAATATTTGTTTATTTTGAAAATCAGAGCGAGATTGATTGATTGATTGATTGATGGTCTGTTGGTTCATTCTCCAGGTAGCTGCAGTTGCCAGCACTGGGCCGGGCAGAGGTCAAGCAGGAGCTTCATCTGCTTCTCCCGCATGGGTGACAGTGGATCAAGCACTTAGGTTATCTTCTGCTGCTTTTATTCAGGCCATTAACATGGAGATAGGTCAGAAGTGAAGTAGCTGAGACAGAAACAGGTGTCTTTGCAAGTGGTGGCCGAGCCGGCTCCTGCACAGCCCGGGCGCCTGCTGCAGTATTTTATGTTTTGGTATATTTTCACTTCATGCTCACTCAAAACCCTTCACATTGTTGACTTTTGCAGGTCCAGCATTGATGTTAAGGATTGTGGGTTAGTTCTCCCCTTTTTGAAATAGTTTATTCTGTCATCCATGCAAGGTTGTATTTCTTTTTTAAACCAGAGATCTTAATGGTTCAGATTTGAACTCTGTGAGCAACTCAGAACAACAGCTGCAGTTTGTAAAAAGTGAACTGAGTCACTGGATCCTAGAGCCGGAGGAGACTCCTGATTTGGTGCAACCTGATTGTGAATGGTCCTATTCACAGCTCGGCCCAAAGCAGAAAGTCACACCGCGCTTGGGTGAGGAAGTGAAAAAGACCAGCCAGCTCTCTGCCAAGGACCCGCAGTTAACAGCCATGGGTTTCTATTGCAGGCCTGGAATCGTGTTCTTAGAAGACCCTCAAAGGGAAACTCAGTAGCCCTTCACTGAAGAGTTGGGCACAATTTTGCAGTTATTGAAGAAAAAGGTGGGCAGGCTCATAAATATCCTTGTATTTATTCCTATCCCCAGTGGGAAGTAGGCTACTTCGCTAGAAGGATATTTCAAAGACCTGACTTAAAATCTTAGGTAACGCTGGGAAATGAGAGGCTCTTGCTTAAGATCAGTTTCCTGGGACTGGTGTGGTGGCACAGCAAGTTAAGCCATGGTTTGTGATGGCAGCATCCGAAGTGGAAGCTCTGGTTCAAGTCCTGCCTGCTCTCCTTGCAGTCCAGCTCCTTGCTAATGTGCCTGGGAAAGCAGTACAGGATGGCCTAAGTGCTTGGGGCCCTGCCTCTCAAGTGAGAGTCCTGAGCTCCGGACTTTGGCCTGGCCAGGCCTCAGTCACTGTGGCTGTTCGAGGACTGACGCAGAATTTGGAAGTTCTCTCGAACACCCTACTTTTCCTATAAACAACTGAATCTGTAAAGAGATCAGTGTTTGTGGTATCACTAAGCTTGTTGTATTTAGGAAAGGAGGGAGGGTGGTGGTGAGTGCACATGTGTTATACGTGTGTGTGTGTGTGTGCCTGCACTTTGGGAATGGCATTGTTGTGGAGGCTTCTGAATGTGGGAGACCAGGTGTCAGAGGCTCCAACAGCAGTTTCCTGGTGGTGTTGGTGATAAACCCAGGGCCTGGAGAATGTGGAGGACACGGCAGGCTCTCTCCAGCCCTCCAGGACATAGAGAAGTGATTGTTTCAATGCTGTGCAGGGGATCTTGACCACAGGGTTACTAAAGGTCAAAACCTGGCGCATCATTTTGGGAAGGCGGCTTCTTTCTCATCTCTAGAGGAAGAGTCCTCCTTTTTCTCTTCTGTGGAAAGAAACTGTCAAGACAAAAAGGCACTGTTGCAAAGGAGCCCTGTAGGTGCTGTCAGAGACGCGATCCATGCTTGTTTATTTGAAATGCATTCCCTGTGGACTCCCGCCTCCTCAGCCTTCCTGTCTTTCATCTTCTACCTCTCTGTCTCTCCCCTGCGCCTCCATTCCTTACCCACCCCTCCTTCCCCGATCTGTTGTTTTATTTACCTTATCTCATTCCACAGAACTCACAGCTGCCTGGTAGGCACGCTTGCCATTCTGTATACTTGGCAATCCAGTGCCACAGAGCGCCCTAAGTGATTGGCCAGGTCAGTAACAGCCCCAATCCACGGGTGTATCTCTTCCTTCTCACTGTGAACTCCAAGTGGAAAGCAGCTCTCATCTCTTCTGGGTATCCTGGTTTGGATTCTAGCTCCTTCAGGTACTCACTGAAATCCTGGGCTGTGTTTGAGGATGCCTTTTCATTAGTATCTAGACACTGTGAAAATGTTATGTGTGTGAGATTGTCTTTATCTATTTAAGCTGAATCTAAAAGTCAGAAGTGTACTGTTATTACAGCATGTGCTGAATAGTTCACTGGGTTCTAGTTTTGCTTCTACTGGTGCAGATCAAAGGAGGAAATCTTTGTTAACTTTAAGGAGTCAGGAGGAGAGTGGTGTGGGAACAAAATGGGGACCAGTTGTCATTAAATTGACAGGGAGTGTACCATATCTTTAATATGTAAAACTTAGGTCCACAGGGCATGGCTGTTCCATGCTCTGGACAGTACCTGGCACACAGTGGACATTTAAAATTTTTTGACGAACCAATGAGCCAATGAATTAGTGGAATTCCAGCATAAAAAGGAGTCCAAATTCTGTGACTCAGCTTCCCTTCTTACCATTTGGAATGCAACCTCCCTTTTAGTATTGTGGTATCACGGCTGGGTTTATTTAGAAAGCTGCTGTGTTTCCTTGCAAAAGGTGCAATTAATTACTCAGTTGAGGCAGTAGAATGAGAATCATTTGCTCAGACTGGAAAATACTCCGTAATTGATTAGGGTGTGGGGTCATGAATGAGGGGGTGAGGTAGAGGATTCCTGGGGAGCAAATGCAGTGCAGATAGTTAAGGAAATTGGACAACTATTCAATTTTTCTCACTTTAGGCTTTCTAAAAAAGTATTTATGTATTTAAAAGAGCAATAGAGCAAAAGGGCAGAGAGACAGAGAGAGCGAGCGAGCAAGAAGAGATTTTCCATTTACTGGTTGACTCCTCAAATGCTTGCCACAGCCAGGAGCTCCATGTAGATCTCCTACTGGGTGGCAGATTCCACTTGTTTCCCAGATGCGCTGCCAGGGAGCTGGACTGGGAGGTGGCAGCTGGAGGTGAGCATGTGGGATGCTGGCATTGCAGTTAGTAGCTCAACCCGCTGTATTGCGACATCAGCCCCTAGGCCTTTTTTTTTTTAACAGCTGAAATTTCTAGACGTCAATGTCTAGTTTTGCTTACTTTGCTGTTTCTAATGTGTAAATTTTCTAGAAGTCAGATTTAGCCATAGAAAATATTTATACTAAGTTATATATGATTTTCTTCATGGTATTAGATGCCTCGTGACTTAGAGACAGAGCTCTTCATTACTAAGAAATCTCAATGGATCAGGGATTAAGAAAGATTTTCTTCTTTAACAGAACAATTAAATGAAATAGGAAAATATACTCCCAATTTATAAGGGAAATTAGGCAGTGGGAAGGGAACCAGCACTTAGATCTGTTTTCCTCTCTCTCTCTCTCTTTCTGTTGCTTTCTCAAATGTATGTAAATAAATGCATATCAAAAGATAAAATAGGTGAGAAAATTATGGGTTTTTTGTTGTTGATGTTCTTTGTGAAGGGCATTTCATTATTTGTGAACTGTAAAGAACTTCAAGGACTAAATTCATATGTCCCTACTATGCTCACTGTGAGAACTGAATTTTTTCTCTACTCATTTACTCATTAATTACATTGTATTACATGACACAATTTCGTAGGTACTGGGATTCTCCCCCTTCACCCCAAACCCCTCCCCCATGGTGGATTCCTTCACCTTGATGCATAACCACAGCTCAAGTTCCGTTGGGATTCCTTCATTACAAGCACACACCATACATAGAGTCCAGCATCCCACTGTCCAGTCAAGTTCAACGGCCTCTTAGGGAGGCCCTCTCAGGTTTGAAGGCAGAGCCAGCAGAGCGTCGCCCCATCAATTAGAAGCTCCAACATATCATCAATAACAATCCAGGTACGATGAGACTGGTGCAGAGTCCACTGATTGACATAGTCCATCTTAGAGTTTCCCCTTGTCCAGTATTTCGCTGCCAACATATAGCTGAGGTGGTTGATTGATCTACTCCATCTTCCATCTTTTCTTGGTTAATGTTTTGATTCCTCCATTTTGTTCAGGGGAATCCCCAAAGAAACTTTGAGGTGTTCCCAGTCCAGGCTCCTACATGTACTAGTAAGCACAGTGCCCGCCACAGTCCATCACTCCGATCAGCTGGTGGTTGTAACCGCTGGGTTGGTTCTATTCTCACCCCGACCTCCATTGGAACCAATGAGTATTGCAGCCCTTCCTGGCTCTGCCCTTCACGCACTCGTCCCTCACCTAAACCAGTGGGAGGTGTGCTGGTTGGGTGCTGCATTCCCTACTGGCACAGGCCATTTCGCCTTTGCATTTTGTGTTTTGTACTGTTTTTATCACAACCGAACCTGGCCAGGGAGAACTGAATTTTTTATTAAACATTATTTTCTTTGTCTCTTAGGAAGGCAGAGGGACATACAGGGATCTACCTGCTAGCGCACTGGCCAAATGCCAGCGACAGTCATGGTGTGCCAGGCCAGAGTTGGGAACCATCCTAACTTCCCTGTGGAGAGTAGGGGGTCAACTACTGGAGCCTGCTGCTAAGGGTGTATATAGGAGGACATTAGACTTGGCAGCAGAACAGGGACAGGAGTTTAGGGACTTGGCTGTGGGATGTGGCCATCCCATGTCACCTCTTGGCTGCTCCACTAAACACTCTGCCATGGAATCAAATTCTTGGGGGAACTGCAAGAACTGTAAGATGGATGAGCCCAGTGCAGGTCGTCATGTAGGATAATATATTCAAGAGCTTAATGAACATGTTGTCTTAAAATACAGATATCATGAGCTGGTGGTGGTGCAAGACCCTTGTATGGGAGCGAGGATGTAAGCTCAGCGATTGACATTCAAGACCCGATGGAAACATGAGGAGCCACGGAGTGGGAAGAACAGCTTGGAGCAGCTCTCCAAAGCTGCAGAAGGCCAGAGGGTGGGGAGGAACATGCCACACACCAGAGCCAACATCCGTCGTCGCTGGCCGTCAGCAGGGCAGATGGCGATGGCAGTGTTCAGTGAGGGGTGATTCCGCTCACATTCACAACAGCAGAAACTGGCCTCCTGCAGCCTAAGGTTTGGGGCAAAGTCAGAACTCTGCTAGAATTCCACGGCAGGGTGAGAGGACAGAAACAGAATATCAAGCAAGTGCATATTTGTGTCAGGATAGTCAAAATGTGAGATGCATTATTCCACGAGAGTCTGAGCTTTGTTTGCTAAGAAATTGTGACCGGAATGATAAAAAGTGTTTTGTGCTGCACAAAAGCAGTTGGATTTGTATTAAACCTGCTCCTTTCACAGTTTGGATGGAAGACAAATTCTCTGGCAAGTGTTAAGAAGTTGTTAAGGTAGCACTGACGATTTCTATGCTGGGTAGATTTCCCCCTCTTTTTGTTTTTCTTTTCCTTGAAAAGATCTTTGAACTGGGTATATGAAGCAAGAAATAGCAATGTGGAGCTTTTTGGTAAATGATTTTAATTTGAACATTGAGGAAAAAAAATTATAGCAGAAAGAGCTCTCATTTGGTCTGTGAGGTGTCATTTAAAAAATTAATATAAATATTTTCAGAATTGTGTTAGTTTTTGGTAGGCCTTATTTTCTGTGCTTGATTTTTAATTGAGAGATGCTTGTTTTCATATGATAGTGTCGCTAATGAATGAAGCTTCTTCTAGCCCAAGGCAACTTTTTATTTTTGTATGGGCTTCCGTTATAAATCTTTGATTCATGTGTCAAAAAATATTCTGAGCCCCTTCTCTGGAAAAAATGATTTTTTAGGGGTTGATGCTGTGGCATAGCCTACTAATCCTCTGATTGTGACACAGCTTCCTGTGTGGGCACCAGTTTGTGTCCCAGCTGCTCCACTTCTGATCCAGCCCTCTTCTTTGTCCTGGGAAAGCAGTATTTTCCACTGCTTGCAAATGACTCAAGTGCTTGAACCCCGCACCTATGTGGGAGACCCAGAAGAAGCTCCTGGCTCCTGGCTTTGAATTCAATCAACTCTGGCTGTTGCAGCAATTTGGAGAGTGAACCAGCAGATGGAAAACCTTTCTGTGTCTTTCCTCCTCTCTCTGTAACTCTGCCTTTCAAATACAAATGGAATAGTTTTGCTTTTTTTTTTTTTAAAGAACTTATAATATATTGGGTTCAAATGTAACCACATGCTCTAATAGGTAAGTTTTATATTTTAAATTTAAAAGAATAAAGTAAAAGACTGGGGTGTGGGATAATGTTCTTGCCTGTTTCCTTGAGCACTGGAGGCATAAAATTAAAACTACTGTACAGATTTATTATACTTAAAATGTGTGTTTATCCATTGAAAGGAACATGCCCACTCACCGTCCCCCTTCCCCCGCATACACAGGCTTTCCATTTCCTGGTTCCCTCTCCGGGTCCCACTGGCAGCTGGGGTGGGGCTGGGTGCTCAGTACAGCTCTCCTGTTTCCATAGCAGGACCACTGTTATCTACCAGGACGGGCATTAGCAGCAATCAGGGATGGAGCCAAAACTTGAGTCTGATGTGTAACGTAGTAACGTAGGCATCCTAGCTGCCAGGTTGAATACCTGCCCATTTTCAACAGCAGAGAGACAACCTGAGTTCCACTGCTTCGCAAGGCACGTTAGCAGGGCCTGGGAGGAAGTAGAGCAGTCAGGGTTTCCAACTGCTGCTCATATGGGCTGCCAGTGTCACAGATGGCAGCTTAACATGCAGTGCCACAATGCGGATGCTGAGTTGCAGATACAGAATGTGCTCCGCTAATTTAGCTTAGGATGAACATTTGGTGCTTACTGTTGCATCTATCTCATAATCCTACTTAATACCATGTCCTCATCCATGACCCAAACTACATAGTAGGGTGACACATCCGAATAGCTAATATTGTCTTAAATTAGTGTCTATTATTGTAGTTGATGTGCAACTATTGTAGAATTCCATTTTCTCTATTCATTATTGTGTTCACTTTATTATTTCTGATCTAATTAATCTCTTTTTCTTTCCTGTAATAGATTTGTAGGAGGTTTGCCTCAGTATTTTCCAGGCTGTTCTGGGAATACTAAGGACAAGGTCCAATAAGCGCGGAGATTGTAGAGACTGTCTTCTTCTTGAAGACATATTAAGAAAAGAGCCACTATGTGCTCAAGAGAATGGGGAAACTTTTCAAGTCTCTTTAATGATTAAAAGAAGTTAAAAAAAAAGGATTTAATTTATGTGGAGGAAGACTTGGTCTTGGCACGGTTATTAATATCCTCTGTGATGGACTTGGGTCGCTTCGCACCAATTTGAGAAGCGTTGATCTATTTCATTACTATTTAAGGGTCAATGGGATTTATTTTTCTCTTTTTATTGATTAATTTTACATATACTTTAAGTTTCTCAACCTTCTTAAAGAGCTCTTTCCATTGTTTTACAGTTTAAAACTGTTTAGTTTGTTTACTTTTATATTTAAACAAAGCACTAAAGCATGAAAATATTTGAGTAGACTTTTGATAAGTTCTAAAGATTTCAACACTTAGGCACCTCATTATTCCTGTTTTATAAGGTCAGTTTTTTCTATCTGATCTCGTTTTCTTCTAAAGAAACATTGAAAAATTTGGATTTCATGCCTATTTTTAAGGTCTATTAATGTCTAGTTTCACTATATATTTGAGAATCTGTATTCCTTCCTATTTGGAAAATTTTGTTTTTTAAAATTTATCAGGCTTTTTTAATGACCAAGTATGTAATTAGTTGTTATGTTTTGTGTACTTGTTATAGTGCGACTTGCCTGCTTCCATATCCTACGTTTTGATTAATTTTACTTTTCTTGCAAAAATATTGGTTGTGTTTGTTTACATCTGTTTCACAGGTGAAGAAAGGAGTATTCTATGTGATTATGTTGGTTATTTTGTTGTTTGTTTTATGATTATGGTTGTTTTATATTTAAAATTTTCAACAGAATATTGATTCATTTTTATTTGAAAGGCAAATTCACAGAGAGAGATTTTCCATCCATTGGTTCAATGCTCAAATGGCCCCGATGGCTGGAGCTGGGCCAGTCTGAAACCAGGAGCCTGGAGCTTCCTCCCGGTCCCCCACTTTGGTGCAGGGGCCCAAGGACTTGGGCCATCTTTCACTGCTTTCCCAGGCATGTCAGCAGGTAGCTGCATCAGAGACAACACAGCTGGGACTCCTGTAGCACCTGTAGGGGAGTATGAGCACTGCAGGGGTGCTTACTACACCATGGCACCTGTCCTATGTGGTGGTGATTTTTTATAAGATTTACTTTATTAATTTAAAAGGCAGACTTATAATACATAGAGGCAAGAAGGGAGGGAGGGAGAGAGAGACAGAGAGAGAGAGAGAGAGAAATTATTCCCCAGCTGGCTGCCGTGGCCTAGGCTGGCCATGTGAAGGGTGGAAGCTAGAAGCTTCATGTGAGTCGCCCATGTGGACGCAGAGGCCCGTGTGACGCAGAGGCCGGGCTCTCGGACCATCTTCCGCTGCTTGAGCACATTGCCAGGAGGTGGATTAGAAATTATATACTGACTTATGCTACTAATATTTATTGCCATAATGACCATGCTTGCTCTAATCATTAATTTTGTGTTTATTTACTTTGCTTTCTATTCTACATTTTATGATGAAGGCTCTTAGTTTCTGTAACTGTTTCAAATGTGGAACACTCTTTTTGATTCCTCTCTAGGTTACTGTAAAAATAATAATACAGGTGTAGATTGTAACCTCTTCATGACTATGAAAAGAGAAATACTCTCTCAGCATTCAACGGTTTTTAGTACGTAGATTTGCCGTAATTCTTACATGACAAATGGGTAGTCATCCTATCTCCCGCACCTCTTATTTCTTTAATGAACTTCTGGAGTCTGAACAATTTACAGCGCTTCAGTATTTTGGATCAGTCTTTCTTTTAGGTGCCAGCCTCCTGATTAGGAAAGCAGAAACTGTGAGGGGCCTCTTTTCTTAGTTGCATAATGAGAAGCAAGAAAGAAAACAGGTTCCTGGGAATGTGTCCTGGGCTTCCGGCTTTTGTGTGCCCCAACCCTGGCTGTGTCGGTCATTTGGCCAGTGAAATCAGAGTGAAGCTCTCTCTCTTTCTGAGACATAAAATGAATGAATTTTAGGAAGTCGCCCAGGGTTACTAGCTATTGACAATCAATTCAAATCATCCTTAAAGTGAACTAAAGTCAGTTCTTTCCTCAAAGCAGTATTTAATTCCCACAGAGCCCCTGAAGAAAAGATGTAACTCAGTGATGTAACTGGATGAAGTTTTGTTTCCCAGGGCACATTTGGCAATCAATGCCTGGGGACGTTTGCAGTTGCCCCACCCAGCAGTGGGGAAGGGGACAGGCAGCTGCCCACTGGTGGGAGTGGCCATGCTGTGGCCTCAGCACCCTTCCAAGCTCAGAGTGGGCCCTGCAACAAGCAGGATGTGTTCAGGCCTACTGACGGCGTCATGGGTACGCCTGTTTTAGTTTAACGCCTTTTGATGCTGGGTGAATTACTGCAAGGCTTCAGCCTTGTGTTTTTCCATGAGGAACTTGAGAAAGTTTGTGGAAAAGAGAATGTCAAGAGAAGTTTATTTTGGTGCATTTTGGGAACCCATGCCAAGTTTTTTTTTTTTTTTTTCATTTTCCATGAACTTTTCATGGATTTCAAAATTCTTTGGTGCAAAACAAACTTACCTTTTCACTGCATTTTTGGTGACTGAAGTGCCACATACTGTTCTGTTCTTTTTGAGGCTCAAGACTTTCTTAAGCTATGATCTCAAGTAACTGATCGTTACACACACACACACACACACAATCTAAGGGAGTGTTTTCCAACCCTGGAAATGTAAGGGTCTATTCTTAGCTCAACTGAAAAGCTTCTGTAAATCTATAAATGCTGCTCCTCCGAGAAGCAGAGGAAGCAGGCTTCGTTTTTAGAAAGCAGGGCTGCAGGCAGGTGTTCTGTCTGGAACTCTGGACACTTACATGGGGAGCCTCGGTTCAGTGCTTGGCTCTGGGATTCCAGCTTCCTGATGGGATGCAGTGGTGATGGCTCCAGTGGCTGTGCTCTGGGAGAGAGCTCCCAGTTGTGGCCTGGCCCAGCCCTGGCTGTTGTGGGCATCTGGGGAGTAGATGAGCAGATGGGAGCTTGCATTCTGTGTGTCCCTGCTTCTTAAATTAATTACAAAAAAATCAACAAACAAAAAAGTAAAACTGAAGATCAGATGTTGAAGCATCTTTTTTAAAGATTTACTTTACAGAGAGAGAGAGGGAGAGGCAGAGATGGGGAGAGAGAAGTCTTCCATTTGTTAACTCACTCCCCAAATGGCTACAACAGCGGGGAGGGGGGGTGTTGGAGTAGTCTGAAGCCAGGAGCTTCATCCAGGTCTCCCACCTGTGTGCATGGGCTCCAGGATTTGGGCTGTCCTCTGCTGTCCTCTCAGACTACTAACAGTGAGCTAGAGACAGCACCGATGTGGGATTCCAGGGCTGCAGACCGGGTTAGCTTGCCATGCCACTGTGCTGCCTCTGGAACAATTCCTTTGACTGTTTCAGTTTAACGGTATATGGCGATTCCACTTGTTTAAAGAGAAAAAAGTGCTAAGTCCAGCATCTGTTGTAGTGACCCGTGACATATCCTTCCTTCTTTGCTCCTGACAGTGTGGTGTCACTCCCACCCTCTTACCGGCAGCACCCACAAAGTCAAGAGCTCGTGAGGTATGCGGGCTCACCTGCTCAGAATCCGCCCGTGTGTTAGTGAGGTCTCCAGATGACCCCTGCATTTGAACACTGGAGATGACTTTTGCCCTTGGTTTAGTTTTCAAACCAGCTGCTTCGTTTTACCTCATCTAAGATTGTATAAGCTGCCTCAAATTCTTTTGGAAGGATAGAAAGTTAGTATCTTTGTGCTTGTCTGGAATGGGCTGTTTTGATACATGAAAGAGATACATATGTGTTTGGGAAAATTCAGAAACATGCTAGTTCAGTCGCCACAGCTCACCTCCAGCAAGCACCTGTAGGTCATTTTCCTAAACACACAAAGGGTCTTCAAGACATCCGTGGAAAGTGTTTATTATGGAAAGACTGTGTGGATTTCAAAACTGTTTTGCAGCAAAATAAACATATCTTTTAGCTATTTTCCATTAACTTCTGAAGACAAAGCTTTGCATGTCTATGTGTATTATAGCCTGACTATTTAAGGTGTTGGATTATAAACAGATCTCAACTCTTTTAGGCAGTTCTTTATAGAACACATTAATGGTGGTCTAATATTTTACTTTATAGATGCAGCTTAATTTACTTCATCCTTTTATAGTTTATAATTTCTAAAGTTAAAAATTGAGCAGTAAAGGCAAGTTAATATGGGCATGCGGAATAATCCTAGATTTTAATTCCTGAAAATGAAATCCTGTGAAGATCAAAGCGCCTTGTTTGTGATTCCCCAGCTCTGGGCATCCCAGGCACACACAGGAGGGTATGTGGACCACGGTGTCTCTGCTGGGATTTCCAGCACGAACACGGAAGGTGGCTTTAGACCCTCTGTCTGTCTCAGGCCACAGTCTGGTCCAGGCCATGCCAAAGCCAGAACTCAGGCTAGGTTTCCTGTGTGTGAATCAGGGGCTCAAGTACTTGTGGCACGTTTACCACTGTGCAGGAGTGGAGCTGGGTATTGGACCTGGGCATATGTGACATGGGACATGTGTCCTGCAAATGGTGGGTTAATTGACCTCGTGTTCATGAAATACATGAGGGGGCTTCCAAAAGTTCCTGAGAAAGTAGAAATAAAAGATCAGTTTATTTTAATGTCAACGAATGTGAAATCCATGCCTAGTTCTTTTTCAAAACATGAATTTTTTCCATGAACTGTTCAAAGATCCTTTGTATTTTCAAAATTATTAAGCTCTTTTTTCATGTTACAAACTTTGTAAATACATAGCAAAGATTGAATACACCTGCACAGAAAATACAGCAAGTCAGCCGGTCATAGAAATGATAAGGTCTTGCTTATGACTTGCCTGTGTGTCTGGACTGGCTTTTAATGCCGTATACATCACTAAGTGTTGGTGAGAAGAGCTTTGTACAGCACATGTCACCCTTCAGGATGGCACAGCCTCACTTGGCATGTAAGCCGTGTAGGTGTTTGGGTCATTTCATGCACCTAGACGCTGTTATGGCAATCCTAGAAGTACTGCTATCATTGTTGCTGTGCTGTAAATAAATACAATGGATCCGTTGTATTCTTGTTTATTTTGTACTAGTTTTTAATAGCTGCACAAATAACAGAACCTTAAGGCAGTTCTCATGCTTTTGGGAATCACTTCCTGCAAGTAGCTGTCTGCGGCCAAGTGGCTCGCGTGTGTGGACTGTTTTTGGAAGAAGTTGTCTTAGTCATACTACAAGACCTGCTTGTTCCCTGCAGAAGAAAATGTCACTTTGGGAAATATGCACAAAGACATTTTGAAGCTGTGCCAGACAACGTGACAAAATGACTTCAAAATATGGTTCTGGCTTGCTTGCCAAGTGTAAGTGCTGGTGTGGGCTTTCGTAGCAATGTGCATGGGTGTGCCTCACAGGTTCCTGTGACATTTTGAAGGTAACACACTCGAAGTGTTGTCAGTTAAAATTCAAGCCTCGTTGTTTCTGGCAGAAATCCCAAAAGGAAAAAGAAAAGGGCTTTCTGGACCTTAGGATGTGATTGATGGCCCAAACTATGTGGTAGTGAAATATATAGCTCTCATTCCATGTTGGGATTGTGAAAAAGTGTCGATTTTTATAAAAGTGATTTTTAAAAAATTAATCATGGGGTATGCGTAAGAGGAGAAATGTAAAAATCGAGCCATTTAGGAATACAGGTTGAGAGCCTGGCACGGTAGCCTAGTGGCTAAAGTCCTTGCCTTGCGTGCACTGAGATCCTATATGGGGGCCAGTTTATATCCTAGCTGCTCCACTTCCCTTTCAGCTCCCTGCTTGTGGCCTGGGAAAGCAGTAGAGGATGACCCAAAACCTTGGGACTTTGTTCACACGTGGGAGACCAGGAAGAGACTCCTGGCTTCTGGCTTCAGATTGGCTCAGCTCTTGCTTGGGGAGTAAACCCAATGGATGGGAGATCTTTTCTGTCTCTCCTCCGTTTGTAAATCTGACTTTCCAATAAAAATAAATAATTTTAAAAAAAGAATACAGATTGAAAATTCCTTACTCAAAAATACTTTAGACAAGGAATATTTTAGAATTTTGATTTTTTTTTTGATTTTGGAATATTTGCTTATGCAGAATGAGGTACTTTAAAGTGGAATTCAAGTCTCAACATTGAATCAATTTACACCTCATATACATCTTAAACATGCGGCCTAATGGTATCGAGTGTGCTCCCATTTAAAAAAGCATTTATTTATTTGAAAAGTGGAGTGATGGAGAGAGGGAGAGAAAAGGAGATCTTTCTTCTGCTGGTTCCCTTCCTAAATGCCTGGACAGGTCAGGGCTGGGCTAGGCCAAGCAGAGCCTAGCACGTGTGGGCGCTCTGGGAGAGGCATTGCAGTGGCCAGTACTGGAGCCCTTTCCTGCTGACTGCTGCAGGACCTTAGGCTGGACCTTAAACAGAAGCCGAGTCCCTGGGGTACAAAATGTTTGAAACCTGTGCATGGTTTTCTTACACTACGCATTTCCATGATTGTTTTTGTTATTGTTGTTGTTTTCGAAGGCTCCTTGTCTACAACTTTGCCAGGCACGCAGTGTCTTTGTCAACACACTCTGCCCCTTAGGGACAGCAGCCGTGGCTAGTGTGTGAGCTCTTCCAGAAAAACAGGCTGCAGTGAGACTTATTGCTGTGGTTGCTGTTTTCTGGGGTCCTTGTTGTATGGGTAGAGAACCTTCCAGAATGCGTCTGTCAAGTCTCTGCTGTAGCTAAGCTGCGTAGCTGCTGTGACTGTTCAAGGCACACACGGTGATGGTCAGCTTCCTCAACCTGCTTGACACGTGTTCTTCATCCTTTTTACTTTGCACTTCTCTCGGCCTTGTGTGGTTCAGATGTTTCAGAGTTCCTTCCTGACTTATGGCCTAAGCACAGCAGTGTTTTTCTCTTCCTGGAAGTTGCACTGAACTCCCACTCAACCTTCTGTTCTCAACTTAAATGTCACTTTCTTAGGGATGCTTTCCTTACCAGTTCACATGAATTTAGGTTCTCTCTGTTAGGAGGATACTTCAAAAAGTTCATGGAAGGGAAATTTTAAAAATGATGAAATCAGGCCCGGTGCAGTAGCCTAGTGGCTAAAGTCCTTGCCTTGCATTTGCCAGGACCCCATATGGTTGCTGGTTCTAATCCTATCAGCCCCGCTTCCCATCCAGCTCACTGCTTGTGGCCTGGGAAAGCAGTTGAGTACAGTCCAAAGCCTTGGGACCCTGCACCCATGTGGGAGACTTGGAAGAGACTCCTTGCTTCTGGCTTCAGATTGGTTCAACTCCGGCCATTGGGCTCACTTGGGGAGTGAAGCAGCAGACGGAAGACTCTCCTCCTCTCTGTATATCTGATTTTCCAATTAAAAAATCTTTGATAAAAACTATGATAACATGAATTGTGATAGAACAGTTTCAAAATTATTTTGAAAAAATATTTAGAATTATTTTTTATTGGAAAAGTAGATATACAGAAAGGAGTACAAACATAGAGGAAAACCTTCCGTCTGGTGGTTCACTTGCCAAGAGACCACAACAGCTGGAGCTGAGCTGATTCACAGCTGGGTCTCCCACACAGGTGCAGGGTCCCAAGGCTTTGGATCATCCTCCACTGCTAGATGGGAAGTGGAACAACTGGGACACGAACCTGTGTCTGTAAGGCATCCTGGCAGATGCAAGGTGAGGATTTAGCCACTAGGCTACCACGCCAGACAGATAGTTTTGTGGTTTTCTAAGTATAACATTGGATGCCTTATGAGGTAATCAGCATTTATGGTCACATCTGAGTTTCTGACTCTGAATTTTCAATGTTGAATCCTAGTGCCTTGTCCAGAGGGCATTTAGCAAATATTTGTTAGATAAATTTAAACTACAACTTTTGTCTATAATGTGAAAGTATTAAAGGAACAGTTGTAATTTGGCAAATCAAGGTGAATTATAGATGTGTTCAATGCGCGGCTGTGGAAGGTTCACTCCTCAAAAAGCTGTAACAGCCAGGGCTGAGTCTGGCCAAAGCCAGGAGCCAGGGGATTCTTCAAGGTCTTCCATGTGGGTGCAGGGGCCCAAACACGTGGGCTGTCTTCCACTGCTTTCCCATGCATTAACAGGGAGCTAAATCAGAAGGGGGCAAGCAGGACTTGACTTGAACTGGTGCCCGTATGGGATGCCAGCATCACAGACGGAGACTTGGTGCGTCACACTGCAATGTCGTGCCACAGGGTGGCTTTTTTGAGAGTTGAAATACTGCTGTTTTTCAGGCTGCAAACGAAAGCATTTCTTGGATGAGAATGTACAAACACAGACAAAAGAATGAAAGGTTGAAATTGGGGTTTATAAGAGCAGATGTGAAATTAATTTATTAATTGAGCATGTTATAGGTTACTTAAACACTACTTCGTGTACTAACAAAGGTTTAGAATATAAAATATAAATTTTTTAATAACAACTCCTTGTGAGTCTTAGCCGGGATATAAGATCTGTAACCTCTTCTGTACCATTTTAGTTCTGTGATCCCATAAAAGGTATATAGAAAGGAAGCGGAACGTGATTGTAAACACTGACATTTTGTATGCCACATATCATACTACTTGCAGCACTCCTCTGCAACCTGGCCCTGTGTTAATCCTGATTAAAATCAGCCAGATAGCTTTGCAGGTGGTCCCAAATCCCAGGTGGCTAGAAGACACATCCGGGAGGAGCTCCCCTTGATAAGAGACATGACACAGTTGAAGCTGGGTTAGGACCTCTGACTCTCACCGGCAGCAAGTCCTCATGCTTGCCTTTCTGACACAGAAAGTTACCATCCTAAGTTAAAAAGCTAGTTTTCCACCCCTGAGCCCCCAACTAAAGGTGCAATGCATATAACACGCCTCTCCTCTAGCGGACTTGTGTGCCTGCCCCCTTCGCATATGCATAATCCTTTTCCAGAACTTCCTCAAAATTTTGTAAATGCATGTTTAGAAGCAAGGCCTAGAAAACCAGTAACTCCTGGTTGTTTGGGACGCCTGGTTTGGGGTCATGAGACTGCCATGTTCCTGGAATGGCCAACCCAAATAAATTCCTTTCTGCTTACAGCTCTTAACAATTGTCTGGGTGTTTCAATTGGCAGGCACACCAGACAGGAACCTTCAGGTTTTATGCCTGATTTATGCTATGTGTACTGCCCCTTATTTAATTTATTATCACCTTTCTTAAACATGTGAAACATCGACTTGTGTAATTGTTTCCTTCCTGTCTTGAATGAAACCCAATGACACCTTTGACCTTACTGTTCATTAAGGAGTGTTGTTAAACTTAATCTCTTCAGACTGGACCGGCTGGCCCTGAAGGACTGAAGTCAAGGATTCAGTTTGCTCATGCATGCTGTTGGATTCCACAGGCTGCTCTGTCATCTCTGTCTCCTCCATCCTCCTGCTGGAATTGAATATTACAGCTTTTCTACTGTTATCATCTTTTCCAAGATCAGGGTGCCCACTTCAGCAATAATGGGTTCCAGGGGACCCTACTGGTTGTTCCCGCTTTAGAAGGTGGTTCAGTTGGTCTCTGGGTTCTCTTCCTGTATCTTGGCTGGTTCTTCTCTGATTTCTCTGTTTATTTTTCCTCACTACCAAAACTCAAGAGATACATATTTTCTTATTTAATGTTTTTCTCCCCTAATTATCAATAAGAATTATTAACACATTCACCTGGCTTCTGTGCCCTGAGGAAAACAGCTATGTACTTTTACACGACGTTCTTTTTCCCAAAGCGAAGTAAACTTTGATGTTTTCTGAGTCCCAAGTTTCCAGTGTTCTTGGGTTTTGTAACCTTGATGAGCTAGTGCAACATGTAATGATTAGTGTTTGTATCTCGCAAGTAAACTGGATGCTTCATGCGGAGGCAAAATGTAGCAACACTTGACGTCAGCCTACCTGGTACAGCAAGAGCATCTCCTTTAGGGACAGGAGGATCAAAATCTGGATTCTGGTGTTGCACCTCGCCAAGAAAGGATCTGGAACAGGTCGTGCCACTTGGTTTTAGTTTGCTCATCTCTCAAGTGACACCATCCATTCCAGGTCTGCGCAGCCAGAGGTTTGTGGAGAGACAGTGATGGCTGACAAGACCATAGCCTATTAAAACACCTTGAAGAGCGTTATATACATATGTTACATATATTTTCACTTTACTCTCCTTAATCTATGTGTGCTTGTAGGCCAGATGTGCCTGAATGACTTACTGTCTTTATTTCTCTGCATTTTATTAGCAGCCTAAGCATTACCAACTTGAATTCTGAGTAAAACCGATTCAGCTACTTTCTTCCACATGAACGGCGTTGGGGTTGTGGTGTTGCTTATGGTCTTCTGTGCGTGACCCTAGGGTCAGAGGGTGTAGGATACTTTTCTTCTGCTTGAAACGTCCCAGACATTTCGTCTGTTTCTTATCATAACACGTGTGGAGAATAGCATTACGTCGTGTTGGGCCAGAATTTCGCAGAGGCCAGCCAGTTTCCTATTTAGTCTGTTTCAGAGAGAGCCCATGTAAGAGCAATTTTAATAATTTATGAAATGGCCTTTGTTTTTGTCCTCCATGTGAAGTAATGCTCTAGAGAAATTCAGGAATTAAGAATATACTTTATTTCAACCTACATAAAAATTGTAAATTTCACTAGTCATTTTCCTGTACTACTTTTTTCTAAGGAAAAATACATTTATTTGAAAGACAGAATGAGTGTGTGTGTGTGTGTATGTGTGTGTGTGTGAGAGAGAGAGAGAGGAGGAGGGAGAGATTGAAAATGAATCTTCCATCTGCTGGTTTATTTCTCTAATGCCACAACACCGGCCAGGGCTGGGCCAGGCTCCAACCAAGAACGAGGAACACATGAGTGGTAGGATGTAACTATATGGACGGTTTTCTGCTGCTTTCCCAGGCACATTAGCAGGGAGCTGGACTGAAACTCAGGGCCAGAACTCAGGGCCAGCACTTTGATTTGGGGTGTCTGTGTCCAAGCTTAGTAAGTTGCTTCCCAATGCTGGCTCCTGTTGACTACTCTCTGAATTTCAGAGTTGGGCTAGGTATGCAGGAGCTCAAGTGATTATCATTGTATTCAAATGCCTGTAATAAATCACGGGCATTCCAGCGCCAGTGAAGAAGAGTTGGATCCTATTGGCTACAGGAGTGGTAAACCCCAGGACAAAACTGGCTGAAGGTGTGGCTGCATCCAGAGTGTAAGTCAGAGCAGGTGAAACCCCTCAGTCCTTAGCCTTGAGGGCTTGTGCTGTCTGTGTCACCAATGCCTTTCTCACACAGACACTCCTCTTAAATCCGTTCTGGTGAGCGTCCTTGGTCTGGCTTTACTGGTGTGGCGTGCCACACGCACTTGTATCTGAAACAGTTGTTATGGTCGGGAAGATGGAGCACGTTGGTCAGGTAGGCCTGGGTTGTATAGACCCAGAATGAGGAAATCAGCATGCAATTACTCAACAGGGGTTTTTCATTCCAGTCCAGCCAAAGCTTCGGATGCCTGTTGCAGACACCATTGGCCTCCTGATTTCAGGCATCCTTACTGAGGCCTGGCTCCTATATGAATCAGCTCTATTCTGCTGGCTTCTAGTTCCTTATCTCACCCAAATTTATTATTTTTGAAGGACCTGGGAGTAGGGAAAAAAAAAGGAAATGAAAACGCTTTAGGTCTAGTACTTGCTAAACATTCAGACCATCTGCTAGACGCTGGAGACAAAAAGTTGAAAAGTTGAAATGGGAAGGTGAAGCTCTAGCTCATGAGGTCATTCTACCTGAAAAAGGACGTAGGAATGCAGGAATTCACAAGGTACTGTGGGAGGAAAGACACCTGGTCTATGTGAGAGCAAAGAGTAGGATGTGGAGAAAATTCTGGAAAGATTTCCTGGAGGAGCTGGCATTTGCGTAATAGTTTCTGGGGAAAGAGTGGAAACAGGGCATCTGGGGAGAGGAGCATTTTGGGGCATGGTGGGGATGCGACAGAGCAAGGTGTGGATGATGAGCGGCAGTGTTTGCTACTGCTTGAAGGTGGAGTGTGAATCGGGAAAGGCTCAGTGAGTGGTAGATGTTACCTAGTAGGGTGTGAAACAAAGAGAAAGAAAGAGGGTCCCATTGGTTGGGTCCACCCCAAGTGCCTGCAGCAGTGGGGGGCGGTTAGGCAGGACAAAGCCCTGACTAGAGGCTAGGAATTAACCCAGATCTCCCCTGAGGGTGATAGGGACCTAAGTACTTCAGCTCTCACTCCTGCCTCTCAGAATAAATGTAAACTGTAAACTGGAAGCTGGAATGGGGAGTGGAACTGGACTTGAAGCTAGGTACTCTGAAGCGGATGAGCGCGTCCTGAAGTGGTGGCTTAATTGCTCTGACAAGCACGCATCCTGCCCGCCCCCAGCATGTGTAAGCCTAGGAAAAGCAGTAGGTTTGTTTGGAGTTTCCCAGAAGCCGCTGAGAAACGGAAGCAGCTCTCCACCTTGCCTTCATCTGAGGCATGGTGTTGCTGAGTCCTGTGCCCTTCACCAATTCCTTGCAGTAGGATTTCACTGAGCGTCTTCCGTGTCATTGTCATTGCACACAGACTAGTAAGATCCTAATAATGAACAATGCAATTGTCCCCTGTTCTGGTGGAGTTTGTAGACTGGTGAGGAAGAGGAATGGGCTGTTAAAACACAGTGACTGTTACAAAATGGCTAAAATACAAAGGTGTTGCAAAAAGTCGAAAATAGAATGTGAAAGTACTTATTCTGGGTCAAAATTTTTGAAATCCATCTATGTAAGAAGTTCTGAAAGAGCTCACAGAAATGGATATTAATGTGAAAACTGTGGATTTCAACATTTTTTTTACATGAAAGCGTATTTTTGATTCATTTTTTTTCATGCTTTCTTAAAAAGCACTCTAGTGGAAATGGTTTTTAAAAGGTGGAATATTGTGATATGGCCAGCATCCCTCCTGACTTCAGGGAGGCTGATGTGTTGAAGACTGGGAGGGTGTCGGCCAGTACTGGGCTAGAGAAATACAGGAAATTGATTTTGCATGTCTTGGGACTTAGGGCTGGCAGCGTTTGTAACCATTTCAGTGCAGTTGCTGGCCGTTCCAGTTCAGCCGCGTGGCACAGAGGATGACGCGAAGTGCTCCAGGTGGAGGTATCCTCGTGGCTTCAGTCTAAGTGTTGCTATCAGAGGTGTTAGATGTTGCCAGCACGGAGAGGCTTAAGCCTTCAGACAATCTGCCTCTTGTAATTCTGACTTATAAGCAAAGGGAACAATGAGAAACACGTCATTTGACTTCATTGGAGTTGCTTTTGGATAAATGGTCTGGCTTCCTATTTGAAAAGAGCAGCCAACCTACCAACGCATCCAATGTTAACAACAGCAATAGAACAACAACCAAAACCAACTAACAAAAACAAAACAAAAACCTAAAAACCATAAAAAGTAGTTGCTTGGTAGTTACTAAAAGGTGACCTTGCACTGAGTCAACTTTAAGATTCTGTAAGGTAACAGAAAGGTCATATGAAATGAATGGGAAATGTAGAAGAGGAGGGGACAAGGGTAGAATTAACTGGGTTGTTTATCATTTTGACTTAAACCAACAGAAATTCATTTCCTAGTTAAATTGTTAGAAGTAAATTATTCATGGAACAGCCATCTGTGCTCTCAACTGTTAATTTATCCACATAAAAGAAACAATATGTTGTGACGGAAGTCTGTTGGAACAATGTTTCAAATGTGACTCATACCGCTTTAGAGATGTCCTACACATTCAAACTTTAATCTCTGTGACAAGAGATCTTGCTGAGCTTCTGATGCGTGAGAATTCAGAAAGACTAGTAATGAACGTAGGATGCTGTTGCTAAGGAGACCATATATGTTTACAGTTGCTGCTTGAAATTTCTCTATTTGACAAAATGGAGATTGGGGAGGCAGTGTGATTAGAAAGGAGGAGTAGCTCACGTCAAATGGAGGTGGTATTGATAGAAGCAAGGGGCAATATTCAGATTACCAGGGCTGCCCGCATCAGAATGACTGGTTTGGGTCTTGGCTCCTCTGCCTGGTTGTAGCTTCTTGCTAATGTTTGGCCCTGGAGGCAGCAGATGTTTGGGTTCCTGCTGTCATGTGGGGGCCCTACATGGAGTTCTGGACCCTTGGCTTTTGCCTGGCCAAGCCCTGGCTGTTGGAGTCATTCAAGAAGTGAGCCAGAGGATGGGAGCAGTCTCTGTCTCTCTTTTTCTTCCACACTCTCTCTTCCTTTGCAATACAATGGAAATGAATAGTGGGAAAAAAATTTAAGGAGCGAGGACAGTCTTCTAGATTCTTACTGTTGAAGGTGTTGGGAGAACTTATGGAATTATGAGATGGTCTAAAGCACCCACCAGATTAGCTCATTAACTTAATGCCATGCACCTGCCTATGTAGTCATTCTTGTGGTCTTTCGTTTCTCCTGCCACAGTGTGGATGTGTGTGTGTAGATGTGTGTGTGTGTGTTTTCTGATTTTGCTCTCTGTGTATCCTGTCCAGGCTTTCAACATGCTTCTCATGCTGTGAAGCCTGTAGTAAGAAAGCCCTCCCTCCCCCAGGGCTCTTCTGCCAGTGGGGAATTAATGGGAGGCAGAAAGGATGGTGATTTTAATCTTTGTTGTCACCAAAAATAACCCTGTCTTTAATTATCTAGGACTCAGAACAGTGTAGCGGTCAGCAACATGGAAATGTCTGTGAGGTATTCATTCGCAGCAGAAAGTAGCCCAGTACAAGCGTCAGAATCCCAGCCCTCCCTGGCCTGCCCCAGTCACTGCATCCCTGCTGCTTAGCTATGGCTTCTGGAATAACAGCCTGATTCACAGGATTTGGGGAAATGCCACTATGCCATGGTTCACAGAAATATGGGCACAAACAAGAGTAACACGTGGAATAATTTTTGTCCTCGAGCCTTGTCTACTTACATCCTCCCAACTTAGTCAGCACAGCCCTTAACAAACATTGGCCTCTCTACTGGGAGAATTCCAAGGACTGAGCTGGGAGAAGCCACCGCTGCTGCTGTGCCTGCATCCTGGCAATGTGTTCCTAGAGGAGTGATAAGCGAGGTGTTGGCGAGGCGCTGTCTGATGAGTACTGAGAGACTCGGAGCTCTCCCTGTGGGCTGCGCAGACCAGTGCACCCCCTTCACGCACTGTGTTGGCAGATCTCCTTAGGGCATACATAAGCTTTCAGCTCCGAAAGCCCTAATCTCAATGTTAAGGAATAAAATGACCCTGTACTAGAGGAAAGGCAGCTTGTCAGGGGCTGCCAAGCTCATCAGACACACATCCGAAGGGAAACAAGGAGGGGTGATGAAGTACTGAAGCATCTGACAGTGCCCTGGCCCTGGGGGCCACTCAGTATTGCTGGGTCACCACCTGTTCTTTGTGGAGAATGGTCCAGTCCAGGTCAATTTCTGCATCTCAGAACATTGAGATGCTTTGCATTCTCAAGAGTCCTGCTTTGCTTGGCCATCTGGTGAACAGTAAGGCTGTTTGTGATGACTCAGAGAACATTAAGAGACCGAGTACTGTGGAAGTTGGTGACGTGGCTCTCATGTGTCTCCTCTCCTTGTAGGGAGGCCACATGAGCAGAACGTGGCGACCTTGGCTTTCCTGATTTATCTCCCTTTTGCCACAACAGCAAACCATGAATTGAATGTTTGGCTGCAGGTGCCCCAGTGGAAGTCACTGCAATATCTTAGGTTTTGGAACTCTCTCAAGCCAGTCTGGAAGGCTCAGCCCCCCATGTTCTAGAACTTGTAATGATGGCTTCATGGTAGGCGTTAGTCCATGACATCTTGGTTTAAGTTTCTACCAGTTACTTATTCCATTATATTTGGATTTTGCTTTGTAACTCTGTTTTGCATTGACTCAGAGAGCAGTGAGGGAGGGTATGAACTCTGGTTGGAGGCTGTGTGGGCATTTTGAGCAGACCAAATGGCCGCTGTTGTTGCCCTGTGAATGCGATGCATTTAAGAGATCTTTGCAATGTTTCTGATCATCAGTGATCTCTTCCACTGATAAGGGGAAGCGAGGTATGCATTCCATATTTTGTATAAAAACACTCATTTTGTACATTCTTACTGGTTACACAGCATTCACAGTTTGGTCGAGTCTTCCCTGATTCCCCCCACACTCCCTAAACAAAATTACTTTGTGCAACAAAGCAATGAGATTTTATACCAAGCTATAACTGCAGCTCATGCTGGTGTGTCCACAGAGCTACTTCTAAATTTCCTTCTGAAATTCCTCCAACTTGACTCTCTTGCTGAGAATTCACATAAAATTGCTAAATTTCCAGATTATAACAGGAATGTATAAGCATAAGGGTTAGAACTGTACTTTTTAGTATTACAACCACATACAGCTATTTAAATTCTTAAAATTGAATGCAACTAAAAATCCAGTGCTTTAGTCACACGGGCCACATCCCAAGTGCTCAAATGTCATCGTGCTGGACCACACAGACACAGAAAATGGCACCAGTGCAGAAAACTAGGCTGTGACTGTGCAGAGGGACAGGCCGACTCTGGACAGAACATTCCTCACTCGGGTGAGAAAGCAAGTGAATCGGCTTCCATCTGTCTTCCATTGTGCTGTTACATCAACCTGCTTGCAGTCGCAGCCCTGGGAGATGGCATTATATCCGCTTGAAGAAGGGCTGAGAGAAATTCTGAAAGCTCAGGACTGAGAAAACCTGGGAACTAGGAGACTGTGGACCACGTGGAAACTCTTAAGAATAACAACAACAACAACAACAAAAAATGTCAAAATTTAAAACACAAAGTCCATTAGGAAAAAGAATGAAGAATGTAAGGTCCAGGTCGGTTTGGGCCTTGCTGGCTCTGCTGTCACTCTGAACTGGACATGTGTGTGACAATTGAGACCAAGGAGCTTGGCTGTAAAAGTGGAGCATCTCCTGGGCTTCAGTCCATGAGAAGGAGCGAGCCGAGAAGCCAGAACCGGGAGTGTAGTGACTTCCATCCCCTCAGTGACTGTCCTAACATCATCTCAAACACCTTGTGGGATCAGGCATTTATTTGTTCAGTACATTTATTTCTAATACATAATGTTGTAAATATTTAATGAATGAAAGTTTAATAAATGCATTTAACACAGATTAAATGGACAGCCACTACTTTAAGTTCTTTCAGTAGGTTTTTTTTTTAAATCTTCATCCAAAGCCAATTAATTTCTTCAGGCTACCATGACACGATGTCATTGGCTGGCTGACTTAAGCAGCGGGAACTCTTCCTCAGTTCTGGAGTTCAAGGTGTCGGCAGCTTCATCTCTGCTTTGGTCTGCAGAGAGCTGCCATATCCTTCGCTTGTGCCTGGGCACCACTTTTTCTGTTCAGTCTCCTCATCCTTGGACAATACCAGTCAGATCAACATCATCATTGTAGATGAATCACATCTTTAAAGGCCTTCTCTCCAAATAGAATCCTATTCTGAGGCTCCATGGGTTAGGATTTTAGTATGATACTCAGTTGCCTTCTCCTCAGACAGAATGTGTATGTTGAAAACCTAATTATCTACTTTGTCAACACCAGGGCCTTTGGTTAGATTATGAGGGCAGAGCCCTTATGAGTGGGGGTAGTGGTCCTATAAAGGAGACCCCAGAGACCTCCCTCACTGCTCCTGCTTTGTGGGATTACAGCTATACACCAGAAAAGCGGCCTTCATCAGACATGGGATCTGCTACTACCCTCATCTTGGGCAGTGCCATCTCGGGATGGATGAAGACAGGTTTCCAACAGGTGAGTTCTGTCAGATGTCTGCCCAGAGTTCCTATGTGAAGCTCTTACTATGAGCCTCGCATCAGAGTTGAAGACACTGAGACGTGAAATTTCTCACGGTTAGAAATCCAACCTGCTGGATGGCAGAAGGTTCTTTTCTAACCACCAGGAGAGGGACCGGATTTTCTTACGCACTAACACATCTGGGTTTGAAGCTAATTAGGAGCACTGGAGGTGAGGATGGCCAAGCTGGGGGCCTGGGTACAGCTGTCGTTTCTGGTTCTGTGACCTTTCCTAGTCCTTGGCCACCTGCTGCCCACTCCCACCCCCTCTGCAGCCTCACTAGCTCCCCCACTCCCACCCCCTCTGCCTGCCTCAATACACACCCTCCGGTTTTCTCCGTGGAGGAGGACTTCTGGGAGGAGAGGCATTCCTCTTGTGCTGTAGCAATGTTCCTGGTTCCTGTTCCCTGTGTCATGAGCCGCAGAAGAATCGCGCACCTCCAGATACCTTCCATACTTTGTTTCTTTAAGTAATTAGAATAAAAATGATTTTAGCATCCATATCTATGGTTCTATTTCCTTTTAAAAATAGTATGTAAGTTTATTTTACTTCTGTGTTTTCTTCCTAAGTTTGGCATAAGTTATTCTACTGTTCTCTCAGTGTTATTTATCTTTTGTACTCTACCTTTTAGAATTTAGCAAAAATATGAATTTTTTTCCTTTAGCTCTTCAGAGCTCTGCCCCTATCTGCTTTTGGCTGATCTTGTTATTCTATTGGGAGTTAAAAAAATGGAAAACATGACAGGAAAGTTACTGGCTTTTAAAAATAGAATCAGTAATAAGCTAGAAATAGAATTGGAAAAATGTTCCTTTCACAATTGTTTAGCCAGAAATAGACTTTACAAAGGTGCAAAGCTCCTATGTGAGGAGAGGTGTTGATTATTGAGGGAACCTGAATAAATGGAAATCAAATTCACAAAAAGACCTAAAAATTGTGAAAATAGCCATTCTTCAAAAACTTATATCATGATGGGCTTCTGCTTGCTTATTTTGACTTTATAAAATTTCATGGAATTTTTTGTTATCTTCTCAGAAAACAAATTCTTTTTTTTTAAAAAAATCCTTATTTATTTCTATTTTATTTGAAAGAAAGAGAGACACAGGGAGATAGAGATCTTCCACCAAGTACTGCCCAAATACCCACAGCAGTCTGAGCTGGGCCAGGCGGAACCCAGGAGTTGAAAACTCGTTCCCAGTCCTGTGTGGGTGGTGGGATCAGCTAAGCCATCATGTATGGCCTCCAGATACACAGTAGCTGGCAGCTAGACTGGGAGCAGGGGAGTGGGACTTGACACTGGCTGTGAAGGTCCCAAGCCATGACTTAACCACTGCACCAAATGGCTGTCCCAGGAAATGGGCGCTTTTCTGTTCCTGCGCTTGGGATATTATGATGATCTGTCATTTTATGAGTTGCTAAGCCATTAGAAAATCTTTTAAAGTAAGATTTTTTTAATGTGTTTGATCATTTTGTCGCTAAGTTTGAAAGCAGACAGCTCTTTGTTTTGTTCACATACACACAAATGCTTCAGTAAGAAGGCTTTGACAAGCTATCTCAGGCTATCCGAAGTTAAGTCTCATATAACCATGAAGGAATCCTTAACTTAGCAGCAAAAGCAATGACAGTGTTAGGCATTAAAATTTTATGTTGATGTTAATATTTACATTGGAGGCACATGAAATTAAATATTAGTTAATAATTTACAACATAGTAAGTATTTCTTCATTAAACTCGGATGGCTTATATTTTATTCAGGAAATATTTTCAGTATTCTTTTTAACTTTGAATGGTTTTAGAATATTAATTTGCATGAATAGAGATCCATTAGTGGACCTCTATAGGAAGGGACAGTTGGAATACAATAAAAATCATAAAAAGTATTATACAGTCAGAAACTTCAGGTCTTTGTTGAGGGCAGAGTGTGTCTGCTTATACACTTGGCCTTGTGAAAGATGTTGCTTTTCATTTAACTGTTCTCTTCGTGGAAATAAGCTTCTTCAGAAGTCTTAGTCTCCAGAGAAATAAATAAAACAGTAGTAGAAGATGGATAAGATTGAGTGGGAGATAAATTTAGAATAATTGCACTAGGTAAAAAAAATCTTGAAAGTACTTTAATGAGAAAGTCACAAACAAAAATGATAGTCATACCCTACAAGTAGCCATGCTTACTCACAATTTATTCATAAGTACATTAAAAATGTAAAGCCAGGCATAATTATTTAATGTATATTTAACATTTAAGTATTGAATTTAGAACTAAGATGAGCAATATACTACATTCTGAAAAGTCTGGGAGCATTTCAGGATTATTTCAGGAAGCTCTATAATAATGTTCTTCTCTTTCCCTGCATTGGATTTCATATACATTCACTGACACTTTTTTGGTCATGCAGTTTAGCTCACAGAATGAGTCTAAGATCTGAGGCCATATACCTGCCTTGAAAAGTATCCTGTGTGCTTAGGGGTGGGTGAGTGTGGTTTCTTTATTTCCTATTTAAACATGTCTTTCCTATTTTGTTTATTCAAATCCTTTCTTTTCCCACTCTTGATTTTGAAGGGTTCCAGTAGACTTCTATGCTCAGAGAGGGGTCCACAGGCCTGCGGCACAGCACAGTGCACACTGGCAGGCACAGGTGTCCCAGGAGCTGAGCTGAGTGGAGGCCTGAGGCCCGCTGCAGGTCTGCTGTGTCAGAGTGTGCATCTCAGCAGGGGACAGGAGGGGGTCACATGCACTTCCATGTTTCACGAGCACAGCCCTGTGCGACAGGTCTGGGCAGGGTTCACAGGCCTTATCCACATTTCTAAAAGGATCAACTTTTCAAACCCAAATAGGCTGTGTAGTTCTTTGCAAGATCCCAGGGACTCTTGACATACAAAGTATCATGGGGGTGAGGCTGAGTGACCTTCCTTTCACTGGGTCCCTCCCCAAATGGCCACAACAGCAGGGATTGCATCATGTGAAGCCAGCAGCCAGGAATCCCCATCCAGGTCTCCCACATGGATGGCAGAGGTCCAGGTGCTTGGAGGCATCTCCCATTGTGTTCTCAGGCACATTAACAGACAGCTGACCTGGAAACATAGCAACTTGGCTTGAACTCGTGTGCCAGGGCAGGGTGCTGTCACTGCAGGAGGTAGCTTAACCTTCTATGCCACAAGGCTGGCCTGCAGAGGCTTGATATTTCTGGAGAAATTTTTACGTGTCTCTGATGAATGAGTGTCCATATTACTGCTAGCACTGTGCCTGACGGACAGTGTTATTTATTGGTTACCCACTGGTGCCATATGTCTGATCTACGTATTTTCTCATTTAATCCTTTCAACAACCAATAGCGGAGGTTTAAACAAGACAATATACAGAAGAGACAACTGCAGATAATAAAGTGGTTACTTGTTCAAGGTTAGAGATGTTGGAGTTAACGTTCAAACCCAACTTTGTCTGACCTGTGTCTGTGTTTCCAGGTTCCCTCGACACAGCACCACATTCCCATCATATTGCTTTGTTTCACTAGCAGCAGTAGCAGAGAACCCGGAATATTCTGTTGATCTGGAATCAGAAAACCTGTGAAGAGGTGTGGTTTTTATTTTTTAGGGTAGTTATGTTTCATGAATGTGCCTTTTAGGTTCTGAGTAGACAAAAGTCCCTTAAACTTGTAAACTCTGTGTGATTTTGTGATGTTAGTTTTGGCAAACATGAATAAGAGAATAAGATTATTTAAATCAAGTATTCAAACAGTAGGCCATGATCTACTCATGCCGTCAGTTCACCCAGCCTGGACCCCAATGGCCCTCAGCTGTTGAAATTCCCTCCTGTCTGCTGGCATCATTGGGCACACCCCCAACCTTTCCCTGTACCTCCTCATTGCCAGGTGTTTCTGCATCATCCTTTCCCATTCTACAAAACACAAATGTCAGGCCCCTTCTCAGGCCTCCTGAAGTAAGCGTGTGAGTGGAATTTAGGAACACTCACGGGAAAGAAGCTCCGCAGTTGGATCTGGCCCAGCAGTGTCCCGACGCCGGGACTCTGAGCTGCTGCACGTGTGGAATGGTCCACTCAAGAGAGACCTGGAGTGGACTGGGTGCTCCTGTGGCGACTGCTAGCTCCCGGGTGCTCAGGGTACCAGCTCTGGGGCAGGCAAGCCCCAAGGGGTGCCACTGGGCTCTGTCCTCTGCTGTGGAAGTCGCCTTGGAGTAGTCGGCTACTTCTGAAGTCAATGTGTGTTCAACACCGCAAGTATGCAGTTCTCACACTGAAAAAAATACACCCTGAAGATGTTTTGACAAATCGTCAGACTTCGTGTTGTCTTCTTCCTGAAAGAATTAAAAAAGAAAGTGCTCCAGGGGGGAGATTTTTGTTTACACCCCTGTTTACATGTGGCTGCTGCCTCTGAATCTGCTCCTAGGAGTGCATCTGTCTTTGCTGGAAGGTTCCGCTCTTGTCCACCCACGTGGGCTCTGATGACGTGGTTTTCCTCATCCTCTTATCTGCTTAGTTTTGCATGGATGATCTGTTCATTCATGGGCATGGAAAGAGGTGATCGGTAGACATGGATTAGTGTTTTTCCACTGCTTTCTGCAATCGTGCCTTGGTTGACAGTGATAAAGCCTTTCCTCTGTTTCCGAGAACTGTTACAAGCGTCAACTAACGTCTGTTCAAAACTATGATTTTTGTGGGATCGCCTTAGAAACTGCAACCCCAATGGTTTGTCAAACAAAAATTAAAGGCCCTGCTCCCATAGCATTTATTATGGGATGTTTAATGGCTCATGCTACAAAACGTGAAAGTTGATGTTTGCAGCTAACCTTCCCAAGCTATGATATGAACTCTTCATGGAAATTACTCTGCATAAGAAAAGTCACAGCACAATATATTAACGGTAGAAACAGCAAAGATCTGAGTCATTCGTCACTTTGCATAAACCAGGCCCGTTTCTGGTGCCCACTGCCTTTCCGGAGGCAGCACACTGACCTCTTTCACTCTTCCCCTCTCAGAAAAGTGTGTCTTTACAATTTATCTGATTTGGTAAGCTATGAGTTAATCTTCTGAAAGAGTTATTTAAACTGGCTAGAAACTCTAAGAGACACTGAAAGCTTCAAAAACTCTCTAGAAATACATGCACAAAAGCATTCTGATAAGTTGAAAATAGTAGCTGTATAGTACTTTAAAAAGGGATTCTTGGTCTTTCTTAGTGGCTGGGGCCTACAGAAAGATTTTAAATCATGAGACTACGTTATGAAAATATTATTTAATGTGCCTGCTAAAACTCCTCTCTGCTCACTGGAGATGTTAAATGTTTTTTGTTTTTGCCACTAAAGGTTCTCATGGGTAGCTTCTCCTGGGATAGTAATAATAAAGCATTTCATCTTTGTAATTTTAGCCACTAATTTCTTTGGATGTTTAAGTATTAATTTTTGTGCATGGACATAGAAATGACATTGTTGTTTCCACCTCAAAGGTAACAATAGGTAAAGTTGTGGAGAAAGCAAGCCATTTTGGGTACTTGATAGTATTGCTGGATCCGTGTCTAAGATGATGCTTTTATATTTTGTAATTTCTTTTGCAATGATTTTTTAGATTTTGGTCTTTTCTTGGTTCCTCCTTCTACCCGCTCCCCCTACTCCTGGTTATGCCCCTTCTCTAATTTCCTCTCCTTTCTTCTGTAGAAAAGGATCTATTTGTTACAGCCATATCTGGCCTCTCCCATTGTTTCTTGGGCCCGTGTATTTTAGCGGTCCATTTAGCAATATGCTCAGCAGTTTAGGCTGCTAGGACAGGCTAAAACCTGGCCTTGAAAAGCTCTAGAAGCTTGCAGAGTTGGTTTCTGTGGGGATGGTTTCCACGCTGTGGTTGATCAGAAGGCCAAGCAAATGGAAACAATTAGTTGCACTAATGTCCTAAGCCCAGGTTTACCACTGAGGGATGAAGACTGTTGATTCAAAAGCCCATCTGTTCTAGAGCTGCTTGTGTTTGGAGGTGTGTAAGTCAAATTGATTCAGCGATAAGCTTATTTGGATAGCCGACTTCACCCGTTGCTCAGGATCATCACACATGTGCTTATTATGACATCATTGGGAAATGTGCTTTTATCCAGGATACTGTTGCTATTCAACATTCTGCTTAGTGCAAGGGACCTGAAAAAGTTGATGAAAAACAGAATGGAAAGGAATTTTTGATGCCAAAAACATTGACATCCATGCATGTGAGGGGGCCTTCAAAAGCTCATTTAAAACGGTCTTATGAAAAATTCTGTATAAATTTCAAAACTTTTTTCCTAAAGATAACTTATATTTCATTTTTCATGTGTTTTTTGAAGTTCTCCGGTATATTACATGTGGCAGGAACACGTAATTTGCAAGTGCCAACAGGTTTAAGAATTGTATACTCATACCAGTGTTGTGGGGCGTGTGTGAAGCCTCCAGTGACACTGCATCCAATGTGGGCTGTGGTCAGCATCCTGGTGGCTCGGCTTCCTGTCCAGCTCCCTGCTCATGGCCTGCCCCACACTCAGGGCACCCAGAAGAAGCTCCTGGATTCAGCCTGCCTCAGTCCCAACTGTTAGGGCCATCTGGGGATGAACTAGTACATGAAGATGGTTTTCTCTGTCTCTCATTTTCTCTGCCTACCTCCACTTTCAAAATAAATAGATTCAATCTTCAAAAATAATTGTGTATCAGTGAGTTAAACATGTACCTTCCAAATGTGTAACTGGACTTAGGTTTTGACAAAAGCTTGATGTTGGAGGGAGAACGGATCCATTTCCATGTGAGACTCCTTTCTATTTTCAGAAAGCACAATGGGAGAATTTTGTTACTAAAATAAAGTTCTTCCCATAAATACCCTTAGCCTACTTACCTTTTTCTTTTTTTTTTTTTTAAAGATTTATTCATTTTATTACAGCCAGATATACACAGAGAAGGAGAGACAGAGAGGAAGATCTTCCATCTGATGATTCACTCCCCAAGTGAGCTGCAACGGGCCGGTGCGCGCCAATCCGAAGCCGGGAACCTGGAACCTCTTCCGGGTCTCCCATGCGGGTGCAGTGTCCCAGTGCATTGGGCCGTCCTCAACGGCCTTCCCAGGCCACAAGCAGGGAGCTGGATGGGAAGTGGAGCTGCCGGGATTAGAACCGGCGCCCATATGGGATCCCGGGGCTTTCAAGGCGAGGACTTTAGCCGCTAGGCCACGCCGCCAGGCTCAACTTACCTTTTTCTAAATGGTGATGCTGTACTTCTTGCATAGAATTTCACAACTCATATCTGCTTTCATGAACCTTTTGTGCGTTTTCCCTTTGCTTTTTCTTGCCACACGGAGGTCATTCAGTGATGGATTCTGATATTTCAAAGGGGTCTTCAACAAAGCTATCTGCTCAGTTGCCCTTCCAGTGGTGAGCCTTCCTGCCATTTCCAAGAGGAGAAAATGGAACCTAAGGAGACAGACTGTTAGGTCCTACAAGGGAGTAATGTATCTTCCCTTTCATTGGAAAGATGGACAATGTTAAATTTTGTCTTTGCCTCTCTGTGGGTTATCTCTTTCCATGCACTTGTGTGTGAGAAACTCTCTGATGTCTCTAAGGTATGGCTTTCACCAACTGGAAATCCAATAAGCTGGCCTTCAGGTTTAGGTATGGTCCACAAGAATGTGGGCTTGGGGTACTAAAATGTGAGTACTTTAAGGTTTATTTAACTATTTGAAACTCAGTTACAGAGAGAGAAGAAAAGAGAAAAAAAGGGGAGGAGGAGAGAAAGGATAAGAGGGAGAGTGAGCAAGAGAGAGAGACAGATCTTTCATCTGCAGGTTCACTTCCTAAATTGCCACAGTGGCCAGTTCTGGGCCAGGCTGACGTCAGGAGCTTCTTCAGGTCTCCCCTGCAGGTGGCAGGCCCAGGCACGTGGCTATCTTCTGCTGCTTTCCCCAGGCCATTAGCATGGAGCTGCTTCAGCAGTGGAGCAGCTGGTCCAGACAGGATCCTGTGCCCATACTGAATGCTGATGTTGTAGGCAGAGGCGTTACCCACTGCACCAAATGCTGGCCCCAGGAGTGGTTTGTTTTTGTGGCGACAGACATTTCTGTTTTTTAGAACTAGGGATCTTTTACTGGCTCATTAAAACCCCCGACAGTTGGATTTACACTCCTACACTGGGGCTTGTTTCTGTAGCTGTGCAGTGCTCAGGTTACATTCGGCAGCCTGCTGAGCTGCTGCTTTTTAGAGACAGAGATGCCCTCCGTGCACACTCTGATATCCTTGTTGTTAACCAGTGTGGCTTGCTGCAGATACAGCTGAATGAAGCAAGGCCAATGCCATTCCCTTTGAGGGAAACTCATTTTTCTGAGCCTGAGATACCGAAGAGCCCACACTAGTCTAGGCCTTGCAGATACATCTTTCATCCGAGACATTTGATCTTATAGAAGAGGCTCATTCTCCTGTTAGGACCCTGGTGAGTGCACACAGACTTCATCTTGTAAAGGAGACCAGAGTAGCAGCCTTCATGGTGGACAGCAGTGCGGAAGGAAGCCAGGGTCTTCCCTCAGCCCACCATTTGTCAACCTGGAGCTGCTGTCTTTTCCAGGATACGGAATCCCATGTGGAGGTGATGTGAGTCCCCTCAGGAACAGGCAGACATTTCTGGAGTGGGCACAGTGGATAGTCTCATTGTTTTGCCGAGAATAGAGAATGGAAATTGCTTGAAGTTTCTTTTTTATGAATTGATTATTTCAGATGATAGTAATTTATCATTTGTGCAAATTAAAAGCTAATTTGAATTTGAAATCCTTTCCTGCTCCTGCTTGGCTTTCTGTTGTCATTTCTGGCTTCATTACAACTGTGAATATACTTTTAAACACTTGGAAATTATTCTTATTTTGTTCTGATGAAAATGCAGACACAACCATTACTGATTCTGAGCTGCACATTAAAAAAAATAGAATCTGGCCCAGCCAGACTGGATTGCACTTGTCAGGTGATTGTCTGGTTACCCTGCCGTGGGAAGTAACTGGAAGATCTTGACATGAAATTGTGGGAAAATTGATTCAGGGACATGACACCTCCTGAGCCTGGCAACGCACCCTGTGCAAACAGGATGACTCCACAATTGTGCGACCAGGAACTCAGGATTACTGCGTAAAAGCAAATGGGAGTTAAACAGTGGACTAGATGAATATGCAAACAGGCACCCTCTGTGTCCTGGGAGTGGTGCTTCTGTTGCCAGGGGAGAGGTGAGCGAGTTCTGGGCTGTGTGCATCACCCAGTGCACCCACCAGCAATGACGCACCTGGCAGCTTCGCTCTGGGAAACCTGGGATTGATCCTTCTAGAAGCATCGTAAACAGGAAGGCGTACGTCACCGTCTGCCAGCCTGCTGCAAACTCAGCCTTTTTAGCTGCACAAAGGAACACGGTGATGATGAAAGGCTCTCACTCCCTTTTTAATATTTCAAATGGGACAGAAAGAGGGCCCTTAGAATCCAGACCTCTCTTTTATTCCTGTGTCCAGGCTGATTAAGGATTCTGGAGGGAAAGTCTCCTGGGAGTTCATTGTTTAGAGTTTACAACAAAAATAGCCTCGGAGAGCTGCTTGCGGGAGAGGCTTTGCTGTGACCATGGGGATTAATCTTCTTCGTGGGAAACGAGCTGTTCACAGCAACGCTTCTGCCACCCTCCGCCCCTTTCCCCAAGCAGGAATGGCTCTGTGCCTGTCCTGGGGATGTGCCATGGAGCCACCGGCTGTGGTGGTCTCCAGTGGCTCCACACGGGGGTGCTGACACCTTCTGCTGCCCAGGCTGCCTTTACTGCTCAGGAAGGTTATCTGTGACCCTGGCTGCCCTGCGTCTTAAGGGCATGCTCTCCTGTGACTCCTGCTGCTGCTGCCCGGGTCGGGCGGTGACAGGCAGACTTGTTCACTTCTTCATTGCCTCATGCATGTATTCAATCATCATTCGCGGCACCCTCCCTGCGTTCCAGAGTCTTACGCAGGATACAGATGACCTGTGAGAGAACTGAAAGGAACGCCCACCGCAGCGGGGATGACTGCTGTGGTCCCACAGATGTAACAGACATGTTGGGAGATGTTGGTTTCAGCAGGAATTTCCTGTGGGGTTGCAGATGAGGAACTGTATTGGCAGTTTTCTGACGCTGCAGAAAGCAGCCACAGGCAGTGGGGTGACCCGGGGCAGACCTGAGCGAGAATGTCTGAATTTGAAGTCACTGAAACCAGAGCAATCAAAGTCAGACGCACACCAAAGTGTCTAGGGTTCAAATGTGGCCAAGTGGAATTTCTCCTTCAAATGATTTCAAGACACGACACTTAGAAAAATAATAGGAAATTTCGCCTCCTCTCACTGGCTGTAGACCAAGCTCTTTCAAGTGTCAAAGCTGTGTTGGGTGAGGAAGCTGGAGTGGGGCAGGAAAGATCCCTGGGTGTGTCCCCGGCAGGGGGAAGCAGCAGCTGCACCCTCCCACCCTCCCTGCTGGTTGCCTGCTCTGTGGGTGCCTCAGGCACACTAAGGTGCTGGGGAAGGAAGCTGGAAGGGCAGGGGACTCACATCTCATCTGCTGAGATGACAAGCAGAGGAAATGTCACCTCTCAGATCTTATCATTTCTGCTCGTGTCTTTGGGGCCAGTCAGTCCTCCTTATGCAAATCCAGGGGGTATAAATAGCACCGCTCCTGCCCCTGTCTGATCCAGAGATTAAGATTAGCTCGCACCGGGTCTGAGAGGTCAGCGCCAGGACATGGGCTGCTTGTCCCTGAAACCAGACACTCAGAAGCTCCTACTAAAGTGTTTAAATGCTGTGTTTCCAGGAGGGAAAGTGTTCTAACCAGGAGCAGGAGGTTCCGGGCGGGAGAATCCTCCGGCTACAGAAACGGGGTCTGTGGGATGCATGAGGCTAAAAGGAACAGAAGGACAACCTTGAACTTGGAGCACTTGGCTCTGTGCTCGACCATCGTGTTGCTTCTGGGGAAAAGCAGCAGACGGGGCAACTGGAATTTGAGTTTGCATCCGGAGCCCTTCAGCACAGCGCGTGCTCCATGGGCAGCGATCGAACCATCACGAGAATAAAACACTTGCCTTCCGCCTCTCAGTGACTTGTAAACAGAAAATCAGCTTATGTGGCTTATAGCAACCCAGCATGACACAATGAAATGTGGAGTGATGGTAACATCTAAGTGAGTGAGAGCATCCCGACACTGACATCAACAGCCTCACTCAGGTTGTCAAGTAACCTTTCCAGGGAGAATCTATTGTTATCTTTATTTTTGTTTAGCTTTATTTATTTTTATTGCAAAAGCAGATTGACAGAAAGTAGGAGAGACAGAAACAAAGATATTCCATCTGCTGGTTCACTCCTCAAATGGTCACAAGGACCAGAGCTGAGCCAATCTGAAGCCAGGAACCAGGACCCTCCTCCAGGTCTCCCTCGTGGGTGCAGGGTCCCAAAGCTTTGGGCCATGCTCTACTGTTTTCCCAGGCCACAAGCAGACAAGCAGAGAGCTGGAAGGCAAACAGAGTAACTGGGATATGAACTGGTGCCTATATGGGATCCTGGCACCTTCAGGCAAGGGATTAGCCAACTGAACCATTGTGCCAGTATCGCTACTTTTCTACATGAAGTGGGTAACACGCACCATGAAGAACTGGAGGAACTTGAGCTAAGACATCTAGTAAAGACTGGTGAAGGAGTTTGAGCCAAAGCTGATTGCTATTAGGCACTGGTTTAGGGAAGAGGGAAAGGGCACGGCAAGCTTTGTACCCACACCGGAAGAGCAGTACTGCAGGCCTGAGTTCAGGCGCTATGCTCTGTGAGCTGGTCTCCCCGCCAGTCTGACCATCAACACAGGAGCCAGAGGGACACACTGTCAGTGTTTGGTGGGGGCTAAACTAGAACATGTGGCAGCAGGAGGTGTGGAAGCAGCTCCTGATTGGCTGTTGGTGAGTGGGAGGGAGTAGTGGGATTAGAATGGCATTACAAAATCCCATAGACGGGCAGCTCCAGCAACAGCCAGGTACTCTCCCATGGTCTTGGAGACTGTAACATCAAGGTGCCAACAGAGCATTTCCACTGAGTCCGAGGAAGCCTCCTCTTCTCTGTGTCCTCACATGGCCTTGCCTGTGATAGGAGCAGAGGAGAAGAGAGAGAGAGAGAGAGAGAGACAGAGACCTACAGAGAGACACACACAGAGGGTCTTGTGTTTCTTCTTGTGTCCCCTCATTTTGGATCATGACCTGTTTACCCTAAATTGCCTGTGTAAATGTCCTGTCTCCATTGGATACTCGCGTTGGGCATCGGGTTTTTGACCTTTGCATTTGGGTGGTACAGTTCAGTTCCTAACAGGTGGGAAGCCGAGGAGAGAGGGATAGGGCGGAGGGATGTTTGTAGCAGGTTCCTTAGCTTCGCTCTCAGCTCCGTGCAGTCAGACGGCAGGGACGTGATCTGCTCGCCACTGTGTGCCTTGCTTTCTCCTTGGTATCTTAGACAGTGTCTTCAGATTTCCTCGTTTTGATCCTTGCAGGTGAGCCTGAATTTAAATACATTGGAAACATGCACGGCAACGAAGCCGTTGGGCGGGAGCTGCTCATCTTCCTGGCGCAGTACCTGTGCAATGAGTACCAGAAGGGGAATGAGACCATCGTCAACCTGATCCACAACACCCGCGTTCACATCATGCCGTCTCTGAACCCCGACGGGTTCGAGAAGGCGGCGTCTCAGGTGGGTGCGGGCGTGTGCTGTGCTCAGCGTGCGTGTGTGAGGGGTGCTGTGCTCCTGCAGCTCAGTGCTTCTGCAAGGGGCGGTGGAGAGCAGAAGGGTTAGAGTCCAACTGGCTGGTAAGAGAAGAGTTCACCCAGGCAAGGGCTCTGACGATGTCCTCGGTAAGGAACTCCGTAGTAATGGCTTGTTTGTGTCGTGACAGGATTCATATTCACTCATCCCCATGCATGACGAGGTATGTTGGCTTTGGCAAATGTGCAAGCATGAGAAACACTGCTCTTTATAGCTAGGGAATGCCCCGGCTCTAGACGCGTCAGTGTCAGAACGCCCTCTACTGAGCCCAGGGAGGAACGCCGTGGGCCAATGTGATAGCAGACGTAGCGTATGATGATGAGAAGCATGTTTTAGAGAGCAAAGAATAACTCTGCCTATAAATGATGTAATACATTTAAGCTGTTGTAAAGGCTGGAAGCTAATGGCATTTTAAGAGACGGCCCAAGGTGTGTTCTTGGGGGCCATTGTAGTGCAGTTTTCTCCAGTTAGAAATTGTTTCCTTGTTTTATGAGAACACAATCCAGTTTTCATTTTTCAAAGTCAATATTTTGTATGGATAGCTGGAGTTCAGGCGATCCGGTGACTCAATAGTTTGATATCTAGTCACGGTAGAATTTCAGTAAGGAAGTATAGTGCTGATACACCTTCCAAGTATATATATAGGAAGAAAATTCCAGCAACAAAGAAAACAAAGTTATTTGATGTTTTAATGTGATAATGCAGACTACAAGACAGATTAGGAAAAGCTTGTGATTGCTGTTTGGCGGCTTATAGATTTTTGTTCCTCATAGGCTAAGCTGTCTAGGATTACGTGACTTCAGTCCATACCGAGTTTTGATATTCTGTCATCACAGAACAAAATTCACATTATAAAATTAAACAGCACCTTGCAATTCATGAAATTTCTGGGTTGGACCAAAGTGAAATGAAGCATTTTCAGTTGAGCAGGAATTTCTCAAATCATGAAACACTGGCACTTAGTTCTGGAGCTTTTCTGACTTCAAGAAGACTTTAGGAGGGAGGTGTTCTATTAAAGAATGGATTATTCATGCCACATTTGTTCCATGCTTTTAATCTTATTCAGCTAGTTATTTGCTTGAATATTGAAAATGGTTTGCTGTGGTTTAGAGGTAATGAATATTTTACTTAAACCTAAATATGGAATGTATGTTATTATTAATGAAAAGATGCTGGAATTTTTTGATATACATCATTTAAATATTCATTAGCACTTAAAGTAGGATTCATGGAAAATGTTTACGAAGTATCCAAAACAAATACCTTACTTTGATACCTGCGTTCTCCTGTAAGTAAAGTAGTGCAAGTTACATTATGGGAAGATATCAAATAAATACTCAATCCTAGTAATTTATTTAAAAGGCATTAATAAACATCTTGAATAGGTATTTACACAATGCTGAATAACTGGCCATTTTTGTCTGTATTTTTCCTCTTGTTTTGTAGCCTGGTGAGCTGAAGGACTGGTTTGTGGGTCGAAGCAATGCCCAGGGGATAGACCTGAACCGGAACTTCCCGGACCTGGATAGGATTGCTTATGTCAACGAGAAAGAAGGGGGTCCCAACAACCACCTGCTGAGAAATCTGAAGAAGATCGTGGATCAGAACACAAAGGTCAGTGAGGTGTTGTCCTCGCCGGGCCGTGTCCTCCCGCCTTCCTCAGCACCTAGGACACAGGTGCTCAGTGGTCACCCACCCTGCCCCGCCCTGGGGTCCCATGAAGGACACGAGTGCTCAGTGGCCATCCACCCTGCCGCTCCCTGGGGTCTCTTAAGGGTCTGTCCTGTTCCTCCCTGGAGCCATTTGCTAGGCTGTGGAAGTCAAGGTCAAGGTCTGGCTCAGGGCAGTGAGTCCTGCTCTCTAGAATTGGGCCTGAGGAGAAGGAGCTGGGCTGAGCACAGGGCAGGTGCCCAGGGCACGCATCTCACCCTCACCAAGGCTTCTCTGTGGCACTTCACACAGTTGAATGTTTTTCTAGAACATTCTCCAACTTGGAAACATTTTTTTTTACCTTTCTGCATTTCAATGTCTTCATCTGAGATCTGGAGACAGTTGCGGGGTCTCTGGGACTGATTGGTACAGAGACCGACTGAGTTGGTACGCATCAGCACTTGAGGTCAGGAGCTAGAACACCTCTCCTCGGAATGTAACTGCTCAGTGCTCCGTTAGCTAAAGTGCTTCAGGGTTAGCTGGACACATATTGGCTCAGCATTTGGTGCCTTCAAACCAGAACTGTTTTCAGTGGTGTGGGGTAGAAATCGAATCTCTTATGGAAGCAGGGCAGAAGGTTCCCTTTCTGTCATTGCAGCCCTATCTGGGAGCAGGGTTGGGGGGCACTGCCCAGGGCTTCTTCCAGTTCCCTTTCTGTCATTGCAGCCAGTTCTTGCTCTGGGGTCTCAGCGACTTCTCAACCTGCTCCGAAGTGGGAGCTTGGGAAGTACCATTTCTCTACTCTGCTAGAACTCCAGGGTTATTCACAGTTTCCCTTGGCCCCTGGAAGCTGCCAGCTGGCTCACTCCTTAATCTAGCTCTGATGCTCAGTGCAGCCACACTCTGCTGTTTTCCCAGGCTGTAGGCAGGGAGCAGGATGGGAAGTGGAGCACCCAGGACATGAACTGGTGCCCATGTGGAGTGCTGGAGCTGAAGGGGAGGATTCACATGTTGCCCATTTCTCTTCTTGAATTTGCATCCTGTGGAGTTTTCCTTGGTGTTCTGCCCATGTGCTTGCAGGGTGGTGTTGGTTGTTCAAGTGGCTGTGTTCCCATTGAGCCTACATGTGCCTCCCTGTTTGTAGCAATTACAGCCCAGGGTTGAGTCTGACCCCTATGGGCTAAGGGGCTGCAATGAGTAAATGTACCCAGTCCCACAGGTGAATCACGGTTTCTGAAAAAGGTGGACCCTGAAAGCAGCTGGAGCCAGTGTTTCGGTGCAGTGGGTTAAACCATTGCCTGTTACGCAGGCATTCTGTGTGGGTACTGCTCTCACACTAGCAGCTCCACTCCTGATCCCAGCTCCCTGCCAGTGCATCCAGGAAAGCAGCTGAAGATGACCCAAGTGCATGCGCCCTTGCACCCACCTGGATGCCCCAGATTGAGTTTTTGGCTTCTGCCTGGCCCAGCTCTAGCCTTTGCAGCCATTGGAGAGTGAACCAGCAGATAGAAGATTTCTCCTTCTGTCTCTCTCTTTCTTTTAAAAGTAAATAAATATTAAAATAATAATTAAAAATGTACAGCTGGATTGGGACAGTGGGTAGGTCCAGAGGAGAGGCAGCCCACGATTACTGACTGTGTTTGGAATTCCTTCCAGAATGGTGGGTTGAGCCAACAGGTGGAAGATGGCCTGGCGCTGGCCTGTCATAGTGCTAGGATCTGGCAGAACCTGAGCAGTGAGTGACCCAAACTTCTCTGCCTCCAAGTCACAGATTCAGTGCAAAAAGCAAAAAATCCTTTGTAGGGAGAGGAAGAGCTGGAAAGGCAGTGGAGTGGGATGAGAGGTGAGGACTGTGGCGCTGTGAGGACTTAGTCGGCTGGGTGAAGTCCTGCTGCGGAAGCCGAGTCCTCGTGCTAACCCCTGGGCTGTCCTCATCCGTGTCCTTGTTTAACCAGCCTTTCTTAGGTCTCTGACAAAAGGAAAACCATTCCTGGCAACTATTAGAAGAGAGTTGCGAAATGAACTCCAGTTGACCAGATGTTTCCTTGGTGACTTTGTGCAAGGGCCATGATTTCCAGCCGCTGCTACCTTCTCCTTCCCCACTTTTGCCAGTACGATACTCACATAATCTTTATAGCAGATATTTTTGAACTTGGTTTAAATTATTACAGTTTGCAGTATTGTTATTTTTTAAAAAAATATTTGAAAGGCAAAAATGTCAGAGGAAGGAAGGGAGGGAGAGAGCGAGCTTCCATCTGCTAGTTCATTCCGCTAATGTCTGCCACAGCTGGGGCTGAGCCAAGTTGGAGCCCAGAACCCACACCTTTACCCAGGTCTCCTGTGTGTGGGGTAGGGACTCATGTCATCGTGTGCTGCCTCCCAGGCATGCTGGCAGGAAGCTGCGCTGGAAGGATGCAGGGAATGAACAGAACCTAGTACCAGGCATTCCAATATGAGATGCGGGCTTTCCAAGTGGTCACTGTGCCACAATGCCCATGTCCATTCTATTAAGGAGGAGCTTATTGAAGAATCAAACAGAAACAAAACCTCAATGCACTGCTTAGCTAGATAAATGCAAATTAAAGAAAACTGCATGGAAACACCTGTGTGATCCCTTTGCTGAAACATAAGGAAATGTGTTTGTTGGACATCGGCTCCTCAGTAAAGCAGCTCTTGGCCTGGGATGGTGTGGCCCATGCCTGGTGTCTTCATCCCCTTTTTCGCCCAGTTGTTATCTGTAAGGATGTGAATGCTTGGATCCAGCCCGGGATGGGATGACATTCCGTAAGTGTATGTCCCCTTTTCCTCCCTTCTCTTTGCCACCTAACGGCACTGTCTGTTTCGCTTACAAGTGTTGTGAAATGTCACATTCTATTCTGCTCTGTATTGTGCCAGGAGTCCTGAGTCAGAGATACAGATTTTAACTGAGACGGCTCCTGGTGCTCTGGGGTATGCGTGCTGGTCCCTTGGTGGGGAAAGGATCTTACATTCTGAGCAAGCCTCCTGGGGGCTGCAGTCTCACACACACACACACACACACACGCACGCACACCCCTCCTGGGGGCTGCAGTCTCTCACACACACACACACGCACACCCCTCCTGGGGGCTGCAGTCTCTCTCTCTCTCTCTCTCTCTCTCTCTCTCTCTCTCTCTCTCTCTCTCTCTCTCTCTCTCACACACACACACACACACACACCTCCTGGAGACTACAATAACACGCACTCACTCACTCACTCATGTCTCTAGCTTGCCTCCAGGCCAATGCTCTCCAAGCTCCTACAAGCCTCTCTGAGTAGAACTTCCTTTTGCTTTTATTCCTATTGGGTCATTTCTTTATCTGTTCTTATATTTTGGGCTGGATTGCTTGAAGTCTGCATGGATTAAAATGCATCTCATATTTCATTAAGTTTGCACTTATGTTTAATGGCTACCGTTGTGGAGAAAACTAAATAGGACAAACTTTTGAAAAAAGTTTGTGGAAGAATTGGGGAGCAGATGTTTGTCCTAGCAGTAGGACACTTCCTCCTGCTGTGGAAGTGCCAGAGCTGGACTGCTGACACAGCCTTTTGCTTACCTGCCCTCATGTAGCAGTGATGGCTCAGGGGCTGGGTGCCTGCCTCCTGTAGGACCTGGCTTGTTGTTTCAGAACCCCAGGCCCGGTGTTGGTCCAGTCCAAACCTCACTTGGTGCAGGCATTTGGAGAGTGAACCAGAGGATGGGAGATTTTTCTTTCTTAAATAAATGAACAGAAAATGTTTAAAGTTCATACAAAAGTAGAATTAAAAGACATGTTTTTGAAATTCATGAATAGCTTTCATGATATGCATTTTTAATAAAGGTTTTAAATGTCCCTCTTGTAGTTCTAATTTATTTTTGAAGCCAGGACCATCTAATGATTGAGCTTAATATTTGAACTACATTAACAGTCTTTAAGTGGAAGTGTGAAATTAATTAGCTAATTCATTTTATTGCGAGGCAGAGGCAAATGCAGCCTGAGATCTTTCATCCTCTGTTCAACCCTCCAATGGCCTCAACAGCTGGGATCTGGCAAGCCAATCTGGACCTCCCACGCGGGAGGCAGGGAAACAAGTCCTTGAACCCCCCAGGGTGCACCTTAGCAGGGGTTAGAGCTGAGACTTGAATACAGGCGCTTGGGCTTTGAGGCTCTGCTGAGGGTCTGAGTTTTGGGGTATTTGAATGTCTGCTCTGTGGACCACGGAAATATAAGGTGTCTCCAAAAGTTCTTCAGGGAGTAAAACTGTAATTGCAATTTTCTTCTTTGTGCTTTGTTTCTTCTCTGTCCTGAGATTTCTAAGTGATTGGCATGTTGGTTTTCAATTTATAAGGAGACAAAAGAAGTTTCCTGGTACTAGAAAAAGGAATCTGAAGCCAGCCAATTAACCTTACCTTGCCTGAAGTTCAACTAAAACTGAGAAAGCCAAACACCACCTGGCTTTCCTGGCACTATCTACAAAACCTGTAAAGAAATTGAAATGTTTTAGGGACTTAAAAAATTATTATACATCTAAGAAAGATAGATATGAGAGGCGCTGCTCTCAGGAAACATCTTCCAATGAAAGCAACCACAAAGTGGTTGAAGTTGGGGCCATTTCCAGCTTTGCGTTTTCCTTGACCTTCCTGAGTCTTTTCTGATGTGAGGTCACAGCAGTGACTGAGTCTTAACCCTCTCCTCTCCGATGTCTCCTGCAGCTTGCTCCCGAGACCAAGGCGGTCATCCACTGGATCATGGACACCCCTTTTGTGCTCTCTGCCAATCTCCACGGAGGCGACCTTGTGGCCAACTACCCCTACGATGAGACCAGGAGTGGTAGGTGTTCTTCCTGCTCTCTGACGAGCTCATGGCTTGTAGTGTGCACATGCGGAGGATTTCCGTGACATTCTTTTAAGGAACGGGTCCCTAAGTGATTTGGACTGTAGAAATATGTGTGTCCAACAGGAATACACTCCGAGAACTTCCTTTGGCACTCACATATCTGGTAGTAAAAGAATACAGCATTTTTGTTTTAGGTTTGGATGAGGAGAAACATATATTATCAAGTGTATATTTTAAAAAGTGCTTGAGGAGCAGGGGAAGGGGTGATGAGCAGAGAAGGGATGGAGGAGGTGGCTGGTGGCAGGCAGCACGTCTGTTTTCACTAACTCAGTCTCTGCGTGCTTGCAGAAGTTGGGTGGGTGGCTGGGCAGGGTCAGGTGCCAGGTGTGCCGGGCAGGTCTTCCATGGGGTGGGCAGGAACCCCCTGATCTTCCAAGGGTCTTCATCAGGAGGAAGCTGGATAGGTAGTCAGAGCCGAACTGGACTTGGGCATCCCGATGAATGTTTTAACTGCTAGGCTCAGTGCCCAACCCCAGAAACGTGACAGTGACCACTTTGCAAGACAGAAGAAGGAAATAGAGGTCATAGGCTTGGGTTGCTGCTGGAATGCTGCTAAAATGAAGCAGCTGTGTGAATGATGTAGCTCTGACTTAGAGAGGGTGGTGGGTTCTTGGAGCCTGAGCAGAGCTCCTGTCTCTCTTGCTCTCGAATTGTAAGACCTCTTTCCAGCAGTGCCAGGAAAGCCAGGTGGTGTTTGGCTTTCTCAGTTTTAGTTGAACTTCAGGCAAGGTAAGGTTAATTGGCTGGCTTCAGATTCCTTTTTCTAGTACCAGGAAACTTCTTGCTTTGCGTTCTGTCTTGGGGCCTGTAAACTGACTAGCTGAACACAGGGTGTTACTTTTAGATATTGGCGACATTGAGATTTGAAGGAAAGGCTGGTGAAATAAATTTGTTGCATAAACTTAGAAATTTTGTGGCTTGTCAGTAGCCGGGAAGCTGTAGGCCCGGAATAGAAGGGGAACTCCAACAACTTCATGGAAAAATGTACTGTAAAGATAAGTTTGTTTTAGTGAACAGAAATCTGGAAATCTATGCGTAGTTTTCACATGACACAATTTTCAGGAACTGGTTGACGTCTCCTGCTGTTTTATAGTACGTGAATATAAACACAAGGCACAAAATTGGTATTTATTTCTTCAATGCACATTGGAGATTTTAACAGAAATCTTCAGTAGAATATTGGATAGCATGTGGGGGCTTCATAGTGGCAATGAGGTGGGTGCAGGTGTATTTTTTTTTATAAAAATCTGTTTTAATGAGCATTTCTCTGTTAACGCTTGCAGTTAACAGGTAGAATATGCCTTCTACTCAATTCCTCCACTGCAGAATCAGAAGCGCAGGTTATCAAGCTAGGCACCAGGTGTAACAGTTTAGGAGTTAACCCTTCACCCGTTTCCCTTACGCATCAGCGAAAGCTCAGCATGGAATACTCTTTGGAAAGCAAGCAGGGCGTTTGGGTCTGTGTTGAGCTCTTGGCTCTTGAGGTTTGTTTTCTAGGAAGTGCTCATGAGTACAGCTCCTGTCCAGACGATGCTGTTTTCCAAAGTGTGGCACGGGCGTACTCTTCTTTTAACCCCGTCATGTCTGACCCCAACCGGCCACCGTGTCGTAAGAATGACGATGACAGCAGCTTTGTGGAAGGAACGACCAACGGTGGTGCCTGGTATAGCGTACCTGGTGGTGAGTTTCCGTTTTGTGCTTTGTTTAGGTCAGAGTTACTCACAATTACTGTTGCAAGGGATTTACATTTAGAAAACCTTTCCTCCTCTCCATACGTTAAGAAGTGGGTTGAATATACAGTTCTTATATTCAAGTTAATGTTCTACGTGAATGATTCAAAGACATAGTTTTGTTTTAGTGGATTTGTTTTTTTTTTTTAAGGCAGGAGCACAGTGAGGGGTGGTGGGAGAGAGGCCATCCGTTCACTGGTTCACTCCCCAGATGGCCACAGCAGGCAGGGCTTGGCCAGCCTGAAGCCAGGAAGCAGGAGCTTTGTCTGGGTCTCCCACTGCAGAGGTCCAAGCACTTGAGCCATCTCCAGTGCTCTCCAAGGAGCGTTAAACAGGGAGCTGGAAGTGGAGCACCCAGCGCTTGACCTGGTGCCCGTTTGGGATGCTGGCATCAAAGGCCGCAGCTTACTCACTGTGCTGCAATACTGGCTCTGATTTGTAAAATATCCATGGGAATAATTGTTAACATGTTGTTAACAATCCTGCCTGTCACATTTGGACCTTAGAGAATAAAATAGCATCTTTGTAGATTTCTTTTTTTTTTTTTTTTTTTTTGCACTAAAGTAAACTTACCTTTTAATTCCACCTTTCCATACAATTTTGAAATACCCTTATACTTCTCCACCAAGAAGAAAAAGTGAAATGTAGTAGAGGATGGTCCAAGATACTGGCAGTTTTTCCTTTTCATTATCTGAAATAAACCCAGCTGGGAACAGAGGAACACTAGGGAAGATGTAGCACCAGATGATAATGGAGACATAGTTTGCTATGCTTAATTTGGTTGACTTTTCTCTAAGAGAATTAGCTTCCTAATGTTTCTTTCTGATGTGTGTGTGTGTGTGTGTGTGTGTGTGTGAGAAAGAGAGAGAGAGAGAGAGAGAGAGAGAGAATCTTCTATGTACTGTTTCACTTCCCCACATCTAGCAATAGCTGGCGCTGAGCCAGGCCCAAGCCAGCTGCTGTGAGCTCTGGCCCATGAGGGTAGCATGTATCTGAGGCGTTACCTGCTAGCCCCCAGGGTGTACATTAGCAAGAAACTGGAATCAGAAATGGAGCCCATTCTCAAACCCAGGCACTCCAGTAGGGGTTGTAGGCGTCCTAAATACTATCCCTGGGCCAAGTGCCCATCCCTCCATGACCTCTGAGGAACCTCTGTCCAGTCTTTCTTCTTATTGTCTTTCTTAAAGCCCATTCCAGAAATGGAGAATGTGGGCGATAGCTACATTGGCACCTTTTTCTCAGCAACACGTTAAGCTAGGTTTTTGCCCAGGAATTCCAGAGTTGGTGTTTTCAGGGTGATACCTGTCTCCCTGGCATGTTTTCCAAGCCTTTGCGGTAGGGATTGGAAGCTCCCACCACTCGGTGCTCTCACTGCAGCAGAGTGGGCTGTGTAGAGTTCTCATCACCATGGGTGTAGTGTTTGATTTTCGATCGGATGCTTTGGCAGGCATGCAAGACTTCAACTACCTCAGCAGCAACTGTTTTGAGATCACCGTGGAGCTCAGCTGTGACAAGTTCCCGCCGGAAGAGACTCTCAAGAGCTACTGGCAGGATAACAAGAACTCCCTCATTAGTTACATTGAGCAGGTAAGCACAGGCAAGCTCCAGGAGCATCTGGTTCTGAAGGGCAGTAGTCTTTCGTCAAACGTGGCCAGTCCGGGGCAGCCAGAGTCAGAACATGGAACACAGGGGTTGGCCTTGGGTCACTTGGGCTTCCCTTTGTTGTAGCTTGTTGTGGCTCATGACTGTTGTCTGAGAGAAGCTATTTTGGGGAGTTATGGAGAATATAGAATCCTGCTTCCATTTGTATTATTTCAAGCAGGACAAGCCCGACAACTTCGCTGTTTCTTGAACACCTTCGGTGTGAGACATCCCAGCAGGTCAAGCAAGGGCAGGGTAAATGAGGCATGCAGGTTACACAATGTAAGGGACAGTTCACTCTCAAGGTCATGCAGAAAAGCAAACCTTGGCAGGAACTGCTCTAGAAGGTCTCTGAGGAAGGTTGTGTTTAGACGGATTTTCTAACATCAAGATTAACTGTAAAATGTATTTTGGGAGCAGGAGAAAGATGGAGATTTTTGTTGCATTCTCTCCTCACACATCCAATAGTGTCTCCTAAATACAGTGGTTTTTATTTTGTTTGCACTCTGTGGGGGAGGCCAGGAGGTAAGTGACCGCTCTCTGGAAAGCTTTGTGTCACTGGGGTCAGAACTGTGAGTCCTGATGATGAGCGGAGATGGTAAGAACTGAAGTGAAGGTTAAAGAGGGTCGTGGAAGTTCGCGAACATGTCCTGACACTCCACTGTAAGACTGACTGTAGTTGATGTCAACGGGTGATTAGATGATTAGGAAGCAGACTCACTAGCTCTGTGAGCTTCCTCTGGAGACACGTTGCGACATGAGATAAAGCCAAACGCAGGTTTGTGTCACTAGGAAAGAACACCAGCTTGGGCATGTTTGTGGTAGCTGGTGAGCAAGCTTCCAAACCTTCCGTTATGCCAACTCATGTGGAGGTAAACTGGAAGGGGGTAAGGTTCTAGAGCACTGTTAAAGCCACTTGGAAAGAGATTTCTCTGTCTGGGATCCACCTGTCCTACCCTGAAATGGTGTTATTGTGCAAGAGGTGTTGAAACACACTGGTGTCTATAATGGACGGGCTGATACAACTTACACCATTGTACGTTTCTGTAGGGAATCAGAGGGTGCCAAGATGTCAGTGCAGATGGCCGGAAGTTCTGCTTTGATCCTGTGTTCTTGACAATGGCGGTGATTAGTAATTCAACACTTGGGCTTCTGCTCCACTCAGGGACTGTTGTGCGTCTCATGGGAAACATGGTTAGCAGAGATAATTCTGCGGTTGGTTGAGAAGAAATCTCTTGCTTTAAGGGAATGTGTGGGGAATGGAAAGCTGAAGAGGTAATTAAAGAAAGTGGAGTGCTCGGGGGAAGAGCTCCCAGATAGCTTTAGCAAGGTCTGATCATGAACATTCTCAGGGGACTCTCAGGAATGGGTCTTTCTAGGGCCAGGTTGAATGAGAAATAATGTGAGGATTTAAAACATTTAAGGGCATTATCTTCCCACAATAAAGGAAAAAGCTGTTTTGGTAATTTTTATTGCAATAACTAATTGCTGACTGGAACCTAATTCAGAGATTATTCTCAACAGCAACTCTTCCATTTTCTTTTGAAATGAATACACTGTTTAGTTTTGAAGTTCACTGATCTTTCGTGTTGTTTCCAGCCACTATATTGTTAATGTGTTTAATGTGGTCACGATGTACCTCTCTTATTTCTCCCAGAATCAGATAATAGAAAGTGCTGCAATATTTTTAAGGGACAGTGGCCATATGATACAAGTGTGTAAAGGAGAAAGGGAATGAAATATGCTAAAACTAGGACATTACAAACATGAAGGACTTCATCTATTGTAAATCCAGAAAGTACTTCAGATTCTTCCCTTGACTCAGGAGAAGATGTGAATTGGCGGGAGCTTACTTCTCATTTGTCTATTTGAGAAAAAGTGGAGAACAGGGTACCCCAAGCACTCTGTGGCCTTCTGATTGTGTTTAATTCTTGAGCCTTGGGAATCTGCAGTATTGTGTTAGAAGATAAGGAGATGATTGATACGAAACATTTGAAAGGGCACTTCACAGGAATGTTTTGTTTGTTCTTGATTTTTATAGATCCACCGAGGAGTTAAGGGATTTGTCCGAGACCTTCAAGGCAACCCCATTGCCAATGCAACCATCTCCGTGGAAGGAATAGATCATGATGTCACGTCCGGTGGGTGTCTGCCCTGATTGCCTCACGTACAGAAGCAGACGTCTTATTGTCATAATTACACGCTGTTCCAAGCGCAGCAATGAAATGCCTCCTGTCTCCCAGCTTTGACCTAGGCGGGTTCTGTTAGCAGGAGCGTGTCTGCATGGTGAGACTGTGGGTGGCTGCTGCACCTCCAAGTCCTCACTGTCTCTCCCTAGAGCCACTCCAACAGCCACCGAGGACAGATTCCTTCTGGCTCCTCCAGGAAGGGAAGAAGAGCTAGCTGGAGTTAGAATGTTAGCATCTTCCTAGTTAAGAAACACCAGCAAGTTGGAAAGGGAGCAGTAAGGGTAGGGTAGCAGGTAACTGCCAGCATGCAGAGTGTCGGGGAATTCTCTTTTATTTTCTCGTTTAATCCATATCACAGATGCAGAGTTATTGGAGGTGAATCCCAGTGTTGGAGGATTGAAGTGTGACTTGATTTAAAGCCACATTTCCAGTTTACCAGTTGAGGGAAAATAGTCTGTTTTTGTTGACACTTTTTCCTACCTGTTATTAAACTCCCGTCAACTTCCATTTGGATTAATGGTCATTTGTGGGTACCTTTGTAACAACATTTAAAAAAAAGATTTATTTTTATTGCAAAGTAAGATATACAGAGATAACAGGAGTCAGAAAGATCTTCCATCCAATGATTGACTTCCCAAGTGGCTGCAACGGCCAGAGCTGAGTTGATCTGAAGCCAGGAGGCAGCAGTCTCTTTTGGGTCTCCCATGTGGGTGCAAGGTCCCAAGGCTTTGGACCATCCGTGACTGCTTTCCCAGGTCACAAGCAGGGAGCTGGGTGGGAAGTGGGGCTGCCGGGATGCAAACTGGTGCCCATATGGGATCCCAGTGTACGCAAGAAAAGGACTTTATCCTTAGGTTACTGCGCTGGGTCCAACTTTGTTTTTGTCTTTTTTAAAAAGTCATTAAATTTTATACTATTGCTACGTCTTATGTGTAATTAACCTTAACTTCCCAGGTCAGTCTGCATCACTATAGTTTTCAATCTTTACATTTACTGCCTGATTATGTTTTTCAGTCTTTAGCATCTGCCCCCTTGAGTGCCATTTATTTATACACCCAGCAGATAACACCGCAAGGACAGCATGCCTCTAGAACCCGGGTCCCGGTGTGACTTCCCTTGGCTCTCAGGGACGGGGGACCCTAACATGGCACCCTCCTGCTGTCTTTTAGCCCTGGGAGGCCATACAAACATTTTCCCTATATCCTGAAATCTGGGAATTGGGCTCTAGGAGACTCCGGCTTTTGAAGGGCAGAACAAGCAGTGGTCTCAAAGGTGGGAGTCTTGGGGAGTTTCCGGATGGAGGGAGTGATGAGGAATGCCAAGGAAGAGGGGCCTGGTGAATGGGAGAGTGGAGTTGGCAGAGCTCTTGTCTCTTTAATTTGTGCTCCAGGGTCTTGCCTCCCTGGAGGTGAGAATCCAAAGCAGAGGCAGCAATACAGTCTGTACCTGAGAGCTGGATTACTTAAAAGAGGGAAAATACATGTACACAAGAGTGTGGAGAGAGGCCTGTCTTTAGTGGGCCAGGGAGTTGCCTGTGAGGGAGAAGGGGAGGCGGCCAGAGGAGGGCATTTCCACTTGTGTCAGCGTCTTTTAGGGAGTGATGCCCTGACTGACTATGCTAATGAGGCTTCCAGGAAGTTTCAGCAAGTCTCCAGGTGCAGCATCTGCTCCCTGCAGATCATGGGAAAGTGAGCGTGCTGGGTCGATGCGTAGGGCAGTGGAATGACAGTGCAGGGCCCTGCAGAAATCAGGAGACCACTCTTCCCAACACCTGCCTAGTCCCGGTGGCAGTGCGGAGGGCTGGCACAGGATCTGGTTCAGTGTTGGGCATAGCCCGAACCTGACCGGAGCCGGTCCCAGAGAGAATAGGAACAGAATACTGATGGAACTTTTCAGAACTTTTGGTGTAAAGAAAGAGGTGGGGATATAGAGGCTGATGGGATGCTGTGGTGCTGGGGGGCATTTTTATCTGATTCTATGTTCATGGGGAGATGAGAGAGAGAAAGAGAGAGAAAGAGAGAGAGAGAGAGAGACAGAGAGAAAGAGACAGAGAGACACACACACACAGAGGATGGGTGTGGGAGGCCTCAGGTCAGAGAAGGTGTGGATTTCCCCTTAGGAACCCGCTGCTGTGAGTAGCTTCTCTTGGCAGCTGCAGCGCCACCCTGAAGAGTGGGAGGGCCCAGAGCTCCAGGTTCCACCCCAGCCAGGGAATCCAGGTTTTCCAGGTGGGAAAGCCCGGAGCTCCAGGCCCTGGCCCAGAGCCCGGGAATCCAGGTTTTCCAGGTGGTGGATATCCAGCTAAGTGTGAGGATCCTTGGTGGAGGAAAAACAACAGATTGAAAAGAACTCAAGAGACCAACCTACTGTAAGTCTTTAGGAATCTAGATTTCTGTTTCCCTCAGGGGTTCTGATGAGGCTGCCCTTGGGCTACACTCTGAGTCTGCCTGGCAGGGATTGAAACAATGTCCTCCCTGCTGGGAGACTCACGTCTTTATCTTGTTTCTCCTGGAGTGATTAGGAGTTAGGAGAGTTAGAGAACTTAGCAGTGGTGTGTGCGAAGTAGCTGTAGGAAATGAGGCGGATGCAGGGAGCGCCCTTCCCTTTGCAGTACAACTTCCAGTTCCCCGTCGGGATTCTTTCAAACTGGGGATGGAAGTTGAACTGAGCGAAGGCAGGTGTTTCTCAGCTGGCACAAGTGCACATAAATGCCTCGTGATTTGTTCTCCTGCAGCAAAAGATGGTGATTACTGGAGACTGCTGGTACCTGGGAACTATAAACTGACGGCCTCCGCTCCTGGCTACTTGGCAACCACAAAGAAAGTGGCAGTTCCCTATAGCCCTGCTGTTGGGGTGAGTAAGCACAGCTTAGTGCAGTGACAGCCAGTGAACTTTGTGCTTACAGACGCACTTCAGTGACATGGTTATCATCGAAGTGACCTCATCCTGCTCAATAGACGAGAAAACAGATTTGCTCAAAGATGATTCGCCGAAAAATCTCACTGAATGGTTTATCACCAGTGATACCATACTCAGTTTCTGAAGAAAATGGCATTAAAAAATGACAGTTTCATTTGCTAGCCTTGATTTCAGTCTGTATAAAATTCTGTTCATCTGTTTACCTCCAGTGCCTAGCACAATGCCTTACTCACCAAGTGTTGAAAAAAAAAAAATAAATGATGCCCCTTAGACAGTTTTGGACTTTAACATTTGTCAAACATGTGCTATCAGCAAGGCTCTATGCTGAGCGCTGTCACAACCTCTGTCTTCTAGCAGATACCATCGGTGTTGCTAGGAGGGTGATGGTGTTGAGACCAAAACTTCAACCCCTGCTGTCCCTGGGACTATGGGATAGCCTACAGTATTTCCATTCCAGAGGCTTACTTGAGATAAATGTGTTATTTATGCACTCAAAGTTTGGAATAGAAACACTAGATTTTACAAACAAAATATACTGAGTTTTAAACTTGAGCTTTGGTTTTGGCTGTGTGTACAGTGTAATTAGGTTGTATATATATTAAAATCAGAAGGCACATTTTGGCAAGTGAAACCTGGAATTGCCCCAGGGACAGGCTTGCCTTCGTTCTAAGATGTGTAATCCTAACCCAAAATAACCTGGGTGCAGATGGCCACGTTCAGCAAGGCTTCATTTCCTTTGAAATGGGGGTCCTGGGGAGGCTTGGGGTGCTTTTGTGCAGCAGTGAGTAGATGCCTCTAGTTCTGACAAAGCTCCCCCGTGACAAGGACAGTGGTCTGGAGCTAAATGTGTCTCTGTTCAATTCTTTAACAAACTGGAGGTTTTGGAAGGCAGAACTTGGTGGCTGCAACCTATGGCACAGTATTCTCTCATGTTCTCCAGCCAGTAGCAGGAAGTTCAAGGCAAAAGGTTAACTCCAAGTGACATCTTGTTTTCTGTATAAATTTGCGTACGTAAGGTGAATACATGTTACGTGTTTAAATGCAGGTGTAGTTGCACAGCGACACTTCCTGCCCCCTTCTTCCTCTGCCAGTCTTCCACATTCACCCGCCTCCTGCTTGCCCATTTCTGTGAGTTTTCACGATGGTAAGTGGCACCTCTTAGTAAAGGAAAGAAACTGGGGCAGGAGAATTTGATGAACTACACGTGTCTTGAAAGCAGTTAGGTCAAAGCACATTTCAAACAGAGCAACTTTTGTTTTTTTTTTCCCCTGAGCATATCTTTTGTTCATCACAAAAAAATTTTTAAGGATCTACTTTACTTCAAGTGACTGGCTTGAGTTTACACCCTGAAATGTAATTTAAAAAAATCTCTGTTTTATTCAATCTTTGTGTTAAATTACATATGCAACTTGATAAAAATAAGATCTTGATTTTTCTCCCTTAGGTTGATTTTGAACTGGAGTCCTTCTCAGAAAGGAAGGAAGAGGAGAAGGAAGAGTTGATGGAGTGGTGGAAAATGATGTCAGAAGCTTTGAACTTTTAGCCCAGCTTCTCTTCAGCTGCTTTTAATGTGTCTATATAATGTAGTGTGACGTACTGTGGCCATATTATCCCAGGTTGTGTGCAGTTACTATTTAATATTGATTCATTTTTATTCATTTAAATATTAAGCAATATTACTTAAGTAGATGCTTAGGCAAACAAAACTATAAGAACCTTATTTCATACTCTCCTATGTAGTATCTGCTTTCCAACATATCCTACAGGAAGGAGTGTAGAAAGGCTTCATGTGATCTTGCCATCTTAGACAAATACAATATTCTAGGTGTTATTTACAATACAGCACTTTTTGAAGAATTCCAGCTTTTACAAGCTAGTAGACTTCTTCTCATGTAATTGGTAAACATGTCACGTGATGAATGTGGTTGAAAAACCAGTAGCCGTTGCCTGGAGCTGGCACCTGCTGCTAGACTTGATCAGTTCCGTGTAAGTTACCATTTGCCTCTTGTGCTGCTTAGCCACATACGCATGATCTTGTGAGTGCATTTTCAATAGAAAGAAAATTACACATGTTTACTAAGAGGCTTAGTGAAAGGGTCAAAGCTGCCTTCTTGTTTATACAAACAGGAGCAATACTGCAATGCTGCTCTGCCTGTCATTACTGAAGAACATAGGGTTTTCTCTTGGTTGCGTTCTGTATGAATAAAGGTTACAAAAGACTCTCCCTTGAGTGCATTCTGATTCTCCGTGGCTTTGGGTCTGCAGCTGAGCTGTCACAATGAAAGCCACCCTCTCCCTTCACCGTGGCTTCTCATTTGTTCATCTCATCGTAAAATGCAGGCACCTCGCTATGCCAAGCTGTTTTTAGGCTCTGTGTACGGCACGCTGGACAAGAGCTGCTGATTCTAGCCTCTTCTGGGCTTGTGGTGGACCTAACTTGAAATACACACAAATTGATATGTAATCATCTTGATGAATAAATCAACAAGGAAGAGTAGAGTTTGGAGAGAAAATACCAGAAAAGATTAAATTGTCATGGATAAAAAGAGTCAGGGATGGCTTTTTTTGAAGCATGCAAGCACAGACTTAAAACATGAATGGCCGAGAAGCATGCGGACTGCGTGTGTATGCACGCGCATGTGTGTGGGGGTGTTGATGTAGTTGATCCATGCTGCAGCTACAAACTTGGGTTAGAACTTGGGTTAGTGCTGTTGTAAGGTCCAATAGACAAAGGACCTTGCAAAGTTCATGGAAAATGCTGTTTATGAAAACAAACAATTTTCAATAGATTTCAGGGTGCTTTTTTTTGCCATCAAACTAATAAACCTGTTTTTTTAAATTTTTAGAGTTATTTTACTTGTATGACATGAACAGATTTCCTGTATTTCACAAGCAGGTTTAGGAGCACAGTGCTGCTTCCCACCCGCCCTTCCCTCCTGCCTGTGTTCCGCACTTGCCTTTCTCCTTTCTCATTTTGAAAATTTTGACAGTGGCATGCTTTGATTTTACTTTGCAACCGCAGGCTTAGCAGTCTACTGGGTGAGTATGTCCACAGATAAAAAGTAGGGAAGAGCTACTGCCGAGGGTAGAGACGCACTCTGTGAACTATAATCAAATCTGAAGATGTCAATCTGCTTCACAATCCTATTTTCCGTGAATTAAAAAAAACAATTCCTGTTACATTCATTAGACAGAACAGAGTATGTTTCTTGGCCCAGGAACCTGCACTGGGAGGCAGAGATAAGGCGGTTTCTTGCCATGTCTGGGACCACATTGTGGAATCTGTTCGTCATGTCTGTCACCTACCCACGGCCCCCAAGGTTGCCTTAATAGTTGTCTGTTACTGTTCGTGGAGGAGAGGAGAGTGGTAAAACATGTGGGGTGTCTTTTCATTGGCCAGGCCTAGCAGTGGTATAAGTTCTGCTCATGTCACCTGTGTAGAATTGCCTATCTTAGCCACAATAACACAGAGGAGTCTGGGAAACAAATTAGCAGTGTGTATGGGTGAGCGAGCAGAACGTGGACTTTGATAGACCTCTGGCAGCCTGCGCTAAAAAGACGAGCACAGCAGCTGCGAGGACATTAGGGGAAATGGAGCATGTCTTGCAAGGGGACTAAGAGCACAGAATGGATGGAGCAGGGTGAGATGAGGGATGGGAACTACAACCCAGGAGGTGCCAGGGACCATGAGGTGCAGGACCTCACGCAGCAGCGTTCTCTGAAGCCCCTGAAGCTGGAAAGTGACACCATCTAGCATGGGGTCCACAGATCATTCTCGTTGCTGGGTAGAGAGCAGATAAGAAAGGATTGCAGGGTTCCAAAAAAGAAGTGGCTTGGATTGATGGTGGCAGTGGCGATAAGGAGTGAGAAGGCGTGTGAGCTAGCTCAGAGGTAGAATTGACAGGCCTTGATAAGGGATTGGGTGTGGATGAGGAAGGAGAGGCAGCTGTCAGAGATGATGTGTTTCTGGCTTCAGTAGCTGGGTCTGTGGCCTGTGGTCCACTGCAGAAGCAGCAGTCAAGGTGAGGAGAAAACAGTTTCCCTTTAGGAAACTGACTGGGGAAGGGCAGTGGGTAGTCCAGCAATTGCCAGGGGAAAGTTGGGATAGTGGTCATCTTTAAACTCACAGGAATATATAAAATCCCCTAGGAGGAAGTAGGGTGAGAAGAAAAACAGGATCAGACTGAACTCTAAGGAGCTTCAAGTTTGGCTCCTTGTAGTTTTGTGTAAAACAGAATATATTAAACTGTGCTACAGTGAGAAGCAGCCTTGGATCTCAGATTCACTGAACAGCTGCATTTTTTTTTTCTCATAAGAAACCCGTGAATTCCATGCTATACTCTAAGAGATCTGTTCTGCCCCCATTGACCCAGAGCACTGCCAGCTTCGGCCTTGTCCTCCCGACGTCTCAGCACAAGTTCACTCATCCTGCTCACAGGGGGCGAAGACTGCAGCCACTTGTGCCCACAGCATGCCGGGCAGAGTTAGTCACAAAGCCCTGCTCAGCCCTGCGTGTCGGGCAAGCTTGCTGCAGCCACAGTCCTCCATCCTGGTCACAGACACAGCCTTGTTCACCTTTATCCAAACACAGGGCTCACTCTGCCAGGGAGCAACCTCAAGTCACACCAGGCTGTGGCTCTGGTTTTCAAATTTGGGGTCTTTGAAGGATCCCACAGCCATCTCTCCATCAGCTCAGAAGACGCCTGCTCTTGCTCCTGAGACTTAGGAATTAAAGAGAGAGGGGGCTGTGTGTCTCTTGAATGCACCACTCCCAGTTGAATAGGGCTGAGGTGTTGCCAGCCAACACTCCATCAGAGGTGCTGAAGAAGAAGTGTACAGTACTGAGCAGTCTGCAGCAGCGCTGGAATCCTGCAAGTGCATATTCTAGAAGCCCCATGTTTGGGGAATGGAACACATTACTGATCTCAGAAGTAATTCAATATGCTGTGACTTCTTGCTTCTACTGATTTTGGTGACCTGACTTTACTTTTTTTTAATCACTAATTTATTAGATTTATTTGAGAGAGAAAAAGAGCAAAACAGAGAGCAAGAGAGGTATCTCCCATCTATTGGTTTATTCCCCACAACTGAATGGAATCTGCACCTCCCGTGTGAGACGTAGGCACACGGAGCCAGTGCTGCCATCCAGGGTGCACTTCAGCAGGCAACTGTCATCGGAGGCTGAGCTTGAACTCCAAGCTGGAGCTCTGAGGTGAGATGCAGGCTTCCTGAGCAGTGTCTCCAGCGCCAGGCCGAAGCCCTAGCCTGACTTGGTTCTCATGCACTCACAGTGTGGGTGAGGAAGGTCTCGGCCGTGTACCAGCTAGAATGTGGGACTTTTCATGCACTGGGCAAGAGACTGGACCCAAGAGAATCCCATTGCCTTGGTCCGCAGGAGACCCAGATGAGCGTGGCTGGTATTTCCTTAGCCAGGACTAGTCACACGGCCTTGTCGAATGAGCAGGGAAGGTGGAGGAGCAGAGAAAACACCGTCTGCCCTGGGGGGGGGGGGCATCCCGACCACCTGAGTTATCCACTCGGCCATTGGAAGGAAGATGGTCCTTCTGTGCTATCTTGCTCTTGCTGCTTGTGCGTGTGTGTCTGTGAGAGAGAGGAAGGGAAGGCTTTACGCCCTCAGTGTGTTCTGATTTTGTCTGATAAGGGCTGTAAAGTTGAGTGCTGTTGAGAGGAGGATGCCTGGTTCAGATCTGTGTTGAAGGACCTACTCTAGATTAAGGCTGTTGGCCCCTAGTCCCACCTCTCACTCAGTCTTTCCTGTGGAGAAGCCAGTTACCTACTAAGCTGGGGAAGATGTGTCCCTAAGTGCACAACAAGTCTATCAGAGAATCATAAACTTCCCCCTTTTCTCCCTAGAGGTAGCTCCAAGCTGTCCCCTGGGGACTTCTGTGGGCTTTGATTGTCATGGGAGACAGAAGAGGTAGTTGATTGGCACAAAATATTAATAGGACCATTAATATGAATGGTCCTCAGATCTAATGTCACTTTATCCAAATATCAAGAATAAAAAGAATAAGTGATACCTATCTTTAGTTTTCAACTGGCTCTGAATTCAGGGATGGGAAAAATGGATATTTTAAGTGAGATATGCTAAGGGATATAATACCTTAATACTTTAGCGTGGTTCTGTAAAAGCAAAGTCTGTCGGTACCTTTCTCATTGGAACACTGTATTTCTCTTAGTTTCACTACATTGTTGTTTCAAATAAACTTAGCATAAATGAAAACTCTAACTTGTTTAGAACTAAAGTTTAGATCAGGCAACAACTTGGAGATGTGTAAATTGAGGATGACACAAATCTGAATTATAAACATTATGACCAATTTTTTAGGTAATAAAATTGTATCATTATGATTAAGTAATACTTTCTGAATTTTACCATTTTGTCCTCATTGATAAAAATTAGACACATTAGTTCAATTTATATTTTTATTTCTAATTCTTCACACAGAGATAAACAGTAATTTGCAGAAAGGGGACTATGAACTTTGATATTTATATTTTATTTATTCAGACAACCCCTGAAATCTTTCCATGATTTGGTGATGTGGGAGGCTAAAAAAAATTATTCACTGCAACATATTAGTCAGCTTCAGTTTTTCTTCAGAATTCTCATGAGGATTGCCTTCTGAGGTTAGGTCTGGATGGCATTTGGAATTTCCATGCTTGAAAAATGTCAGGATAAAATACGCCCAGATTTCTAGGCCTCACCTTGTAAATACGCTGTATCCTGACTTCCCTGTTCTCCGGCATCATCTAGTGTACTCACAAATGCTGATTCCTCACTTTTTATTTCTACAACACAGTCACGATTGTGACTTGAGTTTCTAGGAGAGCTTATAATGCTAGTTTTGCATGATGGATCTTAACTATCGCAAAATTCCGGAGAATCAGATTTTTTCTACCCCAAAACAGGATTAAGATTTGCCTTTTCTCTAAGGCCATTTGTGTGAGCCAAGTTGAAATTAAATATGTTCTGTGAGGGAAGCTTGGAAGAGTAAATGAGGGCCAGTGCCTGGCCTGGCAACGAAGAGCCCATTCATGTGGTACACGTCCTCCTGTTTGTTCTCTCAGGTACTTCTGTCCTTGGAGCACTAAGGCCGTTAGTGCCAAGATGGAAGGGTGCATGAAAGGAGCAACAGCTGGGGCCAGTGTCGTGGCATGGTATTAAATCTCTGTGCCAACAACCCATATTGAGTGCTGGATGGAATCCTAATTGCTCTGCTTCTGACCCAGCATCCTGTTGCTGCACCCAGGAAAGCTGTGAAAGATGGTCCGAGTGCTTGGGCCAATGCCATGCACGTGGGAGACTCATGAGTTCCAGCATCCTGGTTTTGTCCTGGTCCAGCCCTGGATGTTGTGGTCATTTAGGGAATGAACCAGCACTTGGGAGATCTTTCTCTGCCTCTGAATGTGTATTTCAAGTAAACCAATAAACCATAAACCGCACCCTTCCCCAGCAATGGCATATGAAAAGAAAGAGCGTAAGACTTACAGCTTTAATACTAGGTAAGGAAGGCCTCAAAAGTTCTATTTCTTTTGTACTTCTATGTTACATTTCTTGATTATATATATAAATACATACAATGTACACAAACAAAAGTTGAGTGGTAGAGACAAAGCATGTTTCTATTCCAACCTCATTTGCTTGCAATGGCCAGGACCAGGCTAGGCTAAAGCTGGGAGGCCGGAACTCAACCTGCTTCTCCCATAGGGAGTCCAACTGCTTAGAGCATCACCTGCTGCTTCCTCAACTCTCTCCCATCGGGAAGCTGGTATGGGTATCAGAGGCAGGAACTCTGATAACAGAGTAATTCAATAAAAATGAGACTTCCATTTTGTACTTAACTTCAGTTTGATATTTTTTTTGTGAAAATGGATTTCAGGATGGTTTTAGAATTTTGGTTCAAGATCAGCAACTCATTTTTCCAGCAATCTCATGGGATTGGGTACTTCCAAAACAGAAAACTTGGAAACGAGATGACAGAGGCTATCTTGGGACATATTAGTGATGGGACAAAATGGCCAATGGCTAGCGATCACAGCGTGAGTACAGTAACAAAGGTGGTGATGACGATAGCTAACATTATTGAAGAAGCTACTGTTGCGCAGAGAATGTGCCAAAAACATCTCCTGCCTTTTCTACTTTGCAGTCAGTAATAGGCATCCACTCTGTGTTTAACTGGCATTTCGAAGGCAGGGCACCTGGAGCATGGTGCTGCTCACAGTGGTGCCACCCAGTCTCTGAGAGACGCCACCAGGAACACCATCTGTTGGAAGTGAGGCGTCTTTGTTCACTGCTTCTGCAGGAACCAATTAGTTTTCCATGGAATATTCTTTCAGGGTTTTTTCCCCTCTAACTTTGACAATAGTGACATTTGGGGGCGAAGAGGATTTTCTCGAGCCGTGCTGAATGTTTAATAGCATCACCAGCCTTTACCCACTAGAGGCCAGTAGCATCCTGCAAGTGTGGCAATGAAAAAATGTCCCCATTTACTGCAATAACTACATATTCTGCGAAGTAACGACAGGGGACAAAATGGCCCTGGCTGAGAACCCTTGCTTTGGAGTCTTAGGAAAGTTTCTTCAGTCACAAAAATAGCCACATATAGGTGAGTCAGGTACTGGCCCTCTAAGGATAATCAGCCCCATAACTTTTAGGAACATCAGTCAAACCCAGGGACAGGATAGGTCCCTTTGCTCTGATTTCACTTCTGAAGTAACTGCCTTCGGTGGTAGTTTTCCATTGGCAATACTTCGTCTCAAGCACATTAGCTCTTGGTTCTTGATGATAAGCCAGGAACTATCATGTATGCCAAACAAGGTATACCAGTTTTCCAGGGTTGCTGCAGCGAACTGCCACAAACTTGGATGGCTTGAAACAACAGAGATTTCTTATCTCTCAGTGCTATCTTCTAACATGGCAGGTGGACTATGTTCTCCCGCCAAGTCCTCTCTGCACGTGTCACTCTGGGATCCCTGCCTTGCTGTGAGCTCTGTTGTTGGGTGTGCTCTGTACCACCCTGATTGATTTCCCTTGAGCAAACCTCTCCGTCGTTACTTTCCTCTGCCAGCTGCCCTCTCTTGTATGCCAAATCCTGACCGATTATAACACTCAACACAATAGCTGGGAATGTTTGTGCCTGCCTCTTCACATTCCACACCGAAGCTGTATTCCAGATTCTTAGTCCCCTACCTCCTAAATGAGCAAAGTTTCCAACAGGTTGGCTCTGGGCCACACCAGATGAGGACGCAGTCTCCTTGCAAGTTCTTTTGATTGATTGTAGTAATGCAGCCTTAGCCTCAGTGGAGCATCGCTTTCTCTCTGAAGAACCATTTGAGGCAGCATCTGGCCCCTCCTCACTGTTCTCTGCTGCAGAGTACAGGTAAGGAAAATTAGCTTCTTTTAATGTTGTGCCAAACCGTTCAGCACTTAAAAACCACTCATCAAAATGAAATGGTGCACCTGCCTGGCCTATTTTGAGGTAACAAGGGCACCCTGAAAGATCAACCGTGTGATTTTAGGAAATAGCCTTAGAATCACGTGGTTTTGATAACCTAGAGCCTGAGTCTCGGTGACAGAGGAATCAGCCAGCCTATCCACCATGCTTACCTAACAGAATCATGACACATGGCACAGCGGACCCAGCTCAGCTTCTCCGGTGGGTAACACTCCATGGACACATGTCATCCATCAGTGCTGAGCAGGCAGTGTGTGCCAAGGGCATGTGGCCCTCCTATACTGGCTATCACCGTGAGCACAAGAGCCGCCCATGAGCGCTGTGAGCCCTTCTAGTGAACGAGCAAACATGAGTGTAGTTTGGGGAGCCTCCTGCCACTGCAGTTTGGTGTCAGAAATGAGAGAAATCTTGTATGAATTTTTCCTTTTTGCTTTGTAGTTGGGTGAACTCTAACTCCTTGTAGTGAGTGTTAGACGTCTTGAGCAAACTTGGTAGCCTGGAGGGTGATGCACTTAGACCATAGTTTGGCTAACTCCAGGTTAGTAACCAGAGCCTGGAGTGGAACTTGGATGACTAACCCATGTACACACATGTGCATGTATAACACGGAATAGTCTTAACCACCAACTAGAGTTTATCCTATCAGGGATGTCCAGTGCAGAAATGGCTGGAGCCAACCTGAGCAGGAACAATGGTAATCACAGCTTATGGAAAGTGGGATGCAGTGTGCGCAGACAAGATGAGGCTGCAGGACCAGAGGAACTGGGAGATGAGGGGATTGGATTAGTTGGCACGTGTTTTAAGGTAGGGGGATGGTCCCCAAGTTGCAGCCTTCATCCATCTTCAGCAAAGCCTTCAGCCACACCGAGGCAGGGCTTACATCCATCAACAGCACATGGGGTTAAGCCCTCTCTCACATCTCGTCCAAGAGCTCTTGGGCTTACTGGGAATAGTCAGGACTCTAGCCCTGGATACAATCCATTTCCACGGGTTCCTGGCTTATGTCAACCCAGAGGGGGATACGCTATGAGATGAAAATATCACACTTGCCTTTTCTCTGCAGATCTTAAGTTCTTTCCATTTCCCCTAAGCAATTTCAAAATTCCAGAAAAAGGAACACAATTGCAGAACTAAGAGTACTCACCTTGAAGTTACTGTGATATGTGTCATAGCACAGTGAATGCCTTCGTCATGTTTCATATTACAAAGTACCCAGGAGTAGTGAGAGAACGTGGGTTTAGTCACACCAGGGTTTCTCTTTAAAAAGCAGCAGACCTAATCTTCCATAAAATCTACCATAACATTCTGCTTAACTTTAAGGTTTCTTCATAAAGCTGTCGGTTTAGCCATGTTGTCCAATTTGAAGAATCAATTTCATATAACAGACTGGGTCTATTGAAAGCTGGATATTCGTCTATATTATTGAAGGCAACTGGACACTACCGGGTCAGCCATGTATGTAGCCATGAGGACGAGGGACTGGAGAGAGGACGGTGGCTCTCTGGTGCCCCCTCGAGGCAGGCACCTCTGCTACTTTATTTAGTCTTCACTATCACTTGTAAAGTATGTTATGATCCCATTTTACAGAAAACAAAACCTGAGGTCCCAGGAGGTTCTTGCCCAGAACTACTAAAACAATGGAAGCAGCATTGAAACACATACATTTATGACTAAGTCTTGATTGTCCCATTTCACACTATTGCCTAGTATAAATACAATTCATGAATATATGCAATCATACTATCCCAGGGAACTATTTGATAATGTAAATAAACTCTGAGACATGATCTGAACATCATTTTCTTTTTAATAAAGATTTATTTATTTTTATTGGAAAGTCAGATATACAGAGAGGAGGAGAGACAGAGAGGAAGATCTTCCATCTGCTGGTTCACTCCCCAAGTGACCGCAACGGCTGGACCTGAGCTGATCTGAAGCCAGGAGCCAGGAGCTTCTTCCTAGTCTCCCACGCAGGTGCAGGGTGCCAAAGCTTTGGGCCATCCTTGACTGCTTTCCCAGGCCACAAGCAGGGAGCTAGTTGGGAAACAGGGATTCTGAGATTAGAACTGGTGCCCATATGGGGTCCCGGAGCATGCAGGGTGGGGACGATAGCCACTAGGCTACTGCGCTGGGCCCTGAATTTCATTTTCAACTTACCACGCCCTGTGTGTGGTTTTTAGGGAGCCAGTTAACTTTTTCATCCTTGTCAGATGTCTAGAATTCAAGTAAGTTTCCCAAATAGTCACTGAAGGTGATTTGTATAGTCATTCCTTGTCATTTTCTAGGAAAAACAGATTTTATAATCAGTGTCTCTGTAATATTTTCCTTCTCATAGGAGAGACTGTAAACTGATAAATGCAATCGAAAGCATCAACTAGTTCAACTTATATTTGAAACAGAGAGGTCACACCTAGGCAGTGTCACACGATGTCCTGATGGCGTGCGTATGACCACATGCCCACGCCTTCCTGTGAAATGCCTCCTGCTCTCTGGGGTCTGTGGACTGCGTTAATCACAGCAGAGTGCCCAACAGATTTGGTATAGTTGAATTCTACTCCTTAGAGCCTAAAGCGGATCTCCACCGTTCAGTCTTCATTTTTAAACCTCTTCTAACCCCTTCTCTCACCTGACACCAAATGCCTCCTGTTTCATAGGATCCACTGGCTGCAGAACAAAGTCCTTCCAAGTGATTGAGACTGCAGCCAGCTACCACGCGATGGCCTGGGACCTCTCCAGGTGGTGCTGGATCGACTCCGAGCACAGCTGACTCAGCTTTGCCCTGTGGCAGCATCCTCACCAGCGTTCTGTCTGCGTGCCTCCTCTTTTCCCTGTGAGAGGAATACTTTTCACTTTTCATAAAGCAATATGGAAACTGCATAAGGAATGCAGGAAACTAAACTGCTGTAAGTTGTAAAATTAGACGCTCTCACGGTCCGAGTGTTTCTTGCTTTCCCTGCGGCATGCCTGTGGTGTCCAGAACACTTGCTGGAGAACTCGCAGCCAGCCGGAGAGGGAACCCAAACCCGCCCTAAGCTAACTCCTACAACAGTGTTCAAGGCCCTAAACCGCAGGTGCAACACGCCTGTAGTGTTCACACAGCGATGACCATGGGCGTGCGAGGTGGACCCTGGCCTCACCTGCAGGTGCGAGCCGCAGGTGCGCCGTTTCCCCGCCTCGCTGACCGCGGAGGATGCGCGCGCGCGCGCTCGGCGGTTCCCTTGTTTACTGGGCGCCTCGGTGGGGACCCACCGTCCTGCGGGAGCCCACCGCCCAGCGGGAGCCCACTGCCCTGCGGGAGTCCACTGCCCTGCGCCTCCCTGGGACATGGCTGCCCTCCGCAAGAAGCTGGTGGTCGTGGGGGCCGGCGCTTGCGGCAAGACGAGCCTGCTGGTGGTGTTCAGCCGCGACTCCTTCCCGGAGGAGTACGTGCCCACCGTGTTTGAGAACTACGTGGCCGACGTGGAGGTGGACGGGAAGCGTGTGGAGCTGGCCCTGTGGGACACGGCGGGCCAGGAGGAGTACGACCGCCTGCGGCCCCTGTCTTACCCGGACACCGACGTCATCCTCATGTGCTTCTCCATCAGCAGTCCCGACAGTCTGGAAAACATCCCGGTCAAGTGGGCGCCCGAGGTGCGACACTTCTGCCCCAGCGTGCCCATCGTCCTGGTGGGCAACAAGAAGGATCTCCGCCACGATGAGGGCACCAGGCGGGCGCTGGCGGCCTGGAAGCAGGAGCCGGTGAGGCCCGAGGCAGGCAGGGACATGGCCGGCAGGGTCGGCGCCTTCGGGTACCTGGAGTGCTCCGCCAAGACCAAGGAGGGCGTGAGGGAGGTGTTCGAGCTGGCCACGCGAGCCGCCCTGCAGGCCAGGCGTGGCAGGAAGCGCTGGCGGTGCCTGGTCCTGTGAGACAGACCTTGTGGCCAGTGCGGCCGGGCTTCCAACGACTGGCTCGTTCTCGTGTATCCACAACTGACCAACGATGGCCCATCCCACGTCACCTTGCTGCCAGCGTCCTCTGAATGACGTCCGGCCCCTCGGACCTTCACACCAGGCGCTGGTTGGTAACCTTCGTGATGGGCTGTAACCACTTGAGAACCACGAAACACGTCCCAGCTGCCCCGCATCCGGCTGCAACCACTCGGAACGTTAGCTGACTTCATTGCCATAGCTCTGGCCTCACCATCCAGTTTTTTTTTTTTATTTATTTAAAAAAAATGTTCGACCAGCAAGACTCAAGTTCATGCAGCTGTGGCCGAGTTACAGCCATGGCTTCATGTTTGTGATCTTATGGTTCCTGTGCAATGAGTGCCATTGAGTGTATGTTACCAGAAATAAATATATCTACCTCAGACCAAATGTGTTTTTTTTTTTGGTGTAATTAATTTCCTGATACTGATTTTTTGCCATTTCTGCAGATGGTGTATTTTTAAATGCTATGTTTGGGAATAAAGTCAGATGGAAATTTCACTTTTAAAATTCCGTTTTGTTACTTTGTCTGCTATGTGAGAGCAGGGACCCTTGGACCCGGCCTGTGTCGCAGTGCCCTGTTTGCAGAGGTGAGCTCAGGGGATGTGCGGCCACACCTGCCAAGGGGCACCCCTTTCTCACCTGGCTGAGGGTGTGGCTCTAACCCACAGCACTGGGTCCGGGTTCCCTCACAGAGGAGGATTTCATTTCCCTCTCCTCTCTCGTGGACTCAACTTTGTTTCCTGTACCAGTTAATTTTTCCAACTTTTAGTCGAATAAAGACAATTTCCTAAGCGAGAAGTCCCAGAAACTGTTCCGAACTTTTTTAAAACTTGAAAATGTTGAGAAAGGAGCCAACAGTAGATTTGAAAGCCACTGGTGGTTTAAATTTCAAGCAACCTGATAGGGGTTTATACATATTTCAAACATTATCTGAAGGCCTTCTGTGCTGGCGGCTAGCCTGACACTGTAGTTCACGGGTCACTCAGGAGAGACTTCAGGGGCATTCGGAGCAGAAGGGTGCCTTGGGCAGCCACTTGGCTTTTGCAGCATTTAACTTGAAAACTGTGTCTGTGGCTTTAGCTTTGTGTCAAGTGGAGTGCCCAGCAGTAGCCTGGTCTGTAAATCCCATGACTCCAGGTGAAAAATCCTGGCATATTAAGGTTTCAAAGAACCTTGAAGTCTCTGAGATAGCTTCATAAACTGTCCATGTCATAGATTACAAACATCTCTAGTTTTGAAAATGAAAGAAGTTCTTATCATTAGAAACATGGCTTTACTGAATAAAACCTATATGGATTACTATGCAAATAAAATAGAACCTGAAATATATCTGTTCATGGTAACCATACATTATAGTTAAGTGATGAAATAATTTTTTATTTTAAAAACTGTTTTCCATGCTATAGTCTTGTCGGTCTAAGTATGGCGATTGCCCCCACCTCTCCTTCACTCACATCCCACTCTGCCCCCTGCTGTTTTCCCCTATATTATTATGATAGTATACTGTTACGAGTGCACGCCTTTGCACTGGAGTGTATCGCAGCGTTGTAGTAAGAGCAACAAGGTATACTTATCAGTGTCTTGGGAGTTCTCCTTTTATTTGGCAGTAGAGATGCATACTGCAGTACTGCCATGTATCTTCACTTTCTGGCACGCTGGTCTCCGTTGTACAGCTCACCTATGAAGACATATGTATATACCTATTTCCCTATCTGTCTGTCTCCTTTGTAATTTGCATGAATGTTACCTTACATTAGACCACGGTATTTGTCCTTTGCTTTCTTCTTCCATTTGTCCTAGTGTCTGCAGGAGCTCTGATGGTTCCCTGCTGTATGTCTCATTGATCTGTCCATTCAGGTGAGTGGGTGTTAGGTGAGAGAGAGCTTCCATTCGCTGGTCTCTCATCTCATGGTCTCAATGACCAGCGATGACCAGGCTGAAGCCAGGAGTCGGGGACTCCATCTGGGTCTCTCACACGGAAGCTTGGGTCATCTTCTGCTTCCTCAGGCACACGAGTGCGAAGATGGATCAGAAGTGGAGCAGCTGGCGCTGGCGCCCATGTGGATTCCTGGTGCGTGCAAGGTGAGGACTTTAGCATCTAGGCTACCATGCCAGGCCCTAAGCTGTGCTGTTTTAAAGGCTGAATTTTCCCCACTATGTGAAGTGACCGGCAAGTTTCGTTACAGAACTCTGTTCTTTCTGTCTCCTTTCTCCACTCGTGTGTGTCACAATGAATGCACCCTAAGCCCTGTTTCCAAGAGAGTGCAACCACAGCCCCACAGGCCTTCTGCCGTGATTGGCTGGTGCTGGGACACACAGGACTAAAGCTGGGACTTCGCGCTTTCGCGGAAGGCTTACTGATCAGCAGGCTCCTTCCAACAAGGCTTCCAGCAGGCTCTTAGTTGAAGGAATCAGACATCCTGTTGCAGAATCCTACCTTCTCATAAGACAGCTGCTGTTTCTTTTAAATTCTCAGTGTGAAACTGAAGTCATTTCATTTTGCTTTAATCTCCTTCCCTCTTTCCTTTAGGAAGCATTTATTGGGTAGTCAGCAAGTACTAGGTAGGGAGCTAGACATGAGATTGGCCTTAAGGAGACCAGGGTTACACAATTCCTAAACAGAAGAACACAAACCAGCAGCTTGCATCACAAAATTTTACCAAGTGCAATTGGAGCCTGGAGAGTTGGCAATTGGGCTTGGGAATATCATAAACCCCAATGGAAATAATTTTGTTCTAATCTAGGGCATCATTGCTTAATAGGGAGTGGAGATTGAGATAAGTTCCTTATTATCAAATGAGAAACTCAAGCGACTCAACAGCAAAGAGCCAAGTGTTCGGCCTAGGTGATTCTGCAGGTGCACAGCGATGGCTTTCTGTTGATGGGTAAGCGGGCACTAGTGCGTGTCTTCCAAGTCCTCCCTCAGATGGTGTTTTTCTTTCTCTGCCAGTCTTTGAAACCATGTGGGCACAACTGGGGGCAAGAGGAAGTCCATCGCGGGACAGGTGGCCTTTGTCGTGTGAGGAAAGCGTGGTGAGAAACAAAGGCGAACCCGCCGGTCACTGTGGTTGAGTTTTGGCAGAGAGAAATTCTGTGTTGGTTTTCTGGCTGGAGAGTAGAGGGTATGCTGGGATGTAAACAGGGTCACGGGAATGTCCACAGTGAAAATGTGTGAAATACCTTTCTGTTTCTTTTTCCGTGAATATTTGAAAACTTCCTGTAGTGCAGTACTGATGATTTCAGAGCTCAGGGGGTAGGGAGAGATGCTGAAGACATTTTTTAATTATCCACAGAGGATAAATAGCCATTGCTAGTGTCTTTAGGGTCATTTGGGTGCAATAATGCACATTTACTAGTAGTTAAGTAATTTTAGAGTCAGAAAGCAGACATTCTATGAAAATACGCAGAGATCTCTGTTTGCAGTGGCTGCTGGCTTGGTTTTTACTTCTAGCCTTGCACTGATGTGGCTGGGAGGTGTCCTAGGACCACCTGGCCTGGGACAGCCCCCTGTTTACTGTGGCGTCAAAAGCCAGAGACAGTGACGGTGTATACTCCCTTCCCTACTGGGCATTGTGTTCATAAATCCAATTAAAGTGATTTGCTAGCATGAATGAACTTTTTAAAAATGCCAGAACACTTAAACATTAACCTCTTAAGTGCCACTCTCCATTGATGGAAGGGAACTTGACAAGTTAAACCAGCCACATTGGGATTATGTCAAGGGCTGCTCTGTCATACATTTTGTGGCCACCAGATGGCAGCAAAATACCAATGACAAAACCTAGGAAACTAATTTTTTTTTCCTCCCAACTTCAGAACAGCTTTACTGGATTTTTTTTTTTTTTTTAAGTATTCATTTGAACGGCTGAGAGACACGCAGAGAGCTCCCATCTGCAGGTTTATTTTCCCCATTTTTAACTCACTGGAGCTCTGTACCTGGTACTGTTCTAGGTGCTAAGAGTCACAGCGAGCTCAGAAGAGAAAGAGGGCAGTATTTGAGTCAAGGGCGTAGAAAGCAGCAGAGGACAGCCGGGTGCTGAGGACAACGCCTGACTGCGGCTTCCTGCCCATGCAGGCCCCGGGGGACAGAGAGGACGACCCACCTACCTGGGCTCCTGTCATCCCCATGTGGGAGACCTGGGTTAAGTTCCCAGTCTCATCTTGCATGGCTGAAGCGAAGTGGACTGAGGTCCCGGAGCTGGGCCGCGGAGGTTATGTGAGGCAAGCTCTGTGGGCACTAATAGGCCATTGTATCATCTACCCAGAACGAGCCACACATAATGGAAGGTTTCAAGAAGAGCTATGATACCATCTGTTTATTAGGTCACTCTGGCTATTGTGATAAAAACTATGTTATAGGACCGGAGAGGGAAGCCAGGACCCCGACAATCCAGCAGGAAGATGACTGTTTGAACAGGGTAGTAATAGTGGAGGCATTGAGATGTCCAGCCTTTATGATGGATTTGGAAGGGCAGGCTAATAGGAACTCCTGCTAGAGAGAAGGAGATTTATGAAGGAGAGGACTCACAGATGACTAAGGGACATCTGGCCGGGCCAAGCGAAGGGTGGAGGGGCCAGCAGGTTTTTGGGGCAAAGAGAAGGGAGTCAGCGCAGGACATAATGTGCTCGATGTGGCTGGGCTTTAGAGCGCAGGAGGAAGGCTGGGACAGTGATGCTCCTCCGGCAATCTGAATCGTGAGGGGTTGTTGGCGGGGTGGGCGAGGAAGAACTCTGCTGGACTGCCCCAGGAAGGGCATTTCTTTCTCAGACACAGGGACCACGGAGCGTCGCAGCCGTACAGTCTTTCTTGGAGACAAGACGAAATTTCCGGGGAAGAGATAGCTTTGCTGGAGCTCTGCTAGCAACCTTCAGCTTGAGGGGGTCTTGCAAAATTTTTGGCCAAAAAGATGTTTGAGATTTTAAAACTGAAAGCCATATATTGCTTTCATAATATACACTTTCCGTGAACATTTCAAAACTATTGGCGCCAGAACAAATTTAGTTTTTATATTTTTATGATTTGAGTTTTCTTGAAAGGTAGAAGAGAAGAAGAGACAGTGAGAGAAATCTTCCAAGGAGTAGTTTACTACCCAAATGGCTACAGTGGCCATGGCTGGGTCAGACTGAAGTCAGACACAAGGAGCTTCGTCTGAGTCTCCCACATGGGTTTGAGTCCCAAGTACTTGGGCCATTTTCCACTGCTATCCCAGGCACGTTATTAGGCCCACGGTTTTGGTGGGTGTAACGTGGATTCTCCACACTGTGAGGTGAAGTGAGGAGGTGGATGTAGCTGAGGGTTTTGGGTAGTGTAGTGACATACTTAGCACTAGGATTAAGAATCTGCTGGTGGCTCTGCGAGAACTCAGAGAACGAGTAGAGAAATTTCAAACTCACAAAGTTGGAAGAGCAGCATGGTGAGTAGCTACCTACCAGCACCTGTATTTGATGTTTAACTTTCTGCTGATTTTGTTTTGTATAGTTTATTCCCCTTGAACCATTTGAGAGTAATCGCGAGGCACCATGAGTCTTCACTGCCCAACACTGTGGCATTTAGTTACTGAGAATCAGGGCACGCTGAAGGGGTGTGTGAAGACAAGCGGGGGTCACCAAGACCTTGACTTCCACGGTGCAGGAGCAACACTGAGGAGGACTGAAGTAAGAGACATGTGGGTTACTTGCTTAGAATTACCTCCAGAAAATGTTGCACTTGAAGGTGGCTCTCCTTATCTTTTGGCAAAGCTTTGGCATGCTTCACCACATATGTGTTTCTGTGAGCTCCGGGGAGCCAAGTTTATTTGAAAAGTGTCTCATGCATAATATAGCCTGAAATGATAAAGTTAGTGCCCAAATATAATACACAAGGTCCATGCATCGCCTGATAAAATTACACGGATTTGTATGGTTTTGTTTAACGAAGATGTGAAGTTCTAAGTTGTTGAACATATGACCACTGTTACACACTTTAGTAGGGGAAATAAAGGGAATTCACTTTCCATTTATTTCTGATGATTTCTCTGCCTACTTTGGTAAGATCAAGTGTAGTTTTACTTTTGAGACACCTTATTTGTCTGATCGCATAGAGGGATTCTATAAGTTTGTGCTTTCAGCAGAAATGAGGCCCCCTTCTACAAATGAGCAATACTTAGGGCCTGTTATTCACTGATATCTCTTAGGGCTACTTGGAAAAATGACCGAGTAGGAAAAGCCTGAGTTTAGAGTATCTTATTGTCCAGAGAGATAATGAATAAAAGAGACACATCATAAGAAAAATTCATATGAACCACAGTGGGGACAACGTGAGCTTCAAAAATCATAATACAATGAAATGTAACAAATACAAACATTCCTTGATCCTCATAACAAAATGAGAAAGAGAAACCGAAAAGCTTTTCCTTAAAGTAGAATATCATTAATAAACGCAGAAGAGAATGGGGCTGGTGTAGTGGTCCAGCACCTTAGACGCCGGCAACATGAACACACCACTCCAAGTCCTGACTGTGCACTTCTGATCCAGTCTCCTGCTCATGTGCCTGGAAAAGCAGGACAAAAAGGGCTCAGGTACTAGGGCCCTTGCATCCACAAGGGAGAAGGGTAGAGTTGGCCCAATCTTGGTTGTTGTGCCATCTGGGAAGTGACCCAGAGAAAAATATTCTCTCTGTGTGTCTGTCTCTTCCTCTCTCTCTATAACTCTTTCAGATAAATGAATACATCTATTTAAAAAGCCCTGTTATGAAAACTTGTTAGTGCAATAACTAATTTGATCATTTGATATAAGATTGTAGGTGGACGGAGTGTTCACACAATTTCGAAGTATCATTTCATACCCTCCTTGTTACTTAGAAAAGGAGAAGCCATGCCTTTACAGTAGAGAAACCTGGCTGTCCCATCCTGCCGGCGCCTTGCAACAATTGATTGGTCTGATTTTAGGCGCCTCCAGATGCTTTACAGTGAGCCAGTTAGTATCACCCAAGTGGAGTCCTTGGCAGAACTGCTTTGTCTAAAACTAATTGTAAGAAAACCATCAAAGAAATTCAGAGAGTAGAACATTCTGTGAAACAACTGGCTTCAATATAGCCCAAGATTTAGTGTCAGGAACATCAGAGGGTGACAGTGGAAGACGAAAGAAATACAACATCCAAATGCAACATGTGGATTGCTTAAATCCTGAGTTTTAAAATAGCTATAAAAGACATTTGGGGGACAAATGGAGGAATATGAGAATAGCTTCGATGTTGGATGACATTAAATTATTTCCTGTAATGTATTTGAATATAGTTTTTATTTACAAGTGCAACTGCTTACCTATCCACAAATCTATTTATTTAGGTACTTTTTTTTTTCGTTCCATGCAAATGTGGGTTGGCACTGTTACTCTCCAAACTCCCTCTGTGCCACTGTAACCCTCCTGAAGGCCCAATAGTGGTGTTGGGATGCGTGAGAGCAAGGTTGGGATCAAGGGATACGTACTGAGGTGTTTAGGGGCAAAGCCTTATGTTGTCCACAACATGATCTGGATGGCTTGGCAGAGGAAGCACATGTGGACAGCTCTTAGTAAAAGCCACCACTGTGTAGCTTTTAACCAAACACTTCATTTGTTACTGTCTGGAGCCTGGGAAGTTCAGGTTTAAGGTCCCAGGGGATCAGGGTATGGTAACAGCCTCTCTCCTCTTCCTATGTTCCCACATAGTAGAAGCACAATGGATGTCTTCAAAGTGTGCTTCATGAAGACATAAGGACCATGATTCTATTCATGAGGGCTCACTCCACAATGTAATCACTTCCCCGAGTTCCCACCTCATAACTGTCAACGTGAATACTGCGGAGGGATATAGAAACATTTGCACTATAGAGGTGCTCATAGAGAGAGATAAGTAGAACAGGTTGCTAAGAATTGAAGATGTGGGCCCAGCACAATAGCCTAGTGTCTGAAGTCCTTGTCTTGCACGCACCGGGATTCCATATGGGTGCTGCTTCCCATCCAGCTCCCTGCCTGTGGCCTGGGAAAGCAGTCGAGGACGGCCCAGAGCGCTGGGACCCTGCACCCGTGTGGGAGCCTCTTGAGGGGCTCCTGGCTTTGGGTCAACTCTGTTCCGGCCGTTCACTCCCCAGTGAATCAGCCGAGGGAAGACCCTTGTCTTTGCATCTCCCTCCCTCTGTCAATCTGCTTTCCAATAAAATAAATAAATCTTTAAAAAATGAGTTGAAGATGCAGAGGCGTCAAAGTTGGAAGACATGTATGATTTCTTGTAACATAATTTTCATGAACTTCTTAAGACTCTTCGTTCCATGGCTTTTATTTATTTATTTATTTATTTATTTTTTGGTGATAAAGTAAGCTTATCTCTCAATTCTGTTTTCCTGTGAACTCTTTGAAGTCCCCTTCAATAAAGGGAAGGAGAATTCTAATGTTCATTGCAAGACTCTTTAATATTTTTTTTGGTGTAGATTTGAGCCTTTTCAAGATAAATAAATACTTCCTATGGGATTCATTGGTAGAAAATATATTTTTTTCCATCTACTTTCTGTGTGACTTGACTGCCTTTGTCCAGTTACTCTGAGAAAGGAGCGTTCTGCTCTGATTAGCTGGTTTGATGTGCTGTGTGCAGCTGAGCTGTGAGGCCTTAGACTGACTTGTATCCCAGCAGGTGATCAGAACGTTGCAGAGACAGCAAGCTGAGATTTCTAAGCTGTAATGTCTTTTGGCCACCTCTAAGGAGTGGTATGTGATGGGACAGCCGGGCACTGCAAGAAGGCGTTGGTTCCTGTTCCCTATAGCTGCAAGTGTGGTTCCACAAGGGCCTCTGAAGAAATGCAGTAAGTACAGGGCTCGTTCCGGACAGTTCCGGAGGAGGCCGGGCTGTGTGGAAAATACCTTGAGACTATTTACTTGCCTATCTGTAAAAGCCATCGTGTCACTGGACTTCATAGCATTTTATTTGTCTCCTGTCGTTCACAGATTTTGGCAGCCTAGACGTAACAGCCATCCGATGTCAGCTTTCTGCAGCCATTTGGGTGTTTTCTGTCCCATAGAAGAAGGTAGGGCAAAAGTAAGGGATATTTGCTGTCTCATAAGTAAATTTTATCTCTCAAATAAGATAGAATTTGTCATAGCTTTATAATTGTCACATACCTTGGGAAAATATTTTAGTAAGTAACTGGGTTTATTACTAAGCGGTCGTTCGATGAAGGAGGAGAAGATGGGATAGTATACGACTCTTTGCCAAGTGGAGTTTCAAGTTAAAAATGTAAACATAATTAATTGGTGAGTTTAATTGAACTCCTGCGGTGTGCTGCATTTTAGTAGAATTACCTGGCACTACTCTACTTCTACTCATTCCTCAGAAATTTAAGTGCATTTTAATGACTAGATATTTTTCATGTTTCTAGAAAGGGTGGGTGGTGTCCGCATTTTACATTTTTATTGACGCCCAGGTTTTCTTCTCCCTAAGAGCCATGACGCAGCAGGTCGGCAATTCATGATGATTTGGAGGGAACAGATTCTATCTGAAGTCATTAAAAAAAATGCCTTCAGCACCCACCATGTACCAGGCTCTGTGCCAACATAGATTATAAACACGAGTGGTGGCATTCCCTGGAGTCTGCACAGTGACGTCTAGTGCCAGGGATACACACTTGGAAGAACTCAGCTGTGTCCTGCTGGGACAGTCTCCAGGCATGGACTTCACTACTTTATTGTAAGGTCGTGGGCAAGCAGCTCTAATGAATCCCTTTTGGATGATTCCAAGTTAGTCGCATTTGATTTATTGGGGGAAATGAGTTCCATGTGTTGAGTAGAGTTGATCCTGAGCTCCTTTATGGCTCACGCATAATATTTTGGGATTTGGTATTTTTGTTTATGGTCAACACATGTACACTCTGTGACTTTTACTCTTCTTAACACACACGCTTCTTCAACTGTCCTGAACTTCCAATGTGAAAATCTGGCTTGGGTAGTCTATAATGATTTTCTCTCAGCTCTTGTGGGAGGGTGTCACAATCCTGAGTACTATTATTTTTCCTTCCCAATTCTGTTTCCAATGGAAAAGTAAGTTAAAAACTCCTAATAGGAAGGAGGTAAGATAATTTTTAAAATATAGTCTGTCAGTATTTAGCATGACTCTTGCTAAGTTCTAGATAACACGCCAAGGCTAAACAGTGAGCTGTGGAGACTAGCTGGTGACGTCCTGGTGTAGTGTCATCTTCAGTTATAGCTCTGATTTGTGGCTTGTGGGAGTCCTCTTTCCATTATGACTTTCAACAAGTCAATAGGGAAACAAAGCTCATTTGACAAGAATGGTGAGATTTAAGACATTTTCCCACAACTAAAAACCATATAGTCAAATGCAAATTAATCCTACATGTGATTGAGTTAAATTAATTCAATAGAATCATCTTTAAGAAGTATTTCAGATTTTTAAAGAAATGTTCTTTGCTAATCAACGATTCAATTCATATGACAAATATAATTTCTTCGATTAATAGTGCTGACACAGTTATGTATTGGTGAAGTTCATACTCTATGTCTAGTCATTATTTAGCAAAACCCTATTTTTGTACATTATGCTAATTATTTTGATTGAGTTGGGTGTTAGAAAGTGATTCTTTTATTATTTTTTATTTTTAAAAGTTTAAAAAAATTATGATACAGCTCTACAGGGTCTAGGATTTCCTCTTCTTCCTCCTCCAGTCCCCTCCACCCCCCTGGTTTCCCCTATAGCATTACAATAGGATAGTCCTCATAAACAGTCATAAGTCCATCATTCTGTTATTGAAGTGTATCCTGATATTGTAGGTATGCACAATGACAGATTCCTGTATCCTATTGTCAAAATACATTTAAAAGTTTAATTGGAGATCCATCCTTGATTTGGAAGTAGAGATGCATACTGCATCGTATCTTCACATCTTGATATGATAGTCTCTATTACACAGTTACTATGCATCTTGATATGATAGTCCCTATTACACAGTTACTATGCATCTTGATATGATAGTCTCTATTACACAGTTACTATGCATCTTGACAGGATAGTCTCTATTATACAGTTACTATGCATCTTGACAGGATAGTCTCTATTATACAGTTCCTCTAGATGATTAGATGTACTTGCATGTTTATCTATATGTCTATTGATCTTATATTTTGTATGAAGGTCGCCTTATATCAGAACATATGATATTTGTCCTTTTGAGATTGGCTTATTTTACTGAGCAGAATGGTAACTAGTTGGAATAATTTTGTTGCAAATGATAGAATTTCATTCTTTTTAATGGCAGGAGGAAGTTCCTGGCTCCTGGCTTAGGATCAGCGTAGCACTGGCCATTGCAATCACTTGGGGAGTGAATCATCAGATGGAAGATCTTCCTCTCTGTCTCTTCGCCTCTCTGTATATCTGACTTTGCAATAAAAATAAATAGATCTTTAAAAAATAAATGTATATGCTGGACTGATATATTCTTTTCATGCTAGAAGTTTGGGTTAATCCAGATGTTGGATTGTATGAATGTTACTTATAATAGAGTCTCTGTAAATGATATCTTACGTAAGGGAGAGTTCCTGCAGGCTTTTGGGAATAATTCCTACATGCAGAATTGCAGGGTCATAGGATTTGTACACATTCAAATTACTTGGTGATGCCAACTAATTTTATGAAAGAGTTATACCAATTTATCTGCCCACAAAAGTGCAGAATAGTTGCTCCATATCCCTACCCACACATGGTATTGTTTTGCCAGTCTGGTGGTGTGAAATGCTATCTCTTTTTGGGTTTTAACGTCATTTCTTTGATTCTGACTGAGGTTGAGCCACAGGAGTTGTTTATAGCATGCAGATATTAATCTTTCCCTGGTTACTCTTGGGGACCACTTGTTTGTGTCTCCCCCAGATTTACACGTAGGATCTCGGTCCCCAAGTGGGGAGGCGGGGTTCTGGGTGATGACTAACGGTTAGGTGCGTGGTGAGTGAGTCTCTGTATAGAGAGAAAGAAAGTAGAGTTCACTCTTTCTGCCCTACAACAAGAAGGGAAAGGTTTGCAAAGCAGAGTCCTCACCAGGCCTTGAGCTTGGACCTGTTGGCTCTGAGGACTGTGAGAAACTAGGGGGGAACCACCCAGTCTATGGTTTTCCTGGTACAGCAGCCCACGCTGAATGAGACAATCACTTATGTCGCAACTGTCCTGTCCTAGTTTGTGGCTTGCTTTGTAAATTGTTTATAGCATCTTTTGGATGAACAGAAGCTCCTAATTCTATTGTGGCTGTATTTATCACATTTTTCCTTTATGATTAGTTTGATGGTTAATTTTATGTGTCAGTGTGACTGGGCCAAGCACTACCCTGGGTGTGTCTGTGAGGATGTTTCTGGTTGCGATGAATAGTTCAGCTGGTAGAATGATTGTGGGTGGCCCCTGTTCACTCAGTGCAGAGCCTCTGTAGAGCTAAAGATTGAACATCCTGTAAGTGAGAGGAACTCCTCCTGCTGCCTGCCTTCATCTGGAACGTTTGCTCTTCTGCCTTAGCACTTGAACTGAAACAGGGGCTCTTTCTGAGTCTCCAGCCCGCCTGGATTTGATGCACAGCTACACCATTCCCTTGCCTTGTTCTCAGGCGTGTGGCGTCAGGTGGCGACCAGAATACAGACTCTCCGGGGCCTTTGATGTCTCGTCCATGCTGTTAAATACTGCATGTAGAGGGTGTGTGTGGAAGGTGAGGGTGTGCGGAGCTCCATGTCATAAGGAGGATGTAAACCACCGTCCTGGAAATTCACATAGAAAATTTATTCTAACCGGGGCAATATTTCGGTCATGTGAATGCTTCTAGGATTGTGGTTCTTATCACAATAGCTTCTGGCTGTTCTATTTACTGCTTCCTTACAAGCAAACAGCACTTGCCACCCTAATTAAAAAGGACTGCTCCTCCATGTGTACCCCTCAGAATATGATCCCTGTTACGGTGACTGTTACAGCTTACCTGACCTGCCTGTTTGTTGTTTACATGTAAGATATTCACTAAGTCTAGCTCCTTTTACTCTCCCATCTGGCGATTTATTCTTGCTTTCCGCAACTGGTTTCTTCCCATGACAGAATATGAGATTTATCATTTGCTTTCCCAGGGTCCTAGAGAGTGCCCTATATTGTCCTCTGGGTCTTACAACTTAGTCTTTCAAACAAAACCATTTTTATCTACCTGGAAATCTGGAATCATTACATAGAAGTCTATCCTTTCTGCACTAATCAAAAATGAATAGCTCCTCAATTGAGGCTGGGTACTTTACAGACAGAAGAGTTTTATTCAGTTTGTAGTTTTCCTTGACACAAGAGTATGTTGCTGTATGTAGAGCGCTAAGACAACCAAAAATTGGTCTGTATGACCCAGCTATCCTACTTCCTTCCAAAGGAAGTGACCTGCAGCACAATCCACAGTAGCGAAGACAAGGAAACAGCTCAAAGGCCTGTTCAAAGAGGAGGGGATGCAGAAGCTGTGGTATAGCTACTCCATGGAATACTACTCAGCCATTAAAAAGAATGAAATGCTGCCATTTGCAATAAAGTGGTCCCAACTAGAGGCCATTCTGCTCAATGAAATAAGCCAATTTAAAAAGGACAAATACCATATGTTCTAATATAAGACAACATTCATGCAAAATGCAAAACAAACAGGCCCACTCTGTCACTTCACCCCCACGTTCCTGGCAGTCACCTCCTCTCTCTGCCTGTACTCAGCTGTTTCTCTCTCAAAGCTCCACGCACAGCCCACACTTACACTTCCCTGGTTTATGTAGTTTGAAGGTGCCTACAGCACCTGCAGCCACACTGAAACCCCGTCATGGGTTCAGGTCTTCTGTTGCTGCTGAGTTCACCAGTTCCATTGACATTCCGATTTATGGAAGATGGTACTTATGACACATCCTGGTAAGGCTTATCATTTCTCCATATCAAGCATTTAAGTGAAAAGAATCTATTTCGGCTAGGAGTTCCACAGGCCTGCGTCACTTTGTGGATGTCCAGTACTGCTTTTCTTGATAGTATTCGGGAAAATTAGCTTCTCCTTCCTCAGCCGTGCAGTAGGGTGGCAAACAGGTTCATATCAGTTCAAATGGGTTCATATCAGTTTTAGTCAATCAGTGTTTCCCGTGAGCCCTTCCACCACAGAATTTTGTTGTTTTGGGGACCACCTGTAACCCCCTCAGAGCTAAAGAGAGGCCAGGACTTATTTGCTTGAAAACATCAGTAGTTTCTCAGCTAGTCTGATTTCAGGATGTGACTTCCGGAACTGGAGCCCATTGCATTACGATTGGGGTTGGTGCTGATGTTAGTGTTGGGGAGCATTGGATACAGCCTGACAAGGATGTCACACAACACAGAGTGGGGAGACCAAGACGGCCTGTTATCTCACTGTCCGAACCACTCAATCACAGCTCTCCCAAAGGCAGGATCCCTTGTGGGGTGCACAGTCCCTTGAATCAGCAAATGTGCCTTCTTCTTTGAATGTTATAACCCCAAATCTAAGGTCTACTTTGCTGTTATCAGAGAAAAAAGTTCTGTAAGACAAAAGGGAGGTGTAATATAAATGCTACAAATGAGATTTTTTTTTTTGGTTGGTAGTAAAATAGAAGGCACACAATTGGTATTAAATGTTTGGAAGGAACACACGTAATACTGTAGGAACATTTTATTCCAACTAGAAGGTAACACAGCATAAACTTGAAGAAAGTGAACTGCTCTTAATTTATTCACATTTTAGAATCAATAAAATCTCCCTTTCTCTTTCCTATAAGTTATCTGAGACAAAGAATAATTAGACTCACTAATTCTTCCAGTTGAACATGGTGAACTGCCTGTATTCAATGACCTCTGCTATCTAAAATGTGAAGATAACAGAAGCAGCAAGGTAGCAATTGTTCAAGTGGAGAAACAGCACAGCAAATGTAAGATATTGACCCAAGTTTGCCTGTTGCTCAGCGGTTGGAGCCATATGAACTCTGGGAGGGCTGGGGAACACTGGGAAGTGAATCTACATTGGGAGGGTATAAATTGATACACACTCTCAGGGAAACAATTTGAAATCTCCTGCTAAAACAGAAGGTGTATTTCCACACTGTCCAGCAATTCTATGACTCCGTCTGGTTTCTTGGAAAAATTCTTGCTGGCCTGCGTAAGCAGACACGCCAAGAATGTGCATAGCAGCAGAAACTGGATCCATCAAGAGTAGACAAAATAAATAAAACTTTGGAATATGTATATAAACAAATTTATTTAGTAGAAAAAATGAACTAGCTAGTTTTAATTGTAACAATATGAAAATATTAAAAATATACTATAATACATACTAACAGAGTACAATTCCATTTTTATAGTGTTAAAATGAAGCAGAATTCAAAGTATGTTACATTGAGATTCACATATGGGGGAACATCATATAATCACGGAAAAATAAATTTAAAAGATAAAATTATTGTGGGGCAGGAATATTTGGAAATTTATTCATAGATTTCCCACGGTGTGTATTTTTTCTGAACTTATTGAAGACCATTCATGTATGTGGATTTTAAACTTTTTTCCTCTTGAAATAACTTGTCTTTTCATTCTTTTTCCACCAACTTTTGAAGTGCCTTCAAACAGTATTTGTGGAGAAATAGAATTTATTTAACATGCAGTTATTTGTTCTAGCAAGTCAAAATAATGGTTGTGTTTGGAGTAGAAGAAGAGGATTTAATCAGACAGAACTTTCCAAGGAGAAATTTAAAAATCTGTGATAATGAAGATGAATGACAAGTAGATTTTGTTCTTAAAACTAATGGCTGCTACTACACACCTCTCCATCTGAAACACATGTGGCAAGCGACGGGGTAAGCCAACAAGCAACAGGTTGATTTCTATCTCAGGATCTCAGAAAAATCTCTGTAATTCAGTGCACCAGATTCTGCTGAAAGCAAGTGTTTGATAATCAGGAATAAATATGGGAAGATTGAGTTCCAAGATCTAACCTGTGAGACTTGGCTGGCATTGCTGGCTCCTGACTGTGGTCATTTGGGGTGATGGAAGATTCTCTCTTTCTCTCCCTCCCCCTCCTCCTCCTCCCACTTATTTCTCTCTTTGCCTTTCAATTAAAAAGAAAAAAGAAAAAAAAAGGAATATTGGGACTTTGGAGAAATTTGCTTCTAGATAATAGGGAGCCCATCTGTCATACAATGTTCACCTGTTAGTTTCCTCTGTTGAAATTATCCTAGTTTATGCATAAATTCAAACGCGTCTTCAACTACAGACTGCGTCAGGTTGATAAATATTCAGTCTCCTCCTTTCTCCACTGTCATCCCAGACGGCATGATGGAGACCTCTATGTGACGTGTCAGTCTTGTCTTTGTGGATTTATTCCCTTGACTCAAAGCTCTACGAAGATAGAACATCAGTGGGCAACCCCACAAACTGCAGGCGTGTTTACTAACAAAATGTTATTGGTCAACAGCCTTTTGTTTTGCTTGAGCTTCAGTTCTGTGCTTCGGTTTTGTGTAGGACTCTTAAAAACCTACCCAGTTACACTGAACATGCTGAGTGAACTGAGTGGATTGGGTGCCAATGCAGGCACAAGCCCCAAGGGACCACATGTCTGGTGGGTCTTGCCAGATCTCTTCTCGGCTCACAGTGAGCACAGTACAGTCATGCTGTCATCAGCAATTGTTTGCCTCAATTCTTACAGCTTGTTTAGAGGCCACATGTTTAAGAAAGCAAGAGCAAATCTCCACGGTTCTTGGTGAGTTGTCTATGAATGTGTCCGGACATTGACAGCCTCTGAGTCACGTCCAATGTCCACGCAGCAAGAAGCAAGTGCTGCAATTTACCAGCTGACTTTCATTAACTGACTGACTAACCTACTGCTTTTGCTAGCCTGCCGTGAACGTAATAACAAGGCAAGGATTAAAAATATGATGAAGTTTTGATGGGAAATGCCTGTGATGTTCTGTTCAAAAGATGAGATGACTCAGTGCTGACTTTTTGGTATTGATAAAATGAGTGACATTGTCCTAGTAATGTACTAAACCCGTGATAGACTCATAGCCGTAGCTTTAGCAAGCTGTTATAAATGGAAACCTGGAACCCGTGACAGCAGCACGACCTATGATTAGCTTCATGATGACACATTTCATCGATGAACACTCTGATACAGGGTGACATTAATGGATATTTCTCGTAGGGACATGTTATGAACACATGAAAAATTGTCATCTGCTGAGTTAACTTTTGTATGCTAGCTGTCCATCAAACCAAGCTTAATAAGCTAATGCTGCTTACGCTGCATAATGGTGTGGTTGCTGAAGAGGATGGCTGGGTGTCCTTGCTTGGGAGACCTAAAGGCAACAGACAATTGCAAAATGTCAAAAACATAATTGACTTGCCTTTGAATTTCACGTTGTTGATATGTAGGATGTTTCTTCTGCATTAAAACGTGTTCTGGAAAGTGATTACCAACGTTTGTTATTTTAATGATAATAACAATCATTTTAACTTTTTTTCTGCTTAATTTATTCCTTAACATGTATTTCAAGCTTCTTAAAGTCAGGTTATTTTGTTTTGCATTCCCACATTCCTTCCGTTTTTATCCTTTGGATTAGTCATAATGAATAGTATGGCATAAGCGTCCTACCCATTTTAAGATTAAATTATTAGAGGTGGAGAGTGAGAGTTTGCTAGTGAGAGAGAGCTCCCTTTCGCTCATTCACTCCCCAAATACCCGCCCAGGTCAGGGCTCAGCTGAGCTGAACCTGGGAGTCAAGGACTGATTGCAGGCCTTGCACGTGGGTAGCCGCAATCTAACTGCCTGGGGCATCACTTGCTGCCTTTGAGTCAGGATCCATATTGGCAGAAAGCTGGAAACAAGAGCCCAGGTGATTTGGAACTATTCAGGTAAGTACTGTGATCTCAAATTAATCCATTTCCTACACTTCAGGTTTGGTTTCTTTTTTTTTTTCTTATTAAGATCTAAATATAGTGGTTTCTTCTTTGTAGATATAACCTTTAGCACTCAATTAATTTGATCTATGGAGTGTTAAACAGATTGAATACATGAAATTAATTTGGTTGTCTAAACAGAATCAAATTAATTGTATAAACCTGATAGTCCCATTACACTTTGCATAGCCAATCTCAACGCAGTTCAAGATATTGTGAGAGAACTGGATTTGGGTCTTGTCTGTGCTTTAAAAAATTAAATTAACCTATCTAACCCTGCTCTTGCCACAGCGGAACTTGTGGCTATGTACATCCCACATGCACCCCACAGTGATATTTAGAAGATTCTGTCTGTCTTTGAACTTGGAGTAGAGGATCCCTGAATCTCATTTGCACCCTCTGTCAGCTGGGGATTCCAGAAAAATAACTCATACTCTTAGGAACTCGGTTTCTTGGATCTTTTTTGCAGGGAAACATTGGGAAGCTGGCAAGACATTCCTACTTTGTTTATGTGTTTTGAAGACCCTCACAGATAAAGTTCTTTAGTGCAAGAAGTAGTCGTCTTCTCATTTAACTGTGTGCTACAGCAAATATGTTCAAACCTTTTGCAGACGCAGATAAAACTGGTACTCAGTGAGACAATGCTTTTTTATGTGTAATGCAGCATGTATTTAAAAAATATTTTTATTTGAAAGGTGGATTTTGCACAGAAGGAGAGATATAGAGAGAAGTTCTTCTACCCACTCCTTCACTTGCCAGATGGATGCCATAGCCAGATCTGAGCTGATCTGAAGCTGGGAGTCAGGAGCCTCCTCTGGGTCTTCCGCATGGATGCAAGGTCCCAGGGACTTCTCCAAGCCGTAAGCAGGGAGCTGGGTTGGAAGTGGAGTAGCTTGAACACCAACTGATGCCTATACGGGATACTGGCAACACAGTTGGGAGAGTAGCGTTCTGTGCCACAGCTCTGGTCCCTGCAAATATTGACCTTGGTGGTCCCTGCTGCTGTTCTCAGATGGAAACTTACGATTGCACATATCTCCTGAGTGTTTTTTGGTGGACATGATGACCAGAGCAGGCTTTTGCCTCCCAAAACAAACAAATTGATTTTATAAACATTCATGGCTTATAGCATCTTATGGCTCTGAGGAACTTTGATCCAGACATCTGTACATTTTGAAATTTTTCTAATTTCTCTTACCTGCTAGATTTTCATTTATGGGCAGTCAGTAGATGCTCGGCAATACGGAGGCATCACAGCGTACAACCTAGTTTTAAAACCTAGGTTTTAAAAATTGTACTTTATAGGGGGGTAAGGGCTGCAGTAACAAAAGCAGAGTTAAAAAGTGCTTGCTCAGTCACTTTTTGTGGTTTCTGTTACTCTATACTCCCAAGGAAACACAACAGATTTCTCAGCTTTTATTGGGCAGCATTTGTTTTAGTGTTCAGTATATCATTTCATTAAACACTCACTAGTCAACACAGTCGAAATTTAAATGAAGTACTGTCATATGTGTCATAATCGACTCCTTAAATATATGTATGTGTGTATCATAATGACACATCTTATGATATACATATAAATGTGTGGGATACTTATATATGTATCTATCTGTCTCTTAGAATTAAGGAGCACCAGAAAGACTTTCTTATCCTATCTATGAAATTAAACAAAATTCACATTCATGCCCAGTAGCAGCTTTTGTCCTAGTTCTTCCCTCTTAGCCATAGGATGTGTCTAAGACCTTTAATGAATCTTTATGAAGGTAACTTTATCCTTATTTAGTCTAATCTAATCCAGTTCCTATTAGGACTAAAGTAGACCAAGCTCCGACCACTCAGCCAAACCCAAATGTCCACTACCGTAAGTATCGACACTGAAACTCTCTCACAGTTCAGGGAGTTCTCCAGAAAAACTTCTTTGATGTTTAGAAGGTTCTGAGGTCACATCCTGGCTATGTGACCGGCAGTTACTAACGTAATTTTATTGGCAAAGAGTTTGTGGAAATCTGAAAAGTGCATCAGGGAGAGTCTTAGGAGCAAAGCGTGTAAAATCTCACATCCAACACACCTTCCTTTTGCCCTTTGGGCTGCACACCTGTCAGCTGCGTGCCTGGGCTCTGTGCCAGTTTAGTACGCTGGATTAGAGATCTGCTGGGTCAGACAGGGATAGTTGAAGTCTAAGGCCACTCTCCATGTTAGCCGAGGGAAAGCCTTGATCTTGCACTTGTCTCCTGCACGGTTCCCATTTGCCTCTGAACACCCATCCCTTCATGACTGGTGGCAGAACCTGCAGAGTCAATACCCCCACTCTGTGCTCTTACAGCTGCTCTCCACAGAATTTGGTGACCTGTTAGCGCTTCAATCATATTTATACTCAGTCTTGGCTCATGAGCTTCAGGGGGAGGCACTGCAACCTTCCTAGTCACCTTACTAGTTGGTATCTTTGCAAACAGTGCTTTGCACTTCTTTGAAAGCAACAGCTAAATGTCCTCTATAGTGCTTATGCCTCTAGGAAAACAGTGACAATTATACTCCATGTACTCAACAGATCATAATTGCCAACAATGTGCATGACACCTGCCTGAACACACTCCAAAGTCCTTTAATAAAGGATTTTCATCTACAATCCTTTCCATTGGCATATCAAAGAATTACCCTCTCAACCACAGGGTGTGTGGCTGTCTGCTGACTCCCCTCCTGGACTGTTACCACTGCCTCTTGTCTTCATGTTTCTCTGTTGCCCCACACCCCTCTCTTCCTCCTTCTCCTGTCTGTCATTATCAGTGTGGTGGAGCCCTGAGCGCTTCCTTCCTCTGCGCTCTGCACAGTCACACTGTAGTTACTTCTTGGCACACCTGCACAGCACATCCGTGAGCTGCTTGCAACTTCGTTCTCCCATTTTCCCCTTTGTAAGCAGTTTTTGCCCTTGCCCTTTTCAAGAGGGCTCTGTTACTTGTAGAAACCTCATCCCTGTAACTCTAGGAGGCTTTTACTTCCCTGGGTATTTCTGACCCGAATTTTGGCCAACTGTATCTTACAAAGTCAGCAGGTTTCCTCCAAATATTATCATTAAGTGTTTCCTGCGTGAAATCCTGTCCTTTTCAATGTACTTGGAAGAAGGAAGTAGAAAAAACAGCATGATTGTTTATATAGGATCCTTTCTCCTTATGTCCAATTGCTTGTGAATCCTTAGACAGTTTGGCGGGAGTAAAGAGTTGATAGGAGCTGGATAGACAGAATATTAGACAGTTGAAGTGTTTTCTGATGTTCCCCAGGGAGTAATCATGCTTGTGTGATTTCCACAAAGCCACTGGAGTTCATTCTCTTGAGGTCAAGGAACTAGATTAAGTTTCCAGGATTTGAGGTCCAAAGTATGTCGTAAGTATGCAGATACCCATTTGGTCTTGGGCAGGGAGCCAGTAGTTTTGTATCAGCTTAGGCTGGGAATGGTTAAGCTGGGGTAGAAATGGACAACTCATGACTGTTTTTCAGGTCCTGGATCGGTCAAATGGTTTGCCTGGGATAGTTCTTGGAGAACGAGCAATACGTTTTCAATGGGCTTCATGAGGGGTTGGCATTGTGGTGCAATAGACTAAATTTCTGCCGGTACCACTGGCATCCCATGTGTATGACGCAGTTTGTGTCCTGACTGCTCCAATTTCGATTCAGCTTCCTGCCGACGTGCCTAGGAAGGCACATCTAATGGCTGAAGTCCTCCCATGTGGGAGAGCCTGGTTGTTGTAGGCATTTGGGGAGCAAATCCACAGATGCAAGATTTCTATCTGTGACTCTCCCTGTTGCTGTAACTTTCAGCCAATAAACATGAGTAAATGAATATTTAAAAAAACTGCTGAAAATCTAAGAAACTTTAAAAAAAATGAAAAGTAGTAACTTTCAGAAGATTCATGAAAAGAAAGCTTTGAGTTCATTGAATTTCCATGAAAAAATTGTGTTAATTTTCTTTTGTTTGTTAAAATATTCATATTAGTTAAGGGAAATCTTTATATAGAATCTTTTTTTGTGCTATGTCTGAAATCTCATTTACATTTGAAATAATTTAAAAAGTTAATTAACATGCTTGCCTTGTTTCCTTTTTGTAAATATAACTTGTCCTAATTGTCTTCATACAGTTACTTAATTAAGGGGAAATTAGGAATTTTTTTATGGTAAGAGTGCAAATAGGAAGAATGAAATCATGAAGTTTTGACATGCAGAACAGCCTTATACAGTAACAATTCCTTTTCCAATCAGATAATTTTTTGGGAAGGTTTTTTGAGATTCTTGATTTTCTCTTTGGGAGTGTCAACATTAAAGCTTTGAAGAATAACTGCATAGCGTTTCCCATCTGTGTGAAGAGAACTCCTGTGGGCCAGGGGCCAGAATCAAGCAGAGGAGAATACAAGGGAGTGAAACTTCCATCCCTTCCAGTCCAGGATGTGATGACCGTGGGGGTGGATGACCAATAGGGGGCAGGAAGCAAGAAGGGGCTACAGTCAGGGTCCAGGCTCCTCTGCCCATGTACACCATGTTGTGTGAGGCCTCAGGAAAGGCAGCTCCTACCGTTACCTTCTGCTAGGACTCTGGAAAAGAAAGTGCCTCCCAGAAGCTGTGTGGCTACCTGTGTTTCTGAGAGGCCTTGAGGAGGCCCAGGTGAGGTCCTCCACCAGCACCACACAGGGCTCCAGGCTGCCCAAATCCGGGTATGTACCTCCACCAGGAGAGGAGCCTGCTCAATCCATGTGTTCTTGGCAGCCATGTTTTATCACCTGAGCCACCATGGTGTCCAGCAGCACCATTGTGCAACAAAGGCCAGAAGATGCCAATGGTCAATTACTCTGAAATCTGCTCCTTGAGATGTGTTGTTTCGTGGATACCATCCTGTGTCACATAATGGTGAAGATGCATACAAGGATTGTGGTGTCAGGCGAATTCTTCCCGCTGTGAACATCACGCACTTGCACAGGTCTAGATGATACAGCCCACTACGTGCTCGGGCTCCATGATGGATAGGGTACAGCTTCTTGTTGCTATGGCTGTGCTAAGCAAAGCAATTTGAGATTAAATCAAGTACAAGGAAAAAATGTGATCAAGAGATTTGATAAGCAGAGGAAACCTAAATATCTATATGGCATAAATAGCATGGTATTTTCATAGCAAATTTAAGTGTAAGCTGGAGTACACTTTAAAAGAACGATTACAAGCATTGTGCAGCACACACATAACAGTAACAGCTCTTCACGACGAGGTCTGATGTTCTGTACATAATGGTACGTGTTATACTCTTGTGTGAGTCACAGCACAGTTAGGTGGGACTGTGCCTGGCTCATGACAAACACATGTGCCATGTGTTAGTAACATCACGAGGCAGTAGGACCTTCCAGCTCCATTATCACGTTATAAGATTGTCCCCGCTGTATTCATGACCAGCTGCTGACCAAAACGTCATTGTATAACCCACAGCTTATAGCTATCCAAGAAGAAACATTAATCGTGTGTTTGCAGAGTTCAAGAAAGGGGTCAGAACTGTTGTCTGAGAAGGAGCTGGTGCCTAGTATTCAAATTAGCAGGTGTGCATGACATCACTCATGGAGTGAGTAGAAAAGATAGTAGTTCGTGCTCATTAGCGAACAGAAGGCTTTACACAGAAGAATGAATATCTGTGAGCAAATTAAAGGTGAGGTTAATGAGCATGAAAGGATCACTCAAGAAAAGACAGATGATGTCTTCTTTAATCCCCCTGGAAAGAGGAAACCAAATACCTTTGGGATGTGGGTGGCTTGGAAAACAACCACAACCACAACAACAAACCAAAAAACAAAACCACCTTTCCGCCTGGACTGAGTCCTGGATATCTCTGTACAACACCCGCTTTAACCAGGTCTCATCAGTATCAGAGGCATCACGGGGCATACTTTACCCCATGGATTTGGTAAGAGAACAGGGACTGAATTTTCTCAGTGTATACTAGTATTTGCCTAACCAATTTATATTTGTTCTTGTATCGCCGTGTTTGAGATTTTGGTCAACTGTGTGGGCCTGGAAGACAAGGGTCAAGGTCTTGGATTTTTTTCAAAACAGGAAAATGATGTGAAAAAAGTAGGTAGGATAGGGCCTGGCGGCGTGGCCTAGCGGCTAAAGTCCTCGCCTTGAAAGCCCCGGGATCCCATATGGGCACTGGTTCTAATCCCGGCAGCTCCACTTCCCATCCAGCTCCCTGCTTGTGGCCTGGGAAAGCAGTTGAGGACGGCCCAAAGCTTTGGGACCCTGCACCCGTGTGGGAGACCCGGAAGAGGTTCCAGGTTCCCGGCATCGGATCGGCGCGTCGACCCGTTGCGGCTCACTTGGGGAGTGAAACATCGGATGGAAGATCTTCCTCTCTGTCTCTCCTCCTCTGTGTATATCTGGCTGTAATAAAATGAATAAATCTTTAAAAAAAAAAAAGTAGGTAGGATAATAGTGCAATGTTGAATCCTTCTTTACAATTAAAGATTACCAGTCATTAATGACAGCTGCCTCACCTGAGGACTTCGAGAGATTTGAAACCTGTCTAGAATTTTTAGTGCCTTGAAATCATTTTATATAAATCCATTTGCTCTTTTTCCACGTAGCAAGTTTACAGCTTTAATTTTTTTTCATATCCCTTTAGCAATTGCATATAAGTATAGCAATCACATAGTCCTTTGTGGGTAGGTAATGTTTTACCCCAAGGATCTCTGAGTATTTTCGTGGCAGATCAGCATTTGATTCCTATTTGGTCGAAAACAGAGAAGGATACCAAGAGAACAGATGGATTCTGTAACATTCTGGAACGAATTAAAAGCAGAGGCAGGAAAAAAAATTGGGGCGTCTGAACCAGGGCCTCAATAGTACAGGACACCAAGTTATGGCGGAAGACGGTGAAAAGTAAGTTTCCAACCAACTGCGAATGAAGAAAATGTATGCTTACTGCTCCAGTTTGCTTTGAGAGAGCATTTCCTCTCTCCCTCTCTCCCTCCTGCCCTTACCCTTCCTTCCTTTTTTTTTTCTTTTGCCAAAACCTTTCCTGCAGAGACTCACACACTGTAGGATTCCACGGGGGTTATTTCCTTTGTTCTTTTACAAGAGGCTCCCTTTTGTTTTGCAGTCTAATTATACAGGAGTTACTTCAAAAACTTCAAGGAGAAATGGGATCAAAAAACAAAATTTACTTTGATGAAGAAAAAAATTTGAAATCCCTAGCTGTGAGGGATTTTTAAAAATTTTGTAGGAAATGCATATTAGGAAAAAAAAACCCCACTATGTACAAATTTCAAATTATTTTGGCACCAAAATAAACTTTTTTTTTCAATTACATTGTTTTGCAGGAATAAAAACCCGTATCTCTGCTGTGTGCTCAGCATGCATTTTGTCTGGATTGTCGAAGAAAATCTGGAAAAACCAGGGTCTTTATTGTGGGAACTGTACAAGTGAGCAAGAACGAAGTCACAGAGGTGTGCCTCTACATGGCAATAGTGTGACGCTGGGCAGTTAACCACAGGGCAGGGACTTGGGATGTCCACATCCCTGCTGGGGTGCCCAGGTTGGAATCCTGGCTCTGCTTCCAGTTCCGGCTTCCTGCAGTATGCACCTTGGGAGGCAGCCGCTGATAGCTGCCACCACACAGGAGATCTGGGCTGAGATCTGGGCTCTGGCTCCAGCCTGGTCCAGCCATCTCTATTGTGGGAATTAAAAAAATGAGCACAGTGGATGGGAAGATCTCTTTGTCTGGGTCTCTTCCTTCTGCTTCCCATTTTTTTCTCCCTGTCTTCAGGGCAGTCTCCCTGTGGCCACTAGACCCTGGCTGTCATGAGTATGAGCTCATATTACATTCTGGCACGTGGCCATGGTCATCTTCTTAAAATCACCTGGAATTTCTTTTTTCTTTTAAGAACTGAGAGCTTCTGAACCTAAATCCAAGCTCAAATCCAAACATAATAATTATGTTCTTGTTCTTTGGACGCAGGGTCTAGAAGCTCTCTGTGTGAAACCTCATCTTTTGGAGCAAGCGTTTAGCCTGTGACCACACATCAGGGTGCATGGCCCAGGTCCAGGCGCTGGCTCCGGACTCCAGCCTTCTGCCAGTGCAGATCCTGGGAAGCAGTGGTGATGGTGCAACGAGCTGGCTCCTTGCCACCTGCCTGGGAGATCTGGATTGGGATCTTGTCTGCTGGATTTGGTTCTGCTCTAGGTCCTACCATTTGGGATTTCTATGTCCATTTCTCTGTCTTCCCATGTTGGAATCTAACTAAATATATAAACAAATGAAGCAAAACATCTCTTCATTTGCTTATTTTTCTTGAAGTCTGAGACTCATTGGCTTGCAGTATAAATTCTTAGCCTTTCTCACCAGCTCTGGGAGATTTGCTGCAGAGACAGCTCTCTGATGGAAGAGGCCTCACTTGCTGCTGAACCATCACACCCCGTGTTTCACTAACTTGGCTGTAGTTCCAGGGTTTGTGCAACATAGCTGTTGCTGGTCTCATGCACTCTGTCTGCTTTCCGGCACCCCTCATTTTGGCTATTCTGTCCTGATTTCATTCCTCATGTGTGTAGTGTTTCTTCCTAACTCAGAGTTTGCATGCTTAGAGTTAACTGTGCCTTCCACAGTCACGCAGTAAATTCCTTTAAGGCCAGGTCAAGGGACTAGCCCAGTGCTCTCAAAGGCGGCACGATGACATTTTTTTGGACCAGGTAATTGTTTTAGGGTGTGTTGCAGGATATTTTGCTGTTAGCACTTCTGAATAGTGAGAACACAAATGTCTTCAGAAATTATCACTTGTTTATGACCATGTTGGATGGCTGTTTGAATGCAACTGTCAGGAAACAGAGATATCACTGTATTTATTGTTCCCTCCCCAGTACCTAGGATAGTCAGCTGCTAAGCTTCATCATTTTAATAGTTTCTCCCTATGCCTGCCCCCAATCCACATGTTAGAGTTTTAATGCATGAATACTCAGAACGCCACTATGGGAATACGCCCATCATCATAGCTTTTCCATGGCCACCATTGCCTTTAACTTTTTGAAAGACCTCTCCTTCATATGCATGGATTTCAAGTGTACTTTTTTCTTTTTAACAGCAAAAAATTTTATTTTTCCATTTTCCAAAAATATCTGTAAGTACCCTTTGTGAAGTGTGACACACTTCATCGCAGTACATATACTGTATGTATACCTCTGCAAAGTTCTACACAGACAGAAAAGCATGCAGGAATGCCTGAAAACAGAGGATAGGAAGGCCATCTTTCTGCTATGTGAAATGAGGGTGAAAGTTCGGTGAAGTCCTAGAAGGTTGGGAAAGTCGATTCCTCTTCCCAGTGCAAGATTAGCATAAGCATGGATGGGGTGCAGGATCTCTAACTAGAGGCAAAATGTCTTCATGTCCCTAAGCACTCCCTGTTGCAGACATCCTGTCCAACAAAGGGCTTGGTTGCATTTGTGCTATAGGTTGCTAGACCCCAAGGATCCATGCCCAGAAGGAGCCTCGAGTGAGGCTCCCACCCAGAGAGGCCAGAGTCAGCACAGTTGTAGTGATTCAACCTTTGTGTTAAATTCCCTTGGAAAGAACACTCTGTGGGGTGTTGAGCAGCCAAAAGGAATCTTTAGTGTTTGTGCCTGACCCATGTTCCTCTTTCTTACTGCTTCTGCACCCTCTCCTTTCCTCGGCTGCATCTCAGTCCCCACGTTCAGATCCTGGTCAGCTCTTAACTACGGTGGTCACATCAAGTGAGCTTGACGAGTCAGAGTCAACCTGTGGCTCTGATGAGATGCAGTGGTGGAAAACACAGTGGAGTCACCTGCGGGTGGTTCTCAAGACCTACAGGATGCAAGTGTTGTTACCCTTGCTCTGAAGACAAACAGAGCCTCTGCCTGGACTTGGCTAACAGTTTAGGGTTCATGAGTGACCTAGACTGGTCTATAGCTTATCATATGCTCATTGCAATACCCTAGCATGCTAACTGGCACACCTATCAAACATCATGACAGGAAACATGGGGCCCTATAAAGAGTGAAGAGTAGTGGTAGTTAAATTCCAGGAAATCACCACCTGCTTCACAGGAAAGCCAGGAATATGCCTTTTATTTGAATGCAGCCCTCCTTTCCAATAAATGATGCATAGAACTGAAATATACTTCTGAGATAGGACTACTCTGTGCTGAGTGGGTCCCACTCTGTTTGTGGGGGTCAAGAAAACACTTGTTGGTTGCTCCCGAATTCCTTCTTAGAGCAAATTCAAGGACCTGGGTACTGGGCAGCCCTCATAGTCTAGTGCCACAGTCACAGAGTAGGCAAAAGCTCCACAGACTTATCTGCTTAAAGTGAGTTCAATTTCTGTTAGGGATGCTGGGAGAACAACTAGTACAAATGCAGTCCTAGGATTGCAGGCAGCCATTGTCACCCCACGTGGAATCTGAGAGGGGGAGGTAGGGTTGAGACAAAGACCAACTACCAAGGAAGCCTTTGGATGAAGCCATGCCTGAGACCAGGAAGATCTATCTAATTTAATACTTGAAATAATAAAGAGATTCTCAGATGATTTTATGATATATTGTGCATGATACTCCAAATCATTTGACAACAAACCAATTCACAAACCATACTTTATTTACTTATTTATTTGAAAGGCGGATATACAGAGAGGAGGAGAGACAGAGAGGAAGATCTTCCATCTAATGATTCACTCCCCAAGTGATCGCAACGGATGGAGCTGAGCCAATCCAAAGCCAGGAGCCAGCAGCTCTTCCGGGTCTCCCAACGCGGGTGCAGTGCTTTCCCAGGCTGCAAGCAGGGAGCTGAATGGGGAGCAGGGCTGCCGGGATTAGAACCAGCGTCCATATGGGATCCCAGTGCATGCAAGGTGAGGACTTTAACCACTATGCTATCGCGCCAGGCCGTACACACCATACTTTAAAAAGTACTTTTCCTTCTAAAGGAAGGAAGTTAATTTTCCTTCTAAAGGAATTAGAGTACTTTTACCTGCAGACTGAAAGACAAACAAGCTCAAGAAGGGTTTCCAGGTTTGGTAAGTCATTGGTTTAACAATGTTTTTAAGCATCTGTGTAATTTCCACTTTTCCAATCCGCTGTCCCAGTTCCTTGGGTCCTTAGGCTATCCTTTTTGAAGAGACTACATCCTGACAGAAGATTGAATAGAGTAAAATATAGTGGCTTTTTTTCATGTCTTAGTTCAAGGATGAAGAAAATCCTTAAATCTCCAGTCCTTCTAGCGCCTGAAATTCCACTCGTGGCTTCTATTGCTCCAAACTGGGTTACTTGTCTCCCCCTAAGACAGCCTTTGGCAGGATAATGCGATAACCACGAATTGGTTGAGAGTAGTCTGGATTTATCTGTGGCTTTGGGATAGGATTACCTTCTCTGGAGGCTGAAGACCTGAATAAAATGGGTGTTCTGTTTGTAAGTGAGGAGGGGAGAACAGCTGGTGAGTAGGCAGGCAATCAGAGCGGAATAGGCGGAGAGAACTCACCACGAACATGAAGATACTCGGCTTCCACCTTCTGAATTCCCACTTGTCTTCAGGCTCCTCTCCACGACTCTGTCTTTTTGTGTAAACCGTTTTGTGTATATAATCCATTCTTGTCTCAGAAGAAAAGGTGACTTTTTTTTTCTGTTCCTAGAACTAATCCTTTACTCTATCCTTAGTCATAACAGCCTTTGCCTGTGTTTGATTTGGATATTCTGTCCTGTCATTTCTTGTCTCTGTTCCAAATTAAACCCTCACTAGTTCGCAGTCCTTCCCACAATCACATTAAAACAAGGCCGTGCAGCTCTGCCCTGGTGCGAGCCCTCAGCTAACAGTTTTCCTCTCTGCACCTGGGGGTCGTGCTGCTTGGGCCCTTCAGGTGCGCATGCTTAGTCTAGGTGCTTGTCTTTACTGCTGCCTCCGTCCGATTGGGAACTGAGGTCTGAGCACTTCTGAGTTGTGGGAGCCGTGTCTAGGCTGTTCAACTTGACTCTCACTTCCATTTGCCTCGTTTTGAGGACTCAAGAACTGAAGCAACCGATTATCTACTTTTTCTTCCACAAACACTGCACAATGCAATATCTTGCAAGAAGTTCACTGTTGGTGCCAGGTGCCTCCTCCATCGTTATGCTCTCAATCTCGTTTTTTCACTCTTGCTCCCTGCCTGTCTCCCTCGGTCTCTCTTCACTTTTCACCACACCCTTCCTTTCCTTTGCCCCTCCCTCTCTGTTATTTTCTTTCATTTCAGCTTCATTCAATCTTAATTGTAAACAGCATAATTATTAAAATACACAGTTTGATAAGCGTACTATTTATTGTGTCAGAGAAAATACTCCAAACCTTGGCCGCTTAAAACAACCAGATGTTTTGTCTTACACTGTGAGAGGCTCAGCTGGGTACTGTGGCTCACAGTCTCTCCTGTGCTGAATTCAGGGGGCTGGCTAGAGTCATGGTTACCTCTGGGTATTGGTGAGTATGTATTTACCTTAAAACTATTGCAGGTGTTGATGTTGCTAAGAAAACCTCTCCCTGATAAATGGATGCCTTCTGAGCAAAGTTTTTGAGAGAGAAAGGCAGAGAGAGGGAGAAAGAGGAAGGAAAGGAAGGAAATAGAAGACAGAGTGTGAGTGACTATAAGGCTGAAGCCACAGTTGTTTTGTAAGCTAGTCTGGGTTGCAAGTGTCACTGCAACACATTTGTTACAGTCTAGCCACTATAAGCAAGTAGATAAGGCAGTCTATTTTTTTTTTAATATTTACTCGGAAGGCAGATGTGACAAGGAAAGATAGAAATAAGAAGGGTGGAGAAGAGACATTTGCCTTTTACCCAGTTCATTCCCCTACGAGAGTTTGGGCTGGGCCGGGGTAGAGCCAGGAGCCACAGCCAAGAAACTCAACTGGATTTTCACATCAGTGGTAGCAGCCCCAGTACTCAAACCATCATCTGCTACTTCCCAAACACATGAACTAGAAGCTGGTTGGGAAACAAAAGCGATACTCAATTCTAGGCATTGTGATATGAGAAGCAGGCACTTCAGACAGAAGTGTCACTCACTCCACCATGAGCTCTGCTTTATGCAGTTGATACTAAAGGGGAGAGGATTCCACATGACAAGATATCAGCAGGTGAGATCACTGGGGGCTATCTTAGACACTGACTAATGAAGAGAACTGGCCCTGCTCCTAATCCCTCCCAATTCTCTCATGCTTTTTCATAATTCATTCCGCTTTCCTTCTTCTGCCCCTCTGAAGCACTGGTCCACTGATTTCTGCCACTGATGATTATTTGAATGTTCTAGACTTTCATTTAAGTAGAATAATACAATGTATATCCTTTGGTGTTTATTTTTCCACTGAACACATGAAGTTTAGATTCTCTATGTTGTATCAATAGTTTGCTATCACTGGGTAGCATTTCATTCTAGTGCTGTGCTACAATCTGTCCTTCACCTCATGATGGGTGTTTATATTGTTTCCAGTTTGAGACTGTTGTGAATAAAGCTCAGGTGAACATATGGGTTCTATTTCTAGTATACCCCTTACATTCTTTCTACACATGTCAGAGAGGCATTGATTTCTTCACACCTCTGGCTTCGGAAGGACTTTCAGCCAATTCTGTCTCTCCTTTCCTATGATGCCTTCTGGGACTTCTGATCTAGAAGTTATGACTCCTGCCTTAAATGTCAACAGCATTAGATTTTGCTAATTTGTTGTTTTAGGAATCTATAGCAACTGCATTTAAAATGTGAGTCCAGATCCCAGCTGGGGAAAGCAAAAACTCCTCAGTATTGGTCAGATTACAGATTTTTAGATTCAACAAATATGAGATGAGTGAATGAATAAATACCTGCTGTAAAAGCAGCCATGAAAGAATATAAAGTATTTTCTCAAGAATGCTTCTATTGGCAATGAAGAACCCAGATGGAAACTTTCCATGTTGTTCTCTGCGTTGTGCCAGAAATAACACATGCGACCGGCTACTATGGAGCAATTCTTGGCTTAACTTGATAAGATAGGTACAATCTGGGGCAGGTGGAACAGCAATGAGTTAATCTGTGCTGTGGCTCTGAACGCTTTTGAATCCATGACCTTTCTCAGAACGGGGTCTACCAGAGCAGGAAAACAACGTTTCCTGCCACTGTGTGTTTTGAGGTGCTATTTCACTGGCCATCTCTCTTAATTATTAGGCAAAGGTGTGAATATAATTAATTCAGGTAGCCTGGTCATATGGCATCTACTCAAGCGCTTTCTAAATGTGTTAAACGTGTTAAATTGGTTCTTTTAAGGTGGAAGCTTTAATGAGAAGGGATAATGTGACAATGATGAAGTTGACGACGAATATCACCTAGATGTAAAGATAGATTAGGTGTGCGCTATAGAGAGATCTGCTTGGTTTTAAATGATGTACTCTGTTTCAAGAAACCCGTCATGTTTGTGGGACCAACGCCATTTCCAAGCTGTGTGATCTGTGTTTGTAATTGTCACCTGCTCCGCGTTAGAGCACTGCGCTCACAAACTCCCTTTGAAGTTCTTTCTACTCTTTTGAAGCCTAATTCCTCTAACAAGTCTTTTCTGCCTTTGCGACAGGAGCCCAGACATTCCCAGTCCCTTTGCCCTGTATTTTTACTTGAGGTTGACTTTTGTTCTTTGAAACTCCCTTTCCCTCAGTGCCTCATGCTCTGTGACAATATGATCTTTCCCTGTAGGCTGCCCTTCCAAGCTTTCCCTGTATGTTCTTTGTTCTCTCTCTGCTTTGCGAGGGCAAGTCTAAATCACCGTCTTCTGCTGCTACTGCTATTTGCCTGCTCATAGCCACAGCTGGTTGATTTTGACAGGGTTTGTATGAAGACTCACACAGCCCACACTTGTCTGCTATCCTTTGTTTTCCCCAAAGAATTCTTGTTCTTTGGAAGCAAGACTGGTGCTTGACAGAAGACCTGCAGGAGCTGTGCCCCAAGAAACAAGCAAACAACCAACAGACACATCCATGCTTTGCTGTAGGTAGATACCTGTCTCCTCTTCCTTTGTTTACAGCAGTCCGTGGCTTTAGCAAGAGCAACATATCCATATATTACAGAAAGACTTGATTTCACATTTGTGGAATTGTAAACTTTCCTCATTCCTTTAAGGTCCTCTGTTAGCACTCTTCCAAGAGTAAAATATTCAAATGAATATGAGACCTGAGGGTGTAAGATCTTAATTCATATAGAAATTTTGTTGTGCATCGTATAGATGTTACTTGTTCAATTGTTTTTTTTTTTTATAACAAACCATTAACCTGTGAAGTTGTATGATTAAGCGCATCCATTGAATGTTACTGTTAACCAAGTCCATGGCTCCAACACATCTGTGGGAAATAAAAGGTTCCTTTTCTTAAGCAGCATGAATTGTCTGAACGTCTCCCAATGAACCAGTTCATTAAATTATATATTTATTTACTAAATGAGTAAATGATAATATGCATGAAGCAAATAATGTTGTTTCATTCTGATCTGTGAGTCATTGAGATGCTGACCCTGTTTGTTTTGAAAAACTGTCCATCAAGTTCAAATATACAATGGTTAGTGTGGATAAAAGATAATCAGGCATTTATATGACACTACATGACATCTCTCCATCCGCCATCCCGATGTGGGATTTGAATCCAAGCCCGTCAAAGAAAAAAAAAAAAGAAAGAAAACTGTTAGCACATTACTAATTCTGTAAAGAAATGGCTAAGTATTTATAAGATGAATGACTAGAACACATTCAAGTAGAATGAGTATGTATAGTCAGCAAGCTTCTTCCATCTTCAGTTCTATGGTCTTCCTTTTGCCAAAGGCAATGGCTATTGACAGTTTCTTGTATATTGTCCCAGGACATTTTTCTGTATAGGAAAAAAAGTGCCTATTATTTTCTATGTCCTCTGACTTATTCCTCTGAAACTGGACATGGATGAGACATCCCCCCAAACAAAGATTAAGAATATGGGATTTGTGTAGGAATTAAATAAAACCCTTACCCTTAAGATTACACCAGAACCAAAAACTTAGCAGTAATGGATTTTTTTCTTCCTGTCTGTTTTTCAGGGGCTATTTTAACTATCACAACAGTAAGGAGACTCTTGGGAAGGAAAAGCGTTATTTATATTGCAGTTTCGAGGTTTACAGGTCAGGATCAGGTGGCCCCACGAATCTGGCACCTGCTGGGGGCTGGTAATGACAAAGTAAGTTTCAATCACCTGGTGAGCCAGGAAACAGAGAGGCTAGGCTGAAATTGGCTTAAATAACTGACTGTATCTTGAGAACTGACTCTGAAAGCTAGCCTTTAGTGATCTACAGACCTCCCACTAGACCTCTCAGACTCCATGATTACATCTAGTTCCCATTTCAACCCACCCACTAGTAGCCTTGATCCACTAACTGTTCATTTAGTCATTAGGCTTTCAGTGCCCACATGAGGTTTGGGGAGCCACGCCCAGTTCAATGCACAACAAAGGGCAAACTAAAATCAGTTTTGGGATTAGCCAGTCAGAGCATACTGAGCCCACTGTAAGAGCAGTTGTTGCCCAACTGCACAAATGCTCAGGAGGTCTAGATCTCAGTGTGTTCCACTGGAGGAGTCTGGAAGCTGCTGAGAAGTTCCTGAAGGTCCAAGAACAATGCCAGCGAGCCAGGCTCTTTCTGGAGCTGCAGCCAGCAACAGCTTTGGCTCATGGGTCCCCGCGGACCTTGAAGAGAATAAGATCTTGACAGTGATAAATTCCAGGGTATGAAAGTGTTTCCAAAACCTAAGCAGAAGGAAAACTGTGAGAACTCTCTGTTATGACTGAATTGGCAAAAATTGCACAAACTAGAAAGTACTAATGCCAAGAAAGCTGCAGCACTTGACTTAACCTACAGAAACAAATGTGTAGTTTTCATTTACAAAGATCAAGAGTATGTTGTGGTATCTACTGGATAGAGAGAATAATTGAGGTTTCTGTTGATATACCTGGTGGAGTTTTGTTGAATCAACATATTCCTATCCAAGTTCCCTGTATATGTAATGGTAGGCATTGATTGGCAATTGACAGAATGAAGACCGGTATCCTGGGGGCTGATCATTATTAGCAATAAACCAGGGTGATATGAGCTTGATGCTTTAGTTGATTTAGGTGTTACTATCTCAATCTCATATTTAAAGTCTCAAAAAACATATTGTAGAAAGAAAATGTCTTTCAAACTAGTGGAGCTTATGGAAGGTTTTATTCAATAATTAAAAAAATTAAACAGGAAAAAATGCTACATTTACATAATGTGACAAAAAGCATTGCAAATTGATTATGTTTCTTGGTACATTTTAATCAAGCTGTCTGGAAGAGTATAAGGATAGCTGGCAGCCTTGCTAGTTTGCACTTTGTGAATACTTATAAGACAGACCAATACCATTTGTTTTCTTTCGAATCTCATACATTCTTAAGTTTAGCCTGAAATTTCAGTGGAGAAGGATTTATGATAGGCTTTTGTTACTTATGCCCCCTCAAGCAGGCTAAAAAGAGCGAGCTGTCCTGGGGCTTACTGGTGGGCTTCCTTTCCAAAGCTCAGAAGAAATCACTGCACAAATAACGCCCTGCCTCCAAAAACTTCCGTTAAGAAAGTTGCTCTATCGCTTCCTCAAATGTTTAGACTCACAATTCAAATACTTGGTGCCCATTCATAAGCTACTGACTGTGAACAGCAGTCTCCCTAGGCTTATCATAGACAATGTGAACATCCAATTAGGACCACAGTGTCGGGGAAAATATCTGCTAACAAAGGCTGCATTTGTGACTTACCTAACCCAATGAATTGTGCCCTGTGAGAAACGGACGATGTGTGTCGCTTTCGGAAGCAGCTCTAGCCTGCATTGTTGTAGCAGGCAAAGTTCCAAGGCAAACATTGCAGTTACCCCTCCCCCACACGGCTCCCAGTGTACATGTCCTGGACAGCCAGCTCTTGTTGATGGTGAGTGGAACCTGGGAATGGGCTAGTCACGGCTACAATGCTGCCGTATCATAGGAGGTCTTGATGTAGCAGCATGGTGGCAGAGACGCCAAGCAAGAGAGGGGTTAACTTGCCATGAGCAATGAGGCAGGCAACCACAGGTTGCCTCCAGGCACTGCAGGGAGGTGAGACCCAGCGGTACAGTTGGAACCTCAGTTCTGCAATCATGTTTGGATGATTTCTGCCAGCAATCAAGGGACCTGGAAGAATTTAAACTTTTGATAAAATCACAGTTGGGAATGACATTTGGGTAAGAGCTTCGTGAGACTGTGAGCAGAAGGCTTAGCAAAGACAGGCTGAAATGCAGACCCAGGGGATGTGTGAGCTGATGCATTCATCTTTTTTGAAGCTGCTGAGTTTGTGATAATTTGTTATGCAGCAGTAGAAAACGAACACAAAGTGTTCTTACCCAGAGATCTGCTTTCTTTTGTGCAATTTAAGCATTGTATGGGCTATATTTAGATGCCGTAGCATACTACTGCTGCTAGAATATGTAAGACTGTCATTTAAGGAGTATAACACTGAGGGCTCTCCATCATTTTACCTAAGGAATGTGAAGTTGAATGTCTGCAGCGGTGCAGCAAGAGGTACGGGTCGGCGCTTTGTAAAGCAGGGTGCTGACACCCCATGGATGTGAGACCTCCTGGCGGAGTGGTAGGGTGCATATCTCACTTTGTTCTGATTGTAGCAGAAAGGAGAGAGGTAATGGTGATGGGGTGAAAACCTGTTGAGAAAGAAATATCGAGGAGGTGCTGTCGGGCGAAGCGAGGGAGTGGGTTTATTCTCTTGCTCTGGGACCCTGTAGGCGGAGCATGAAGCCTCAGGAAGCTAAGAAACTGTCCTGAGTGTCACCAGGCTCCGGCCTGGGCTCTTTGGGATGGAGCAGTGTGTGGAGGAGGCCTAGTAGAGAATCAGTCAAGGGTCCCCCTAAATTCTGAGAAAAATATATTCACATGAAACGATTCATTTTATTTCCAAAACCTCAGTAATGACTAGAATGAGTTAGTATGCCCAGTATACATATCTGCTCTATCATCGTGTTGATTAAAGTATCTTTCAAGGCCCACGTGTCCTGAGCTGTGAAGTGTGGCGTAGGGGTGCTCACCCACTGTTGCTCTCATAGATACAGAGAGCATGGGAGGAGTGAACAAGCTGTGATGTGTAAGGAGTGTTGATGGGATGGTGGCCAACCAGAAGTAGAGAGGTGCTCCCGACTCTGTGTGTTGGCTGAAGAGTCCACAAGCATGCAACAGAGGAGAGGGGCACTCAGCACAGGATATGGTGCAAGAAGGAAGCGAGGTGGAGACGAAGGTAGTTCCTCAGGGACAATGGAGATAACTTAAGGAGAAATAGGAAGAAGGGGAATGGACATAATCTGCTTGGTGTGCTGGAAGCTGCTCGGTCATTATGACCAGCTGGCTTTAAGCAGGGCAAGGAAAGGGAACGGTACCTTCTCAAGAGGTGCAGGTGGGTACAGTGAGGGTGGTCACCAGACAGGCCCCAGTGGACTGTCCACACCCAGCTGGCTGTCTGCTGCTTTCAGAAGCAGGTGAGACCAACAAATGCATCATATTAGTATTCACTGAAGAGAAGCTTAAAACTATTATGTAAAATGAGGACTATAGGATTCATGGCAATGGCTCCATGGCTAAATGCTCACCTTGTAAGGACGGGGATCCCATTTAGGTACCAGTTCATGTCCTGGCTGCTCTACTTTCCATCCAGTTCCCTGCATGGAGCCAGAGCAAGCAATAGAGGATGGTCCAAGGTCTCGGGACCCTGCACCTGCTTGGGAGAGTTGGAAGAAGTTCCTGGCTCCTGGCTTTGGATCAGCTCAGTTCTGGCCACTTGGGGAATGAGCCAGTGGATGGAAGACCTGTCTCTCTTATCTCCTTCTCTCTCTAAATCTGCCTTTCCAATACAAAGAAACTAAATGTTTAAAAAAAAATGAGGACTGTAGACCTCAGTGAGTGATGCTAGTCCCATCTTCTGTCGCCTTGGATTACTAAGAATTAGCTGTGTTCTCTTCAGTAAACATTAAAAAAGGTACATAAAATATTAGAAACAGACAGGGGAGTTTTGATATGCAAAATGTATAGGATAACACACAATACTCTATTTTAGCCATTCTCATGGACAATTTGTTGATACCTGATAGGAAATAAAGAAAAACTTCTAAATGCAGATTTATTATGAAGCAGGAAGAAAGCCACCTAAGGGTCTCCAATGAAGAATGAGATTTTAGAAATAATTGTTATCTAGACTAGGTTAAGGGACTTTGAGAACCAGGCCAATTAAAATAAGTAGGCAGAGGGAGTGAAGGCTTTTACACACACACACACACACACACACGCCTAAATGTGACAGTGCAAAGAGTGATCCACGAAGGTGCACTTGCTGTTGAACACACATTTGTTTTCTGATTCATTAATTCTTCCTGTGGTACTTCGCTCTGAAGATAATGTCCCGTGACCAGAATATCACCTTTGTCATTACACTAAAACTCCATGGCCTTCCCTTTGCCCAATCTCAGATGGCGGTCACTCACACACTATACCTCTTCCTTTTCTTCTCTCAGTAATTAATTTTCACTTTACAAGTGCTCTTACAAAAGAAGGGAAAAGCAACAGTGTTGTCTCTGTAATCTCTAAGCTCCATGATTGTTCCTCAAATTCGCTTCTTTTATTTTTATGAAATGGAAAATTGCATTTTCATATCACACTCCCGAGAATGCTGTTGGTTGCTTGATCCATAGCTTTGAAATGAAAGGTTTTCAAAGTTGTTTTTAAATAGCTGAATGCTGGTTGTGGGTGGAGGAATGTCTGCTACTGGATTCTAAGGAGCAGAATTTGGATCAATGTGTAAAAGCTGTGAAGATGCTCATGCTAGTTCAGTGTTTAACCCACGAGCCACTCGTTCAGGTACCCTTTTTACGCCAGGCATTTCTAAGGGCTACACAATTCAGTTTCTACTTTTTGGAGCTCATACTTCGTATTGTTTCAGATAATCAATGAATGAACAAATAGACTTACAGTGCAATACAGGGTAGTAGTTCAGGATTGGAAAGAAAAATTAAGTTGGGTGAGATAATAAGGAATGATTGCTAAGTCTTCTGAGACAGTAACATTTAGACAGAGGTTTGATTGTATTCAGGAAACAGTGATGGAAAAAATCTGAAGAGAAGTTGTTGTTTTATTAGTGTTTATTTTTCATCTACTTGAGAAGGAGAGGGGGATACACACAGAGAAAGTGGGAGAGAGAAAATCTTTCTTCCACTAGTCCACTTCAAATGTCCACACAGCCAGGCCAGACTGAAGCAAGGAGCCAAAACTTCTATCTGGGTCTCCCAGCGAGATGGCAGGGCCCCAAGCTCGGGAGCCGTCATCCTCTGCCTCCTAGGCTGTGCTAACAGGAAGCTGGCTTAGAAGCAGAGCACATCAGTAAGAAAGAAAGCAGCCCAGGTGCTGTCCTAACTTGTTGAGCCACCGCATTCGCCTTAAGGCTGATCTTGCCAGACTCAGGAAGGAGAAAGGAAAAAAAAAAAAGGACTTTGCTTTAGCAATAGAAGAACTCTCCCTTTTTTTTTTTTTTTTTTTTTTTTTTTGGTTGGGCTCGCAGTTGTGGAGACTTAAGAGTCTATATCCCTTGCCAGAGAGTTAAGAAGATATCACTACATTAGTTTGGATGCTGAACTCATCAACCTTGAGATTTCTTGCCAGCTTGATGATCTTGCGTATTTATCTGACACAACCATATGGCTGAAAGAGAAGTTTAGCAGGAGAGAAGATTTAATGCATTCTCTGTAAACAGTAACGCTATAGGGTGAAGACCATGAACAGTCTCGCTCTGTGTTGACATTGAAGAAGGGAGAAAACAGAACTAAATATAAAACTGGAACGGGGGCGTTATGAATCAGAAGTTAAAGTAATTGAAGTCATTCAGTTGCACACAGATGTACAACTACTCTAAATGACTCAGAAATCAGAGGAGATGACTTCCAAGGGCCGCACAAAGCATTGTATGGGAAGCAATTTTGAAAGAAACCATTGTTTGTGCCTCTTGCACGATGCATCCTTTGAAATCAGAAAATCAGAAATGGCTGGAGAAATGTTCACAGACTTCTTGAACTCTCCTGACAAAAAGCATCACCACAGGTTTAACTTTTGTTATTTTGAAAGCAGACAGCACCTAAAGCCAATTTATTCATTTTAATTTTTTTCTTGGAAATAACAAGAATCAGTGGATCTATTTTTTGAATCTTTGTTTGGAGCCCAAGGAAGGGAAATTTATTTTAAATTTTATACCTAAGAATAATGATATTTCCTAGAAAAACTCCAACTTCTTGTTTTATCTTGTGGAATAGAAAATAAATGCCACAACTAACAGGTAAAAGTAAGGCTCTATTTCAGCACCAGATCTTAGCACTCAAAATAGATCTTCATGGGCAAAATTTGTACCTGATATCTTGATTTTAGCAAAAAATTTTGAAAATAAAAAAATAAAAGCTCTATTTTCTCTCTTTTCCTAAATGGAACCTCTAGAAAATCAGTGTAAACTCTACATGAGAATTACGAAATACACACTACAGAATGTGGGCAAGGGGAGGCCACAGGGCACTCAACGGAAGAGGACAATTGAGTGTCACAGGGTAAAATCTCGGTAATCGTAACTGAAACACAAGTGCCAAGAATTGAATGCATAAGAGCTTCTATTTCCTGCCAACTGCAGGCTAATTCTGCTCAACTGACATTTATGGGAACCAGATGTGGTGCCACTGTGGTATATATATGAGATTAGTTCTGCCTACTTCTGTTCCGAGTACACATGTGTAATCCACATGCCAATGAAGATAGAGCAGGCTTGTATTTTGCCAAGTTCTCATCCAGCATATTCCTCTAGTAGCATAGGGATGATTGGAAGACTGTGGGGTTGAGGCCGAGAGATGATAAATGAGAGGGCTCAGCAGCTATGGAGGTGGGGGAGATGTCACACACTTTGAGCATGCATGGTTGACGACATTGTTTCAGCTTCGCTTTTGTGTTTTGAATGAGGATATTATCAGGGAGACCAAGGAAGCTGCTGTGTATGAAGTGTAAGGAGGTTACAGAGTTCACTTTCAGGACTTGTTTCTCACTGAAGTAAAAGCCTTTCAGTCTAATGGTGGGAATGATTTAAATGGCGAATTAAAGCGATCAACAGAGCCCCTTGGGGATGAGCAGTGCAGTTGGGTGAAGAGTGACTATCCTTGGAACATAGCAATCCACAGGATGCTGGATCATTTCAGTCTTAATTCTATAGGTATGATTCCTATGTTTTTTCTGTAAATGGCTTGGATACAGGAAACCTGGGAAAAAAGGGGAGGGATATTGAGAAGGGGGTTGGAGGGAAATAGGAATGAGGGAAGGGAAGGAGTGGAAGAGAAAGATTGTTTTTATTGGTTAGCCCATAGTTACCTTTCAGATGTGGCTCTGGACAGTTTTCCTCCACGGAAATCTTTAGTAAAAGGCGAAAGATTTATACGATCTGAAGAGAAACCAGAGTATATTGGACAGTTTTCCTATGCAGACTTCTATGACTCAAAGACTGAGTTAGGTGTCCTGATAACCCTTTTGATCTTGAAAACAGAGCTGGTGTTGGTTAACTGCTGTAAACCAACACCTGGCATGGCTTTTCTTAACCTGAACATGCTTGGGATTTCTAGGAGCTATGGGTTAAGATCAGCAGTGGGCGAAGAATTAAAGCTATGAGAAAGGATCAACTAATGACAAATATTAAACATCACATCAAATAATTTGTTTATAGTCCAAATTACTTCTCAAGGCATAACTCAGAGCCAGCCTAAAATGTCATCATACTTCACCTTGCTTCGATTTCTTTGAAGAAAAGAAAAAAAAAAGAAGAGAAAAGAAAAGAGAAGAAAAGAAAATTGATGTTGCCCTAGGTATCAGGCTACCATGGAGTGCCCTTTGCTTACACTGCAACTGCAACATTCCAGGTGTACATGGATGGGCCAAGGACTGTTAAGATGACTAAGAGAGGGCCTGGTGCAGTAGCCTAGTGGCTAACGTCCTTGCCTTGCATGTACTGGGATTCCATATGGCTGCTGGTTCGTATCTTAGCTGCCTCACTTCCTATCCAGCTCCCTGCTTGTGTCTTGGGAAAGGTCTAAAGATTTGATTTCCTGCACCTGTGTGAGCGACTTGGAAGAGGCTCCTGGCTCCTGGCTTTGAATCAGCTCAGCTCTGGCCATTGTCGCTGCTTGGGGAATGAATTAATAGACAGAAGATCTTCCTCTCTGTCTCTTCTCCTCTCTGTATATCTGGCTTCTTAAAAAAATCTTAAGAAAAAAAGATGACTGAGAGATAGAGGTGTTGGTGTGGTGGGGAGCACCTCTCTGGCACTATGGCTTTCCTGATGGTCTACACTATTACATTCTAGGAGCCCAAGGCAGGGTGCTGTTTTCCTGAGGGTTTGCTTGGCCTCAGCCCTGTCCACACATTCCCAAGGTTTCTTCCAAGCACCATTCTGGAGAAACAATGACTTCCTCTCTCCATGGGATTGAAGAAATTAAAGCCAAAACCTTTCTTTTTTCATTTTAGGTGCTCCTGTGGGGGTATCGTTGGTGTTGACATTTTGTCTTAAAGCTGTGGCATGTTTGCGTTTTAAAGAACAAGGCAGTTCTCTGACATCTGGCATTCTCCTCCATGCAGATCCCTTTTGCTTATGTCAGTCTCAAGTGATTGGTAAGAAGGATAACTCTGGTTTTAATTTTCATAGAACTTGTAATCTTGTCTGCTAGGTTTTGTGGGCAGCAAATTACAAACAGTTTGATTATTTCCAAAAGGATGTTCTCTTAAAAGGCTCCTGCTACTGTGGGTTAGGACCACTGAGTTAGCTATAAATCTGACCTCTCCTTTAGATGACAAGCCAAAACAACTCTAGCATGAGTAGGAACAACAGCCCATAAAGACCTACTGGTAACGGAATCCTGTTGTCCATGACACTGATGATTCAGGAGCTCCCACGCAGGTCAGGGTAGAGTCATTTTGTGCTGCTTCTGGGCAGAACATGATTGCCCAACTGCAAAGTCCAACCGATTGTATCTACAGCAAGCAACTACATGGAGGAGTACACACAGTTCAGGCACCAAAGCGTAAAATGACAGCTGACACTGTCTTGCTTATGGTTGAAGCTGTTTACTCTTGAGCATTTTTCAAGAGAAGATTAAACAATAGACCCCATATCGTAAAGTGTGAAAGCTAAGTAGATATTGAAAAGTATGATACTGGAAAAAATTTTAGTTCATAAAGCAGTTCAAATACATCGCGAAATTTAGCTTGAAAATAATTTTACAAGTAGTTGAAGGAGAAAAAATAGGAAGAAACAGGGGTGAAGAAAGAGATAATGTGCTCTGTTAGTGAAACAACTTTTCTCCAAGGGAAGAACTGATTTCTGAACACTGTTTTTCCATATTATTTAAAGTCATTTCAGCAATGTGATGAGTAGAGATCTAGCAATGAAAGGGCTGACTTTATCTCCTTGGCTATCAAATCTGCATCAATGAAGGACTGAGACACGACATTGGACCATGACCCTTGTTTGAGTGCCACGTTTGCTGTGGCTGCCATGGCCAATTACTCTAAATGTGGCTCAAAGTGACAGGAATTCATTTTCTCCTGGTTCTGGAGGGATCAGCTGAGCCATTTTCTGTCTGAGGTCTCCCTCTTTGCTTCTTCCAGCCCTGGTGGCCACTGGTATCCCTGATTTTGTAGGTGCAGGAAGCTCCAATTTCTTCTGTTTCTGCTTCTCTTCTCTTCTGCGTTTGTCATTTCCTGTCTCTTGTAAGAGAACTCTTATTGGATTTAGAACCCACCCAATACAGTATAATCTCATTTCTAACCCTAACTAATTACATCTGCAAAAGTCCTGTTCCCAAACAAAGTTAACTTCTGAGGTCATCAACAAGCAAGAATTTGAGGTGGGGTTGGGGAGGCAGATATTAATGAGGACACTACAGTCATTATGAATTTAAGAATGTATTCAATGATATAAGAAAAGAAAACTTCCCTAATTTGGACAAAGAATTGGGAAACAACATCCAGGAGGGGCACAGAACTCCCAACAGGGTTGACCAAAAGCAATCTTCACCACAACACATGATAATCAAACTCTCTTCAGTCGACATAAGGAAAAGATCCTTAAATATGCACATGAAAAAAGTCGATTGACATGTAGAAGCACCCTAATCAGATTCACTTTTGACTTCTCAGAGGAAAATATGCAAGCCAGAATGGAGTGGAGCGACATATTCCAGATTGCAAAAGGGAAAAATTGTCATTCCAGAATAAGTGATTCAGCAAAGCTGTCCTTGTTTTTGAAAATGAAATAAAATTCTTCCACAGTAAAAAAAAAAAAAAAAAAGCAAAGTGCAGTAAAGAAAAGAAAGCCACAGAAAGCTCAAAGAATATGGGCAGGTTTGGGAGAGGCATATTCTTTGAGCTTTCTGTAGTTTAAAGATGTTCTCTTGACAGAGAAAAAGAATAGCACCATAGCACTTAAAATCGAAGACAATCATGGAGAATGTTCCAATAAAAAAACACAACAGAAGACTGAAAACAGTGAATAACCGATTGCTAAAATGACAAGACCAAGTTACTACTTATCGACATGAACCCTGAATGTAAATGGCTTAAACTCATCAATTCAGTGGCGTAGGATAGCAGACTGGATTAAAAAAAGTCTGTTGCTCATAGGAGACACATCTCACCAACAAGATATGCAGAAAGCGAAAGGTTGAAAAAAGGTATTTTGGGCTAATGGAAATGAAAAACAAACTGGCCATTCTTATATCAGAAAATAGAGACTTTGAAAGCATTAAAAGCGGTGAAGAAGGATACCACATAATGATCAAAGGATCCATTAGGCAAGGAGATATCACCTTACCAATTTCTTAGGCTGTTTTCTTTTTCATCTAATTTTACTTGGTTTTTCTCTCACTTTTGTTTGCCAGTCTGGCTAAAAGTTTGTTTTACTCATCTTTTAAAAGAATGGTTCTCTCTTGTTGCAGTGTGTAGTTTTTCTTTTTTTTTTAGTTTTAATTCAATTAATTTTTGCTGTGATTTTTGTCATTTTTTGCTTCCTGTTCATTTTTTCTTTTTAAATAAGTCCTTGAATTGCATTATTAGATCATCTATTTGATATTCCTCAACTTTTTTGTAAGCACCTGATGTTATTAATATTTCCTTTCAACACAGTTTTTGCTACATCTCATGGGTTTTGGTATTTTTGTTTTTTATTTTCATTTCTTCAAAAAAGTTGTTTTTCTTGTTAATTTTATCAGTAACATAGGTCATACAGTAGCATCATTTTCTTCAAGAAGGTCTTATATTTTCTTTTTCATTTCTTTAACAGCGTGTTGGTCATTCAATAGCATGTTATTTAACTTCATGTTGTAAATTTTATATTTTTCCTCCTGTTGATTTTGTTTTATGGCTTTTCATTTAAGAGGATGTATGGTAACAGTGTAAGAGAGACTATCATATCCAGATGTGAAGATGCAATGCAGTATGCATCTCTACTTCTAAATCAAATATGGACTCCCAAATGAAACTGTTAACTCTATCTTGATGACAGGATGCTGGACTCTCTGCCATTGTGCATACCTACAATGTCAAGATACACTTCAATAGCAGAATGATGGACTTATGGCTGATTATGGAGGACTGTACTATTGCAATAAACAGGGAAAGTCAGTGGACGCATGGGGATTTGGGAGAGGAGAGGAGGAAATTCCAGGGTTTATGGATCTGTATCAGAACACAATAAAAGAAATAAAAAGTTTAAGAAATACTCCAAATATAATCATGAAGAAAGCAAAAAGGAAAATGAAAAAAAAAAAAAGAAAGAGAGAAAACAAGAGAGAGAACATGTATAAGTCTAGAGTGCAGAGGGAGTAATGTTAGGCAGGGAATTGTTTATGCAGAGACTGTTTGAAAAGAGAAGAAAGTATTATATTGAAACTGACTTGTGGTTCGCATCAAGAAAATTAAAGTGGTGTGGCAATCTTTTCTGTGATGTGTCATGTTGCTACAGAACACAAAATGTCACTAAACTCACAAAGACTTGTTAAAGACTCACACGATTGGAGCCTAGAGCTCTGTCAAGCAACGATTCAAAGCAACTCAAGGGACTCTCGTTGACCTTCTGCCATACACATTATTCTTAGTTAGGTTAAAAGGATGATGACGCAATTTACAGAAACAAGATCAGATCAAAATGAATACACACATTGAAAGTAAGACAAGCACAATTATGTTGAGTGTAAGTGTCCAAAGAGGTCCAGGTAAATGCTACCTCCGATGCTAAGTAGTTTCTGTTTATAGTCTCTTCTTTGTTAAGGAGGAAAAGCTGTCAAATTCATTGTTCCAAGCGTAGTATACTGATTGGGCTGTTTTAAAGGTAGGACAAAAAGTGTGTTGAAACATCACCTGCTGATAAAATTCTGCTCAGCAGGCTCCCCCTTGGCCACTTCATCACAGCACCTTCTGTGCCCTAACCTCGACTTACCATGGGAAATTGTACCTATAGGTGCTTCAAAATGTAGATGGAGAATGAAATTAAGTAGCCAAGCTTATTTTGGCGCAAAACATCTTGAAATCTGTGCTCTAGTGAGGTTTTTTAAGAGTTCATGGAACATGTGTGCTGTTAACTGTGCATAGATTTCAGGACTTTTTTTCACCAAAAAACCCTCATCTTTTAATTTCATGTTCCACAAAAGCCATATATATTTCACAATTCTTGCTTTAAAAAAAGATTTATATTCTTTATTTGAAATGCAGTTATGGAGAGAGGGAGCGCCTGAGAGAGATCTTCCATGCACTGGTTCAGTTCTCAACTTGCCACAAACGCCCAGTCAGCCACACCAAAAGCAGAGGTCAGAGGCCAGAGGTCAGGTCCTTTCTCTTCAGCACCCATATGTGTGGCAGGGCTCCAAGCACTCTGACCTTCTGCTGCTGATATGCAGACACTACAGCAGGGAGCTGGATTGAAAGTGAACTAGCTAGACCATAGACAGGCTCCTATATGGGATTCCAGTGTCGCTTGATGTGGCTTAACTTTCCATGCCATACTACTGGCCTCTATAATTCTGTTTCTTCATAATTCATATTAAATACAAGGTATATTGCACTCAATGTGGCAGCTTATTCCAATCCTGAGATAAATAGTAGAGAGGCATAATTTCATGGATGTGATGAATAATGAACAAATAAATGTATCACATCTGCTTGTCCATCAGATGTCAGATGTCAACTTGATGAGGGCAAGAGCTGAAATCGACCATTCACTGCTGTAACTCTGGCTTACAGAATAGTATCTGGTAGAAAAGTGATGCTTAATTGATTTCTGGAATAAATGGACAAGTGAACAATTGAACACAACTCTGCCCCTATTTCTGATCATGTGAAGGCCCAAAGATCCTAAGAGCTCAAGATTAGAAATCCCACTAGTGGAAAAGGGATTCCTCCTTGGAACTCCGGCTAGCTACAAGTTCCAAGCCATCATTATAGAGCAATGAAGCTCCTTGGGCAGTGGCCTAAGAGAAAAATAAAATGATACTTTGCTTTCCATTTAGAATCATTTCTTAAGCACATTGACCTTAAAAACCTTGCAGGGAGGCAGGAGTTGGCAGTAGAGAAAGGGTTTAAGGTTCCTTGTTTCTCTGCTACCAAAGATACAATCTAAACATTACCAAAGCTGCCAACATTTATGCCTACAATCTCTCTTTATCAAATTGGCTATAGCCACGTGATGGGTCAGAGACTAAGGAAGTTGATGGTATATGGCAAATAGAATAACTTTGAATGCAGCTTTAAATGTGTGCTTTCATAACAATATTTATCAAATGCCAATATTTGTTAGTTTGTAAATTACTTTTTATTAGAGATATATGAAGTAAGACAGTAGAGCTGTTGCTAGCATGGACTTGGGGGGTCAGCAGAGTTGAGTACAAACCCTAATTTCCCCAAGTAGTCCTTGATGCTGTGCAGGTTGCGTAAACCTGTTGAACTGCTCTTTGCTCAGATGCAGAGTATAGCCGGTACTAGGACTGAACAGACACGGAAGGCACTTAGTATAGCACCTGGCAGGCAATGACGAGCAGGTAAGTGCTGGCAATTAGAAACAGCTCAGTTCCAGGATTATGTATTATTGTGAAAAATTAAAGCATTAAAATGTCAGGTGGTAGGATATAGGCTAAATTCATTTTATTATCTGTGTAACAGAAATTAAATATAAGATTTGGAAGACTAATGAAATACAGAATTCAATGAGAGTACAAGCTAACATGTGTTCCAGGCTTATTCTATGATTCCCTATGCAAAAGCTTTATATAACCTATAAAATAAACCTATAGTACAGATGTGAGGTTTTTTTTTCCCTATTTTACAGTTGAGGCAATAAACAGTGGCTATTGAGGTTAAATAGCTTGTCTATATTCACACTGTTAGCAAATGGCAGAATTTGCACTGTATGTGTAAAAAGCCGATTAGTGATACTTTTCATATATATGTAAAATTAGTGCAAAGATAAGTTTTTCTGTTTGCTAAGATTCAGCTGTTAGATTTCAAGCAATTTTATATTTTCAAAAATGCAAAAGTGTTATTTTTGATAAAAGAAAAAATGATTTCAACATATCAAAATAAATGAAAAATCCTTATGTGGGCCAGGTCTTTTAGAAGTTCATGGAAAAAAACTTACTACAATCAACTATAATATTTGCGTCCAGACAGATGGTGGATTCTCTGTTTCACCGAATGAAAATAGTTCTTACTATTTTAGGTCATATTAATCATTCTTGAAGGGAAGGGAAGTTTTGGGGGGAGAATGTCTTTACACATAAAACCATATCATGGAAAATAATACCAACTAAAAAAAGAATAGATTTTTGAAAATGCTTAAAGGTAGAATCAGTGTACCCAGAAGGCAGGGCTGTGCTGGAGTCAGTCTGGCAAACGTGGGGCGGTTTCTTCCTGGCTCCAAGTCCTTTTGAATTTCAGCAAGCTTTTTAGCCAATTTGGTGTGTCATAGTTCTGAGCCAGATACATTCCAGCGAGGTTGCCAAAAGTAGATCCCAGCAGGACCTGGAGCAGGATGCCGGCTGAAGGGCAACCAGGACATGAAGAGTGGTAGCAGCTCCGAGCCTCTGGATTTGATTTTTCTGTCTCTGGGAAATCCTTGACTTTTTCACGTTAGAATTTTGTAAATTTGCATTTATAATAATTACCCATGATGTAATTTGTGACATTTAAATTTCAAATGTATGAAACAAACAAATCGTAATTGATGAAGCCAGAAGCCAGTCTGGGAAGAAAGTTTTCCAAACAGAAGCCGCGTGAGTAGTCAGTGGAGGAATATGTTCTCACTGAAAACCAAATATAAGGTGTCATACATAATTGTAAGCAGTATTTACTCTACAATGCCATCAGCAGCCAGGCCTGAGCTTGGGAATTCAAAGAGGTATGTCCTTGACTTGTGAGGCAGGGAACCAAGGATTAGAACTATCACTGCAGGGCCAGGACTGGAGCCTAGGTGCTCTGATGTGGCATACGGGTGTCTTAAATACCGGATGGAGCACGTGATCCTAATGATTATGCTTAGCAATATGTGAGATAATGTAGTAATGTTCATAAAATGCAAATATCTTTTGCTGGGAATTCCTAAAGATTTTTTTATATATATATATACACACACACACACACACATAATGTTTTATATATATGCTATATATATATAACAACACAACATACATATGTATATGAATTTATGCATTGTTGGGCAAAAATTTGTAACTCTGCTGTAAACAGTGAATGTATTAGAATGTAAAGGCTCCTAATTTTTAGTAATAAAATCACAATTTCTACCAACAATCCTGGAGGAAAAATTTAATTACCATTCTTGTGACTCTGTATAAAATGATGGGAAAACATTGCTGTGTCTGAAGACTTCGCAAGCTAAGAAGTAAAATCCATAGTTAAAACCTTCAACAAAGAAAACTTCAAACTTCACAGTCAGAGGCAAATTTAACCAAACTTTTAAGGGAGAAGTAATATGAATCAGACAATGTCTTACAGAGAAATTAGGAGAGCCAATTCATTTTATGAGAGCAGTATTATCCTATGAAACCAGGCAAAGACAATGCAAGAAAAACACGATGAAAGATCAATATCTTCTGTGATCAAAGATACAAGTATCTTCAACCAAATATTGGCAAGCGAAACCCAACAATCTCAAATGATGGTTATAAAGCGTGGCAAATGGTTCTCTGTCAAGAGTGCACAACAGACTAAATATCTGAGATCAATGAAATCCATTTAAAAAATCCAGGGAAGAAAGAAATCAGCATAATTTAAAATCTGCAGAAAAACATTGACATTTTGTTACAGTTTATGATTTTTTTTTCTCATAAATGGAAACACAGACCAGTCACGGCACTCAATAAACACTTGCTTAACAAAATTTAAAAAGAACTGTAAGTTAAACACTCAAAAGAAATTTTGTGTATTTGTTTTTTTTTTAAAGATTTATTTATTTTATTACAGTCAGATATACAGAGAGGAGGAGAGACAGAGAGGAAGACCTTCCGTCCGATGATTCACTCCCCAAGTGAGCTTCCACGGCCAGTGCGCGCTGATCCAATGCCGGGAACCAGAACCTCTTCTGGGTCTCCCATGCGGGTGCAGGGTCCCAAAGCCGTGGGCCGTCCTCGACTGCTTTCCCAGGCCACAAGCAGGGAGCTGAATGGGAAGTGGAGCTGCCGGGATTAGAACCGGCGCCCATATGGTATCCCGGGGCTTTCAAGGCGAGGACTTTAGCCGCTAGGCCACGCCGCCGGGCTCATATTTGTTAAAATATTCTTAAGCATTTTGAAATCTAAACTTTATTTTTTAGAGGATACTTGATATTAGTGTACTTGTTATTCATTAATATTGTTATCTCTTATGTATTGAGTTATTTGATTAATTTTAATTACTTTGGACATTCATATTATTGGTGATGTGAATATGATAGGCAAACTCAAAGTTAGTTGTTTTTGCGCCATTTTATTGTGTATTATGTGGACATTTTCCTCGGGTCTCTTTTATCTTATAATTCAATTTTCTGTATTATTGATTCATCTCTTGGGTTGCTTGTTTTGGCAATCTTGTTAATGGATTTCAATCTGTATTCCTTTATATTTATTTTTCATCATATACTTTTCATACATTCTTTTTCATATGGAACCTCTTATTATTTTCATATTTTTTAACTGCTGATGAAAAATCAATTGGGTCTTCATAACGACCATGAAATAACTAAGAAGAGCTATTTTGGCTCCTGGATTAGGAGGTTCATAGTGTATAACCAAGTGGCCTGCGTGGTTGAGGCAGCTGGTGACGGGATGAGCTGGTGGTGGAATGAGGAAGCTCGCTTGCAGGGACCTGAGCTGGCACAGGCACCACCACCTGGTGAGAAGGTGTCTTTTTTAAAGCCACCATCACATAAATGAACTCAATTGAATCCCTTCCTAAAGGCTGTGCCTTCTGACACTGTAATTAAATTTCATTCTCTTATTACCATTAATGTAAGGTTTTGGAGACCAATCCTTTAATACATGGAACTTTGGGAGATAAGCACCATTTAAAGTAGTATCTAAATCATAGCAATATTCTAATAGGTACATAACTTTCATCCACTGATATGTATTTGGCTACAATTTACTGATGTTTCTGACGCTGATGAATGCTTCTCATTTAGCCCGTTTTACACGGATTTCGTGGAAGAAGACTCGTGTCTGCTGCTTACTTTGCTATCACTGCCGAACAGACAGTGAATCTGCAAAATCCTATCTGTTAATGGTTATTCATTTTTCTTCTTGCTTGAACAGTTAAATTATTAATACTAACTAAAATGATCCATTTCCAAGGCTTGTGGAATGGTTGGCATTTACCTGACGACCGCTGGATAAAATGTTTTGTGAAATGGTGCCTCTGCCAGCTATTTCTCTCTTCTTTCCCTTGCTTTCAATAAGCACGCCTACTTTAAAGACATTCTTCTCCCTCCCCAAGGTTTTGCTTCTGATTTTGTGACTGTTACTCGCCATGATTCAGGGGCAAGCTAATTAAATCCATCATAATGTCTAGGACATGAACCCATGGGTTCTGAGTGTGGGTTTAATAAAAGAAGAGTGGCTACAGAGATGAAAGCTAGGCATCCCTGTCCAGGCCTATGAAGAACCCTTTCAGTTGGTTCTCAGCCAACCAGCTCTGTGGCCAGGGAAGCCTTCATTGAAGCTGAAGAAGCAGTGAGCTTCACGGCTCGGGGCCATTGTAAGAAGACAGACGACAGCCCTAAGTCGAGCTTTCTGTGTCTGCGCACTATCCAGGAGGGTAGTGGGTGTGGCAATGGGAAGTACTCCCTCATCAGTAATCAAGCTTGCTACATACTACCACATGTTCTTTGATTTTCAATGGGATCAATAAGTGTATGCTTAAACCTCACTTCATGCATTGATTCCTATAAAACCTGTAAGGAAAGTCCACCTTGTGGAATGGCCAATTTAGGCAACTGACTTATTGTTTCCAGGTTTGAATTCTCAGTTGGACTGACTGAATAAACTTCAGCTTTGATTCTACAAGCAAGCTGACTATTTCATGAGTAAGAACTTGGAGACCAGTAAGTAGAAGTTGCAATACTTAGAACTTTCATGGGAATTTATCTATTTACTTATTATTTACTATGATATTGATGATTGAAACTTCCAGATAAATGTTATGTTTCTGTGATAGTTTTTCTTTAAATCTGTTCTCTGCTCTGTAGTTCTCTCTCATTGATTTCACTGCCTGGATGGGCACAGTTCATTTGGCTCAGAAGCTGGCTCTTCCTTCTCACCTCCCAAAACGTGAAGGGGTCATGAATGTTGCATCTAATGCTGATTCATTCTGACAGGCTTGCTGAAGTCTCAGAGCTGTGTCCCAGCAAGCAGGTTCTGTGCCCCGAACTTCGGACATTCCCATGATGTCTGGAGATGATTCAGCTCCGTGTTTATGCAGGCAGCGGGCTAGTTCTGGATGGAATCACGGTGTCACATTTAAAACTGAAAAACTTTAAGAAAGGCCCAAGAAAAACTATGGTGATTCACCAGCTGGTCTTACATGGGAAAAAGAAAAAAGAAATTCAAGGTCATTTAGAAGTTCCCAGTGCCTTTGGGAGTGTCTTCCTATGGGGGCTATGTTTAGCATCTGCAAAAAGATCTAGCTGAAACAAAAATGCCTCAGCTGTTCCAGTAACTACTAGTTAATCAGGTTGTTAAGGAGCAGTAGTGTGGTTTGTGAAGGCAAAATGAAGAGAAAAACATAGTATGTTAACAAGAGAGAGAGAAACTGAGAATGGTTATGGACATTGTGTATCCCATGGGTTAAAATAATTTTACCTGGTGTCACTAACAGAGATTTGAGAATGTGAAAGGTAGGTGAAGGAAAAAGGATGAGCAGTCTCAAGCCGGGCGAAGAGGTTCAGAGATGTGGGAAACCCCTTCAAAAACTAGGACTGCAAGTCAAGTAAGAAATGGACTGCCAAGGCTGGTCATAAAATGAGAACTCTGGTATTTTCATGTTCAGATTATGAGAAACTATAGGTAAATAAATCTAATTGGTTGTTGAAAATTTATTCTGGCCATAATGATTCAGTAATTTCATGTTTTCTCCAAACACAGCAGTCATAGATGGATTATCAAAGAGTTAACTAAGCACTGAATGGCGACAGGCCTTCGTGTTAATCCCCGAAGGGATGCTGACCTATTTGGCTTCGGACACATAAGCATGTGATCAGAGTTCCACATTCTGTCCCTGGACGGTAGAATGGACTAACGTGGTGACAGGTCCAGACTGAATTCTTACAGCAGGGGTCAAAGTCCTTGAAAGAATGATAAAAAACAAAAACACAACAACCAATCAATCAAACAAACAAACGTGGATTCTAGTAACAGCTTACGGCTTCTGCTTGGTGAGCCCTATTAGCTGACTTCATCTGGGTGTCCCAGGGATGGGCACATGTCTGCTGAGCTCAGGCAGCAGGGCTCAGCTTGGGACAATGAAGCAACTGGACGGTCTGAGGGCGTGTTCTAGGGAGGAAAAGCTGTAAATACAAGTTCCTGAAATCTGAGGTTCACTTGCTGCAGTCCGGACTGCATAGCAACAGGCAGAAACTGATGTTTAAGAAAGGAAATCTGGCTGTAGCTCCCACAGCGTGCAGGGAACTAGGGGAAACTTGGTGGGAAGGGAGATCTCTCAACAGCATCTCTCTGCTGTGGGGCTTATTTATCCCGAGTGTAAAGGAGACAACTAGACCACCCCAACAAAATTTTTGAAAAGCCTTAAGAGGATTTAGCAAAGCTAGAATTCAGAGAACAGCTTAGAAGAACGACATTTAAAATTTAATTAAGGAAGACAACAAAATCCATACGTGGAGAATGTAGCACCTATAGTGTCTAGCATAGAGTAAAAAATTGTTAGATATGTGAAGAAGGAAATAACAGGCCCATAGCTGGTAGTAAATATGCAGCAAAATCAGAATAAAAGATGAGCATTACAGCAATGATGGCATTAGTGATGAGGTCCACACAATAGACATAACTGTATTCAAGGAATTAAGAGCAAGGGTGAATAGAATGAGGAAACAAAAAGGAGTCCAAGCAGGAAAATGGAAAGATTGAAAGAATAAAATGGAAATGCCTGGACTATAAAGTGCAGCACCATCAGTGAACGCGCCATCATTTATGAAGCTGAAAACGTCAGTGCCCTTTTATTTGTAACTAAACAATTATACAATCTTTCCTAAATGAGCTCAAAAAACACAAAGAATAAATAGGAGGATGTAGGGGTTGCTTTGAATATGGAGGCCTTGGACTCAACAGCAAGAAAATTGTTAGAAATTAAGGCAGTTTTTCTCCCAGTCTCTTCACATGAATTTGTGTCTCTGATTCTTTCTATATATGTTCTTCAAAATTCTCCTCTCTCTTCTCCCTCTCTCCTCTCTCTCTCTCTCCATCCCCCTCTCTCTTCCCTCTCTGTCTCTCCCCCCCATCCTTCTCCCTTCTGGAATCCTATCTATCCTATTACAACCAATTCTTAAAGATTCAGTTTCGGATATAAGCTAAGGGAATTCTTTCTCTCAGTCTCAATTCCAAATTTCTGTGTACAAGAATTTAAATGATCAAGCTAAGGTCAGGTGTCTACACCCGGCTTCATCTTGTGGAGCCTCGGGGCCAATTAGGCTTGTCTGAAAGGACAAATTCTTAATGAGAAACTTAATGTTTATGTTCATTTAAAATGACATCTTAAATGAGAAGTTGTAAAGTGAGACATTTCTTTAAAATGAGAAATTACAAAAATCATATTATTGGTAAACTTTGACAGAAAACTCTTACAAAATAGAAGAAATTACCATGTACTTTTTAAAAAGATGTATTTATTTTTATTGCAAAGTCAGATAAATATAGAGACAGAGGAGGAGAGACAGTGGGAAATGATTCACTCCCCAAGTGACCGCAGTGGCTGGTGTTGCGCCCATCTGAAGCCAGGAGCCAGGAGCCTCCTCTGTGTTTCCCACGCGGGTGAAGGGTCCCAAGGCCTTGGGCCATCCTCAACTGCCTTCCCCAGCCACAAGCAGGAAGCTGGATGGGAGGCAGTGCTGCCAGGACCAGAACCAGCACCCATATGGAACCCTGGCACGTTGAAGGTGAAGATTTTAGCCGCTAGGCCACAGCGCCGGGCCCACTATGTACTTTCAAATATGTGAAGATAACATTTATACAACTGACCGAATTTGTGATAGAAATCTGTCTCTTTGAGAGTAATGACTGTATAAACAGTTTCCTTTAGCTTCTTGTGAAAATGACCCTGTTTTCCAAGATCAAAATATCAACTACTGGTCAAACCAATGGAAGATCAAGGACAGTAAAACCAAATCACGTTGGTCCGCAAAGTGCAATATTCTGGAACTGACATATTGGTCTAGATTCTGTCCACCAAGGCACAGAACTGTAATCTTTTGGACTCACAGAAGAACCCGCACGCAGCTTGTGTTGCCAAAGAAAGCATCACTCTGCTATACGAACAAAGGAGCTGTATTGCTGACTTCTTCATTTTCCTTGTTCTTGTTTCAATGATTTAAAAACAGAACAAAACAAAACAAAACGCAGAGATTCTCAGAAAATGCTGAAAAGTTATTTTCGGTTGTGGAGCTGTGTATAAGCCACTGATGAGAGGAGGCCATTGAAATGGTACTTTGGAGTTTACACGCAGTCATCGAAGTGACCAACAAAGTGGAAGTTGGGTGTGAGGAATAGTGAGTGTCAAGTGTAGTGCAAGTGCTGTTGGTGAGAAGCAGGCGTGTTCTTGAGACCTTTGCATGGTAGAAAGATGTTCTGTCAGGGTTAGATGAGAATGAACAGAACGCGGCTGTTAGTGGGTTCAGATGCCGGGAGAGATGGTGATTTAGAGCTACCATGTTGAGAGTGGGTGGGAGTGTGACTCAGTCACTTGGACCGCCTTGATCTGTGCTAGACACCATCTGAGGTCGCTTTCCCTTTTTGGTTTTTTGTTCCATGTAGCTTGGCTTTGTCTGCCCTTGGAACCACGCGTTGTATCATGGCTTTACCTGGTACCAACAGGGACTGGACTGCACACTGAAGGCGCTGCTGCCCTTTCGTGGGTCAGTCTGGGCTCTTGTCTTGACTTCCACTACGATCTGTGCAGTCCTCAGGAAGGGCTTTCTTCCCATAGAAACCCTAGTCATTAGGGGAGTCGGTCAGCCATCATTTCACTCTTGGGTGTGTTCTCTCACTAAGCCAATTTATCCATTCACTCATGCATTTGACATGTTTGCAGGAATTGCTGCTCAGAGCAGTGACAGAACTGAAGCTCAGATTCTTACTAGTCTGATAACATTAGACAGGGCAAGCTGCTTAGAAAAATCCATCAGGAAACAATAGTGAGGAAGAAAAAAGATAAACTGTTACTCCATGGCCATTCTAACAGTCTGCAACAGGCTTTTAAGAAAACCACTGACTTGCAGGTTGTCGAAGCATTTATTTTCAAATAAATTGTTCTCCCAGTTAAGGTACATTTACCCACGTGTCAATGTAAAATATGGCTATCTGTTTATAATTTTCCTGTCACTGTTTTTGTATACTTGCAATTGATCTGGTTTTCAAAGCATCATCTAGTAACCCGAATGGCTAATGATAAGATAAGACATGGTGTATCCAGTTAAAGTGGTCTCCAGAGAATGTTAATTGCCAGAAAAATGCTTTCTTACGGACTTTTATTGAAACGTATAGAAATCTGATGATGTCACAATGCTAGCCACACACGCATCTTTCCATTAATGTTTCTGCACATTTAAAAAACTTCTTTACAACTGCATCTCCGTAGTCAAGAAGACGTCTACAAACATGTATTTGATATTGAGAATGTGCCGGGATACCATATGGGCGCCGGTTCTAATCCTGGCAGCTCCACTTCCCATCCAGCTCCCTGCTTGTGACCTGGGAAAGCAATCGAGGACGGCCCAAAGCCTTGGGACCCTGCACCCATGTGGGAGACCTGGAAGAAGTTCCTGGCTCCTGGCTCTGGATCAACATAGCACTAGCCGTTGCACTCACTTGGGGAGTGGATCATCAGATGGAGGATCTTCCTCTTTATCTCTGCTCCTCTCTATATATCTGACTTTGTAATAAAAATAAATAAATCTTTAAAAAAAAGTGTATTATGACATTATAGGTATAGGAAATGGTTGAAAACCTAGTGCCATATTTCTAAGGTATATTTAATAGTCTTTTGGGGGGAGTTCTCCTTTTATCTGGGAGTAGAGATGCATACTGCAGTGTATCTTCACTTCCTGGTATGCTAATCTCCATTATACAGTCCACTGCAGTTCATTTGTGAGAACATGTATATGTGTATACACACACACACAGGTTTGCCTGTTTTGTATTTTGCACGACTGCTGCCTTACATCAGAGGAACATGATATTTGTCCTTTTGGGATTGGTTTATCTCACTGAACAGAATGATCTCTGGCTGGGCCCATTTTGTTGCAAATGGTAGAATTTTATTATTTTTAATGGCTGATTAGTATTTCACAGAGTTGATGTACCATAGTTATTTTTTATTCATTCCTCTTTTGAGGGGCACCTGGGGTGTTTCCATGTTTTCCCTATAGTAGATTATTGTAGGGTTGCAAATCACTTTCTGCAAGCAGACTTCCCTCCCTTTGGCCATATTCCCAGGAGTAGGATAGCTGGCTCATATGGTAGACTAATTTTCAGCTGTCTCAGCACTCTCCATATGACTCCCATAGTGGCTACATTAGCCAATATTCCCACCAGCAAGTGTTGTTAGTAGGTCTTGAGTACCCAATCTCACTGGAAATAGGTGGAACCTCAGTGTGGTTTTTACTTGTACTTGCCTAGGAGCTAGGGAGCCTGAGAATTTTTCAGTAACCAAACTGAAGAAGAGAGAAGTGTACAGCACCCAGAGATGGAATCAGCCAAGAGGAGACTAAATTTAACCTGGAAGACCGTGTATTAATCTTCATATTTCCACCTAGGTAGGCAGTCTGACACCTTTTCTATGATAGTAGCACATCGCAATTTTCCTTAGAAGTCCTAGACAACATTCACTAAAAACATAGTTTAATTATTTTTGATGAAGTTGTAACCATACCAAACCGGCCCAAGAAATTCACAATTCTTATCACAAAGTGTCCAAATGACTGAGTTTGAATTCTATATATTGTGTGGGGTGGGTAATGGGATAGAAACCAGATGCCTTGTATTGAGTCTAGATACTTATTGATAAATGTATGTGTCAAGGTTAGCAAAATCTACCCAAACCTGCCACTTACTGGATTAAACTGTAGATACCGTTCCATGACATCTGAAGGCCATTGCTAGAAGGTCAGTTGGGGTTGCCCAGCACATAACATTTTCCGTATTTGCATTGCTTTGGGTTTGTCACTTTGAAAATTGGCATGGGAACCTGTTCTTTGTGGTCTAAGAATTTTTTTAGTTGCTTATTTCTCAACTTAAGCAATAATCCTCTTTTGCCGACAGCTCTTTAGTTACTGTAGAAATGATTGTGTTGTCATAAACACAGCTTCAGGATTTCAGGTTGGTGGGGAAGGAGCGAGGGGTTCAAAAAAAGCTCATGTTTCCACCCAAACACACCCACCTAAGTACTTACAGAAGGCTTGGGGAAAACAGAAGCAGAATTCTTTGCTCTGCTGCACTTTTCCAAGCTCCTTCTGTGGAATCAGATGCTTTTAATACACGATTCAGAAGAATCTTCCATTTAACCTCCAAAAATAAACCGCAGTACTCTTCTCTTTTTTCCCTCCCTCAATTTGATCATTTGTTCCAATTTTCCTACCTTTGAAATCGGATGATTCAGCTTCTCTTTCTTTCTCAGGAGTTTGGCATGATTTGGATTTCAGAAGCTAGCACTTGGTTCTTCTGTCTTCCTTAGTTTAACATCTTAATAGTCTTCATATGTTTTCTACCAATTTCGTTTTTGATTTGGATTCTTTTTCTTTAGATCCCCCCGCCTCTTCTCTCCTTTGTCCCGTTCGTCTTTTGCACGTGTCTCACAGCCCACCCGTGTTCTGCTGTGGAAATGAGCCTTTCCTCCTGTGAGTTCAACTCATTCCACTTGTGTTCTATTTTATGCTTTTAAGTTGGTAATGTGATCTTATTTAAGGCAAGGCACAGATTTCATCTTGTAAAAGATTTTCTCTGCCTACGTGGGCTCCTAGCAGACTTTGCCCAAGGTGGATTTTCAGTTCTTCTGATTCCAATGTGCCGACCTCTCTGATGGAACTTTGAGGAACTTTCTTTCTCTTGTCTGGTGCTAACGGCTTTCCAATCAGTGCTGACAGCAGGTGGACAGGGCTGATTCTCAGCTCTGCCACAGACTGGAGCAAATTGCTTTGTATCTGATTTTGTTAATGGGAAAAAATATTAACTACCCCATAAGGTTTTTTTGGAGAGATTGAGAACAGTGTGCACCTTGGAGTAACTCTAAGTATTCAGTGCTGTATATTTCTTAAAAATCCTTAGAAAAAAATCCTTATTTGTTGATACTAGAATATCAAATGATGTCTAATAAATCCCTTGTTTCCAAGAGAAGATGCCCTAGGTAGAATGATTTCTGCCTTTTTCTTTCTCTGTCATGCTCACATTCATTCCTGCTTTGAACTAAAGTTATGAAACATTGAAACAAAAGCACAAGGGGATATTTAAAAGTTAGTGGAAATGAAATTAAAACCTAAGCTTATTTGCTGCAAAAAGTGATTAAAGTCATATGTGGATTTTTAATACTGCACTTTTTGTATATACCTTTCTTAAATTATTTTTTTAAAGATTTATTTATTTTATTACAAAGTCAGATGTACAGAGAGGAGGAGAGACAGAGAGGAAGATCTTCCATCTGATGACTCACTCCCCAAGTGGCCGCAATGGCTGGAGCTGAGTAAATCCAAAGCCAAGAGCCTCTTCTGGGTCTCCCATGTGGGTGCAGGGTCCCAAGGCTTTGGGCCATTCTCAACTGCTTTCCCAGGCTGCAGATAGGGAGCTGGATGGGAGGCAGGGCTGCCGGGATTAGAACCGTCACTCATATGGGATCCCAGTACATTCAAGGCGAGGACTTTAGCTGCTAGGCTACTGCACCGGGCCCTGTTAAATTCTTTTTTTATTTATTTGAAATACAGTTACAGTCTAGAGAGGGAAACATACAAGTACATGCCCAGTAAGAAAGAGAGAGAGAGAGAGAGAGAGAGAGAGAGAGAGAGAGAGAGAGAGAAAGGCTGCAATGGCCTAGGCTGGGCCAGATTGAAGTGAGAGGTCTCCTAAATTGGTGGCGTATTTGGGCCATCATCCACTGCTTTCCTGGACATATTAACAGGGAGCTGGATTGCAAGTGGAGAACCTGGGACTTCATGTCTTGCAGGCTGTGGCTTGGTTCACTGTGCCACATTGCTTATCCCTGTACAGACTTCTTGAAGATTTATTTAATAACAACTAAAACAATTCCATACATACGATGATCCATACTTAACATTCAGCCATAACCACATCAGATGTTCAAGTCAAAGAATTTAAATATTGAAAGTTGGGATTTTGGCACAAAGAGTTCCATTGATACTTGATACAATTGCATCTCAGGCTGGAATGTGTGCTTTGATTTTTGGCTGCTCCACTTCTGATGCTGCCTCGTGCTAGTGTGTACTGGGGTGCAGCCACTGTTGGTTGAGTGCTTGGGACCCCGTCGGCCCCATGGGAAATCCATGAGGAGTTCTAGGCTCCTGGCTTCAGAAACACAGAGAGGGAATCAACACATGGAGTATCTCCCTTTTCCTTTCTCTCTTTCTGCCTTTCAAATAAAAAATAAATAATTAAAAAGAAATAATATAACTTTTGTTTAAGCACTCAATGTCCTTTCTCTGAGTCCATTCATCTTTTTTTCCCCAGAGAGACCACCGTGGATTTATTCTTTATTTATTACTTGTCCTAGTTTCCGTCCATATGAAAGGGAACACGTCATTCTGACTGTTTTAAAGTACATAACACGCAATATGTTGCATATATCCGGCAACTCGCCATTGTGTTCAACATTTGTATTCGAATGTGGCAGTGTCGTAGCGCGTTGCCTTGTTCTGTTTGTTCCACTTGGAGCACAGTTTGCCATTTTGTGAAAGGGCTGAGCCAAGTAGAGTGGGTGGTGATGCTCTCCAAGGAGAATCTAGGCCCTTGTGCAGTACAGGGTAACCTTGGGACCTTAGGATCTTTGGTCTCCTCTTCTCTGGAGAGGCTGTGGCTTCTACTAGAACAACACAGGAAAGTCACCTCAAGGCCTGAAATCTGTGCCTAGATGTTCCCTCAGAAGGTGGTTTAGTGGATCATTAGCTGGTGTTCAAGGGTAAGACCTTTGTCCCTGAAAGTGGATGGGAGAGATTAATAACATGATGACTGTACTTGGCCACTTAGAATGTGACTCTATAAGGATGCTGTTGAGTTTTCTACTGATTATTTTTCATCTATCACAGTTCACTTTCTAATGGACAAAAGCCCATAGTTAGACTTCCTATTAGTTTCCAACAGCTTTAATACAGACATTGAACAACTCTGAAAGTGGTGAAAATCCCTACAGGAAAGGGGTCTGCCTCATCTTAGCAATTACAATTGGAGTTAGAATAAGAGCTTGAGGGGTATGATTGATTGTTTCATGTTAACAGGCATGCTTAACATTTTGTTTCATGAGGCTTTTTTGTTCATTTTCCATATAGATTTGGAACAAACCTAAGTGACTTTCTTATGGAATTAATGAAGAATGCTTTGAAGATTTCCATCTCTAGAGTGGAAGACATTATTTAACAAGGATTTGGCTTTGAGCAATGCTCATTGAATAAATATGGGATATTACCCAATTCTCTCTCTTTTTAAATCAATCCCATTACTGAGTCAGAAATTAAGCTGGAAACCTTTTTTTCAGGTAGGGGGCAGAGCTTTAGAGAATGTCATAGTGAGGTTTCAGTAGGTACTGTTTGGTTATTTTAACACTGTGAGGAATTTGCTGGCATTTTTTCCCCTAGGTTTCTCTATTGTAACCGATGATTAGGAAACACGTTGATAGTCAAAATTATGACGGTGAGAACAGAACACAATTGGAATGACTGCCTTTCACAAGGAATTGCTAATTCAGCTCTAATACTGACTTCTTAAATGAACAGATGCTAACTGTTGAGCATGATGTTATAAAGGCCGTAACTTCTGTTTTTTTGGGGGGGGTTATAAGCAATTTGTGCAGCCACACAAAACCATATTTTTAGGAACTTTATTGGTCCTTTGTCCATGGAAAAGAGACTTTATGTGACTGCTACTTGAATTATCTCATGAAGTAACATTATCCTTTATAAGTAAAATGTCCTGGTTTGTTATCTGTTGAAAGGGGGAGAAGATGGCTATGCAGGGAAACAGGGAGAAAGGAAACTAGGAAGGGAGGAGGACACAAGGAAAGCAGGAAAAGGAAGGAGGACAGGCAGAAAGATGCAACCTCCTTGTGTTCTGGTTGGATAATAATAAGCTAGAACAGTTGAAAACACATGCTTAACCCTTGCTATGTGGCAGATACCATGTGACAGACAGACATCCGGGGGTTTACATCTCCAGCACTATAATCCTTTATTTCGCCCTCCCCCCCGCCTTTATGATTCTAGAACTTAAACAGTGCGCTTTAACTTCAAGTAGCAGTGAAAAACTGTCCCAAATGGGCACTTTTAAATTTCTGACTTATTATCTTAATTTATCTTACTCTGTGGAAGAGGAACTATCTAAACCAACCTACAGCATGGTGCTTGTCAAAGTTTTTGCCTTTGGTACTTCTGCTAATAATGACTTGCAGTAGTATCCTGTCCTTGCCTTCAGAGATCCGCACAAATTAACACAGAACACCTTAGCCATTGTGAGAGCGGAGGGTAATCTTAAACTTCTGTACAGGAAGAAACCATTGCCTTGTCGATGAGTAACGCTGTTTATAATGTGTATGGCTTCTGCTGTGATAAGCCCGCAAGGAATGTGGGGAGGTAGGTGATGGAGTCCAATTCAGGCTGCTTTTGGCATGTTGTAATCGGTCCTGGGTTATCATGAGTGTTTAACTTGCTTTGATGGCATTTCTGTGTCTGTGTGAAAACTGCCAGGGCGGTAACAAAGTCTTCTGTCTACGACAGTTGCTTTGGCCTCCTGTCTGCCCGCCCTGTTTCCATCATTCACCTTGAGCCGAGGTGTTTGCAGACCTTACCGGAGTATGACTCTGCTTCCTTCCTGCTCTCTTTCTGTCTCCCTAAGGAATCCATGCCCATAGTGCACACCCACACAGCACAGCACAGAGCCACACAGACTCATACACACTCAATTTTTCTTCCTCGACACCCAAAAGTCTCCTGTAATTAAAGGATCTTAATCTGTGCTGCGTCTATTTTTATATAGCAAGAAATAGTCTTAAAAATATTCTGTTTAAACTGTTTTAGCAATAGTCGCACTTGGGGAGGAGCATAAGGCTAGAGGGAACTCGTATCTGTGCATGTTAGTGACACTTGCTGAGGTCATACGGTGTGGGAAAGTCTGTAATGAGGCTGTTTGTGAATGAGAAGCTATATACACAGTGAGACATTATTTATTTGGAAATCTCTTCATCAACCAAGAATGCTCATTTATATTTTTAATGGAGAAATATAGTTATAAATATAGTTATAGTTTGCGGCTGCAGGCATTTTGGGAGTGAATTGGTGGATGGAAGATTTGTTTTTCAAACAAAAAATGAAAATAACTCCATGTAAAACAGGAACGTGTATCATGAATAAGGAGAGGTTGGACGCTTGTATTTCTTTTTTTTCTTCTGATAAAATTTGTCTCCATATTTCCAGTGTGTATCAAAGAAAAAAATGAAAATTTCCTCCTGACGTTCTTGATTTCATAAAAGGGTTTTGCAGATTTTGAATACGTCTATAGGATGTGAAACTTACTCTGTACCAGGGATCAAAATTTTCTGCTCCCCAAGTCTTTGAATAAGTCCAGATCAATGTGCCAGCAACATCCTTGCTTTTATCTAACATGAAGAAAGCCAGTGTGCCGATGGCCTCTGAAAAGCTTTCCAAGTTGGCCCAGGATGAAATAAACTGCCTTAAAGTAAAATAAATGGTACCCCACAATGCTATTATACAGTATGTGCCATCAACAATGTCCTTCCGTTTTTAATAATACATCACAGCAGAGAGAAAGAGGTTAACCGAAGAGTCAACCTTTATTTCTGAGGAAGATCTGAAGGGGACTTGATGCTGTCTATTTCCCTTTGAAAGGAATGCCCCCCTTGGACCCTATTCTTTAAGAAACATCAATAATAGACTATCTTAGAAAAGGTGAAATCATTCGTTGTTTTGCTTCAAAGAAAAGTGCTTACTTAGTTGATTAGCAGAATATTTCAAATTGACTAAGGATTTGAATAAATGTTTGACTTCTTCTGTTGTTAACGATCAATACTCGTTTCCATTCTGCGATGTTCAGCATGTGAAAGTTGTACTTACAAAACAATTGCAGAAATTTGGATTGGTTACTTTTCCATATTGTGTGACCTACAAGAAGCTATACTGGTTATTCAGAATTTTGGAGGGAGGAAAATAAAAGAACAACAAAGTAGAAATATGCAGTTAGTACATGGAAATTACTAAAGAGCTTCAAGCACCATGTTCTTGTTAAGTAGTCAGTTATGCTTGTTGATTACTGTATGTGGTAATCTCTGCTAGCTATATTAAACTATTAAACTCCGAGGTATCTGTGTGTGAGAGAATTCAGAGAATTGTGAGACTTGGGCGGCACGATAATCATATGTTTGACACACAGTGTCCATGGCAATGAATTTGATTTCACACAGTGGCAATATTGGACTACTCCATGCACCTCTAGGCTTGGGGTTCTGTGGTCTGTCAAATGCAGGCAGAAGGCAGGACAAGGCCTTTGTTTGGCAGCAGAGCAGAGAAACAGAAAAGGCTTTACAAAAAGTCAAGAGAATTCTGTCCTAGAAGGCAGGATGGGGCAGGCAGAGGGGCACAAAGGACTGCTCTGACAACAAGCCCTGAGAATAGTTGTTTTCACAAGACACATGACAGACCGTCCCTGCCCACAGGACTCACCATTCCAGTCTTAGAGCCTGTTGCTAGGTGCCTCTCCAGTGACTTAGAAAAAGGATGGGAAGAGAACTCAGATCTCACACGGATCTAACAACTCCTGTTTTTATTTTTTTGGGATTTATTTTATTTGAAAGACATACATACGAGAGAGAGAGAGAGAGAGAGAGAGAGAGAGAGAGAGAGAGAGAGAGAAGAGAGGACTTGAGAGAGACACACAAGGAAGGAGGGAGGTCTTCCATCTGCCGCTGCAGTTCCCAAATAGCTACAACAGCTGGCCTGGGCCAGGGCAAAGCCAGGAAGCAGGAACTTCATGTGGTTCTCTCAAATGGGTACAAGGATTCAAGGAGATGGGCACACTTATCAGGGTGGGGATTGGCAGTGTCCCTATGGATTGCCAGTGCTACAGGTGGAGACTTCACTCACTGTGCCATGGCCATGACCTGAACAACCCTGTTTTTAGACTGCAGCGTTTAAATTGCAGTATGTCTACTATGTAACTTTAGGAAATACTGATTTTTTTAGTGAAGACTGAAGAAATTACTGACCTTGAAATCCCTAAATCCCTTGAATCCCTTTACTAAGTGACTAAAGGATAATTTTTTTTTTGCTGATGCTTTTGGAAGATGTTTTATTAAAGATGTGACATGTTGAAAGCTTTTATGTAAATACCATCCCACTCAACTCTTTGCTTGTTGAGTATGTGGACAGATTTAGGCCACAATGACCCCAAAGAAGCACTCAAAGGCCTTTCATATAATTTATATCTATTTTTAAGCGGTTATAATTTATACCACAAAATTTCCACCTATGTAAAAATCTAATATCTAAAAACCAAGAATTCATAGTTCATACTCTATGGGAAAGAAAAATTATGAAATTATGGCAAATTTTGTTAAATTAAGGACCTCCAGATTTTTTTGACCACACATCTATATAAGTAAAAGTATTATATTCATACAAAAGAAACATGGTTATGTATCTCAGTAAATACATTAAAATACTATGACAAAGTGACATTATTCTAGATTTTAAATACAAGGAAACTCTCTTTCTTATATCTTAAGATTGAAAATAATAATGAAAATATGTTCTTTACCTCAATGCATGCTTTCGCATACTCTGCTCTACAGACCACTTGGAATTTGTTTAAATTGCCAAAGTATAAGTTACTTTGTGGAGTTGGCCTTTAAATTTGTGAATAAACGCCACGACGCTGCGAGTGGGCATGATGTGCTTCGGGTGTGTGTGTGGAGGTGGGATTACTGAGCTTTTAAATTTTGTGAAACAATCTCTCTAGCAATTTTTATCATCACACGTATTTCTGAATATCCCAAATAGTAGCCAGCAAGTTCCAAGGACGAGCCATGGAAATACCATGAGGTAGAATATGAACTCGGTTTCTTCCATTTCTGCAGCTTTCTTTTCTGTAAAAACCTTCTCCATTAGAATTTCTTATCTCTTGAGTGTCCCTCAGCTAGCCACAAATTGGGGTATTTAGGGAGCAGAATTATCTTCCAGGTTTTTTGTGTACTTGGGAGAGCCACTGCAGAAACCAACACCCTGGCAACATCTTAATTTTGAGCTCCTGTTCTCCAGAATTATGAGAGAATGCATTTCTGCTATCCTGAGCCCTTAGTTTGTGGCCACTCAATTCTCCATTTAGGAAAACTTTTGCTATTTTATGGTTTTGGTTAGCGTGGATGACTGTCAGTTGTACAAATATCTCTACATGAAAAAGAACAGATATGCAAGAGGCACTTGGGTGTGGAGCAGCCTGGTAAACTGAAAAAACAATAGACACAGAGGCTCAGGGATATTCTGTCAACAAACTCATCAGCCTCTTTGACTTTGTGAGTAAACGTGCTTACTGTCACTCCTTTTTATTACAAAATAGAGCAAGAAAAGAGAGTTAGGAAAAGGGGAAGCAAGGTTCTAACTACCTCTTATGTTTGTCCAGAAGCCTGTTTTCCTTTGCAGTTTTTTTTTGTTTGTTTTCTGTTTTTCTACCATCTAAGCTAGTTTTCCCTTCATGACTTTGAACTTCTCTAAAATGAATGTGGATTGTTTAAGCTCATCATTTGAGAGTATGTGTTGGTGGGGCCGAGAAATTGGCATTCATTCTTTCTTCATCAATTCCCTCTGCAATGCCAGTGCTGAGGATCCATGGGCCTTGCTTCAGAATGCACTCCTGTCTTTCCTGACTCATCAGATCGGGGAATCCATGCTGATGTCTCAATATGTAATTGCATTTTCCCTCAGCTTAATTTACAAGGACATGAACTTGATTTCTTTTTCTGTGAATTTAGACCCAATGCTATTTATTATAGTCTTTAAGTTTCCTTAGTATTTTATTATGTTTGCCTGTCAGTTTTATTGATTTTCACTTCTGGGAGGATTAGAGGGGAACAGGTACAGGACAAGCCCATCCCATTCCGAGGTCTACCAATGACCTGTACAATTTTCAGGCCATCATTCGTCTACCCTCCTCGCCCAACTTTTCTCAGGGCTGACCCTCTGTTCTCATTTTTGCAAGGGACCTAGGGTCAGAATTTTGCATGTGAAATAACCAAATAAATAGTAGGCATTTACTGTTCTTTGTGCAATGTAGGGGAATCAGGAGAAAAAGCTATTGCATTTAGGATTTTATTTACTTTTTAAGATTTCCAGTGTCCTAGGAAATGTAAGAATTCCTTCTGGAAAATGTCAAGTTCAAAGTCAATAATGCTTTAGTTTCTTCACTCTTATTGGGCGTCCTGCACTCCAGGTTGACTTCCAGTTTTAGAAGAGAAATTTTGTTTTTATATGCACTGGGATGTATTGTTTCAGCTGGCCAACATCTGGATGTTTTCTCAGAACAGGCAGAAGCTGCTCTTCCAATGTTGGGTAGCTTGTTCCAGGAACAAGAAGTGCTCATCATTTACAATGATTATTTTCTCTGATTTGTGCATACTTACAAGAAAAGATGAATTAGAGCTGATAGGGCTCAAAATGTTGATATCATGATAATTATATCCTGGAGTTGCCCTAAAATGATGGTTTTTTTTAGAAAAGCATAAAGGAAAGACCCACGTTGGATCTATTCTATTTCTTTTTATAGAGGTTATAGCTGGTCACTCATGAATCTAAAGTGTCCACTTTGTAGGAGCCTGTTGGAATCACAGGATGCATCGCGTGTTCTGGAAGGGACCTCAGAGGCTGTGGATAACATCTCCCAGGCAGTTTAGAAATGTCCTCTGCTTTGTCCCGGGCAGATGGCCACTCAGCCTCTGCTTCTCAACAGCCCCTTATCTCATGGTGTTTTCTCAGAAAGAGCAGCCATTTCTGCAGTTAGCTTGGATTTAGGCTATTAACCACTATTAATAACATGAAAAAGGCATGTAATTTATCATTAATACTTTGCATTCATTTCCTTGTCTCTTTCCAACATTTTTTAAATGTAGTTTTAGGGAACTATTCTTTTGCAAGAGATTTTATATATTTTAGGATGGCTATAGTGACAATGAACTTTGAACTAAGACAGAACCCTCTCGTCTTATTTGTGGTTCTCACAAACTTGCCTTCTACATCTCCTCTGTCAATGGGGATTTTAGTAACAGCATCTACCTTACTGCACTGTTGTGAAGACTGTGTTTTGGAAAATTATTAAGTCATTTATGTCAATCACTAGGATGAATTAACTGCTTCAAATCAATCTGCAAGGCTGGAAAAACCTTGGGTTCGATAGTAAGATTCAGTTGCTTATTTGGGGGTAGGGGGGCTCTATAAAACTTCCATTTACAAAGTAAATCTATGACCTAATCACCCTTTGGTGAGGAAGTAGGTTTGGGATAATGGAATGAGTAAGAACTGTGGCTCACAGGAAAGCCAGAACTTATCGGAGACAAGCCTGCAGCACTAATTTGGCATAAGAGGTTTAAACAACAAGGGGAGAGGCTAAGGAGAACTTTCCTTCTCCATTCCTTGATTATTCGGGTTTTGTAAAAAATCGTTTAGTAAGTATTCATACTTCTACTTTAGTAAGAGAAAGTGGTGATTCCAGAATTTTGGAAAACTTGATAATACTAAAATTTATTATATATGCTATGAGATAAAACTAATTTATGTATTCAGTAAGTATTTATTGAGTGAGTATTCCAAGAAAGAGAAAACTCAAAATAATTAATAATGCTTACATTCTGGCCAGCAGTCCACATAAACTCAGCCTGTCAGGTGGTCAGTCCAGTGTCAGGGGATACAGGTGATGGAGGGTGGGCAAAGAACTTTTTGATAAGGTGAGCAGATACCTGAAAGATGAAGGAGGAATTCCAAGGAGACTAAGGCCTTGTGCATTCTGGGCAGAAGGCACGCAGGCCCTGAGGCTGCAGTGCTCCAGGGTGGTTGGTGTGGAGCAAAGATGCTGGAATGAGTTTCAAGGGACAGCTTGCGGTAGCTCAGAAAGAAAAGGAAAACCAAGGATAGAACAGACATTGCAGTAGAAACTGTGCATGATGGTTATAGTTCAGTAAGTGGGATGGAGCGAAGTTGGTGAGCCTTGTGAAATAGTACCTGGATGACAGGTGTGGAGGATCAGCCTTGGGATATCATCAAGGCGAATGAACATGAAGGAAAGGACCAGAAACATCACCCCCATCATCCCCAAAAGAATGGCAGGTGGGATAAAGTGGACACAGAGGAATAAGACAGCTGACCCAAAGACCATCCTCCAGCCTCGAGTCTCAGTGATCAGTCTCCCTGCCAGAGAGATACTGAGATGCAAGCAGAACTTTCAGGGTTAGTGTTTGATATACTGGGTCTTCCCAGATATTTCCAATGAAAAGATAGGCCACTAATTTAAAGAGCCTGACAATGTAGTTCTTCATGAATACAATGGAACCAACCAAATTCTGTTCTCAGGTTGGAGTGGATTCAATTCGAGTCATGAAATGGACTTAGAGCAAGGTAGTGCGTATTCTTCAAAAAAAGTAAGAAAAATCCAGATTTTGTCTGGGCTAGGAAGGAGGGCAATGAAGACGTCTCACGGCTCTAAATATTATATAATTCTTTTAACTTGAAAATAGCAAAAGCTATGAGGCCAACAATATTTGGCTGTTTGTCTCCGTTACTCTGTTCCTATAAACGTGGCCTCCTCTGTGTTCCCAGGAGGAGTTGGTGCTGGTGACTCAGGGGAGGTGTTCTCTACCTGAAGGGGCGCAGAGGGGAAGCAGAGGACCTGAAGCCAGGGGCACCGAGTTGAAATGGAACGAACATCTGATCCTTAAAAGTCCCCTGGTGTTCCCTTCCAGGGATGTCAGCTGGATTTTAGTTCAGATAATTGCATTTTACTTGTCTAATGCCCCTAGCAGTTTTAAGTGGGATCTTCATTTTCCCATCAGAAATTGCTCTGCGTGTGGTGTGTGCTTAATTAAGCAGCTGCCACGTGGTGGTACTCGAGTGGTACTTGTTTCTGTGGCTGGGAAAGCAGTCTCTCCATGGCTCACGCCAGCCGTATTGCCTTGACTTGAATTCTCGCTCTCCAGGGAAGTTTCTAATCTGAGATTCTAAGTGAAGAAAATAAATCAGTCTTTAAGAAATAAGGAAGAGTTGTAGGAAGCCGAGAAGACATCATGGGATTTGTGGGCTGACTTTTAACACAGGGCCATTCAGCCTGCTTAACTCTGCACCAGGGAAGTTGGGCTGCCTCCGCTTCTTCTCCAACCAGGGATTTCAGGATTAATTAGTCTTGGGGAAATAAAACGTGAATAATGGAAGGTCACAGACATTCCATTGGTCTTCATTCTAATGATTTGGGAAATTTTGGATGATTAAATAGTAAGGAAATTTTTACATGTATTGTTTGATTTCACATATACTCAAAATGTTCTCAGCTGAACAATTTAATTTTGTGGAAATACAGTTGAGAATCCAGATACAAGTTACCCAAGAAAAGCATTGCACTGCACTAAAGACCAATACGCTGTACCTCTGAACTCCTGTTATTTCAACAATGAATTATTTCAACATGAGTATGTTATTCTACTGTAGAAAAATCTCCAATTAGAAATAAAATACTCACATTCCTATTCTTCATCTAACATAAGAAGCAAGAATGCTTTCTGAAGTATATATTGTGATGGATTCCAGCATACTGTATGTATAAATGTCAGCTTTGAATAAATTATGCTTACAAAGAAGATATCAATAGTGATTATAACTAAGGTGAAGCTTTACAATTACTGTAAAATTCGATCTGTTTTTAGAACCATGATGTTATGCAGAAGAGAGAAAAATCTGGCAAATTCTGGAGCTTGTTTCTGGCATAGTTCATGTGGATGCAACATACTGTAATGATTTTAATAGTAGTGCTGGGGTGCAGATGAAATCAAGCCTGACATCACTGGTAAATTCATGTTGTCTCCAGCTGTAATAAGGAAGGTACTATTAATTATATTCTTTCCAGTAAGGTCTTATATTGAAGAATCAAAATATCAAATGATGAGTGGGGGTTTGGCTAGACACCCACATCCAATAGGTACTGCCTGGGTATGTTCTCTAGGTCTCTGAACAGATCCCTGCTAACACACATCCTAAAGGCATCAGAGAGTGGATCAAGTGGTTGGGTTGTTGCCACCCACAGTGGGGAACGGGAAAGTGTTCTGCCAGCATGAGTTTGGCCTGGGCAAACCCCAGTAGATAAACCAGTAGATGAAAGATTTCCATCTCTCCCTCTCTTTTTGCCTGTTGCTCTGCCTTCCAGATAATAATAATAATTACAGCAAATTAAATGTTTAAGAAGTATTGTCCCATTGTTGAATTTCTGAGTAAATCAGTCGCTTTCATACGGATTGCCTTGTTTTCATTTGCTGTTGAAGACAGAAGGGACGGGTAGCTTCCATGCTTTGTTTCGTGATTTTCTACAATTTCATTTTTTTAAAGAAAAGGATAACTTATGCTTTTTTACATGCCTAGATATGAAGCGTATTCTAACATGAAGATTTGGAGGGAAACATACCCAGTTTACCCATTTTGTACGCAAAAGGAGGCAATCTCAGGAAGAGTCGCACAGTTTCTGCTTTCTCGTTCTTCCCTCCCAGTCCCTTCTCTATTTTTAAGCATTCCGCACAACTTCAGAAAAAAGGTCAAGGTTAGAACTTCCAGCTTGTCACTGGGATAGCAGTGTCCCTTGGCTAAACACTGTTCCTGCTCTGACTGGGGAATTATCCACGATGGAAATAACCTGAACGTTTCTAAACTCAGCATCCACTTTCACTTGTTCTCTTACATCTTCATCGCCTTTCACTCCCGAACCACCATTAACATGAATTATGTAGATGTTGAAAATCAAGATAAAAGAAAATCTAAATTACACATTGAAGTGAAGGATCTCAAAGGTGTGGTCAGAATGATGGCTCTACGTAGATGCTTGAAGGCTCTCTTCGCTCTTGGACTATGGCCATGAATTACGTTTACATTTCTTGGTAGGCAGGATAAGAATAATTGCTTTCTCAGGACAAACTGAAGTATTCTTGGTACAGCCACAGTTGTTTCTCCTGTGAAGCCTCATACAGCAAAAGTTGTGATTTAGTTAGGAAATCCTTTGACTAGCCTTTATCCCTGATGGAGAGAATGTGGCTTCATTAGGAGCCATCTGCTTCGACACGTTTGAATCCGGGCTGTACACTGAGCTGCTAGCTCTGTGACCTCAGGAAACATCTGTAAACTCCAGCTTTAGCACTTGTGGTGGGCTGAGGTGAGGACAACAATGAGACAGTGCCCAGAAAAACCCTATCAAGGGAACCGGCATGGGTTGAGCCCTCAGTACCTGTTAGCTCTTAGTAAACTGTGGTTTTGTCATGAGAGCCAATGTACTTCAAGGTTAGCTCAGATCACTATGGCTACAAAGGCAGTTTGATGTAAAAATAAACAATGTGAAGCACTGCTAAGCCTTACGCATTTTTGAACACATACATATGTGCCATTATTTATTTTAAAAGATTCATTTAGTTATTTGAAAACCTTTGGGAGAGAGGGAGACACATAGAGAAAGGGGTAACTTCCATCTGCTGATCCACTTTGTAGATAGCTTGTAAAGGCCAGGGCTAGACCAGGCCAAAGCCACAAGCATCATCTGGGTTCCCTACAAGCACAACATGGGCCCAAGCAGTGGAGCCATCATCCGCTGCTTTTCCTGGGTCCTTTAGGGAGTTGCACTGGAAGTGGAGCAGCTTGGATGTGAACCTGTGCGTTATGGGATGCCGCATTGCTGGTGGTGGGTTTATACACTATGCTTCAACAGTTTTGAGTTTTATCTGCTCCTTGGCTTTCTTTTATGTCAGCAGCTTTACCTTACACAGTTGGCACATGTTGCAGAAAGTTAGCATTTGTGTTTGACCAACTCCCATGTTGGTGATGAGAGCAGCATTTCACAAAGTCGCTTTCTCTATCAAGTGCTGCAGGGGGACCTGGGAGGTTGTTGGAGTCAGCGAAAATATCAACGAGGAGATAATTCAGACCAGCTAAGGAGAAAATACAAGAATCCTTTTATTTTCTTCCCCTTCTACACACCATTTCCTCATTTTAAGTAAAGAAGGAAATAGAAGGCTGAGAGTTTTGGCTGGCGAGGGCTGTTTCAAAGTGTTTCGGAAAAGGGCGAAGAGGAACTGGAGCTTGCCAGCTTCTATAGGAAGAACTCTGGTCCCTACCACACAGAGATGAAAGAGCCACATTTCCAAGTATTTTCTGTGATTGGAGTTTAAAAGAGTGATACATTTAAAAGGTCAACACCTGATGCTTATTTTTTAGCGTAGTTCTGGCTGGGAAGTGGTCTATTCAGAGAACAGAGCTCTTGACAAGAATTCTAAGTCTTTTTCATTGAGATATCCTCGTTCAGCACACAAAATTGCAACAGATGAGATGGTGGATATATTTGGTTTACTGCACTATCATCTTGGTACACTGAAATCTACCAGTCTATTTGGTAATTTCTTAAATAGTTTTGATTTTAGCCTCTGAAACAGTGTGAATGCCATGGGAATTCTTTTGTTAATATTCTTAGACAAAGAAATGGGCATAAAAACTGTTCACTACAGGGGTATATTAAAAAGTTTGTGGAAAGATGGAATTATGAAGTATGTTTATTTTGTTGCAAAAAGATTTTGAAATCCATGAAGATTTGTTTGATATATATTTTCCAAAACTTTTAGAAATAATGAACATTAATTTATTTTGAAAAAACATTTGAGGAAAGGCTGATGAGAGGGAGAGAGGGAGATGGAAAGGAAGAGAAAGAATGTATTCCCTCTCACCTGTTTGTTTAATCCCCGGTTCGTTTCATTCCTGTAATAGCCAGGGCTGGGCCTGCGAACTCTGTCCAGGTCTGCTGAAATGGGTGTTGGGTTCTCAAGTCCTGGGCGGGCCACCTGCTGCCGTCCAGCGTTCCCCTGGCAGGATGCTGCAATCAGGAGCAGAGCTGAGAGACCCTGGCCTTGATACGGGATGCAGGTGTTCCAGGTGTCATCTTGGCCCATCTCTGATGTGCTCCTCTCCGAGGACTTCACTGGCAAGCGACATCTTGTCTAACTCAGCGTTTCCCCTGACAATCATCCTTCCTTGCTTCTTTTGCTGAAAAAGAAGGCACGATGCTCTGAATGACCGCCACGGTCTCAGGGAGGAGGCTGCCCGTTTCTGGGAGTTGGGGTGATTGAGGACAGAAATATCTGTTCATTTCATAAAGGTGAAACAACAGTGGCATTTTTTACGATGCGAATAGTTGTTGTGCTTTCAAGGAGTATAAATATATAACAAGCCCTCTATTCATTAATTTGTCTGAACATCTTATGCTCAGTATATTGGTCTATTGCTTTGTGTATTAGCAATATTATTTTTTGTTGTGACCAAATTTTTGTAATGCCAACTTCAAATATGACTTATTGGAACACTAACATCATTGTAAAATATTAGCATAAGTGTTACAATGCAAATCAATTTTTTTCTTTTAATTTTTATTGAAAATTTAGATATATAGGGAGGAGAACAGAGAGGAAGATCTTCGGTCCAATGATTCACTCCCCGAGTGGTTGCAATGGCCTTAGCTGAGCCAATCCGAAGCCAGGAGCACAGAGCTTCCTCTGGATCTCCCACGCGGGTGTAGGGTCCCAAGGCCTTGGGCTGTCCTCTATTGCCTTTCCAGGCCACAAGCAGGGACCAAGATGGGAAGCAGGGCTGCTAGGATTAGAACCAGCACCCATATGGGATCCTGGTGCATGCAAGCTGAGGACTTTAGCTGCTAGGCTATTGTGCTGGGCCCAATGCAAACTAATTTTATAGCCATCTCAAGTGAAAAAGATTCCAGTTTGATTATGTAATGTGCGTCTCCTGCTTTAGGACTGGCAGGGCCAAAAGGATGATTTTATAAGAGTAACCAGAAGCTGAAGCTTGTTCAGGAGAGAGTACGATGCATGTTTGAAAGTTGGATTTTTATTAGGTGTATGGACCCCTCTGATCCTATTTCTGAGTATATTGTGTGATAGAGAACTTTTTGAAAGAATGTTAAAAAAAGCATGGACAATTTTATGTCCTTTTCAAAACAATACAATGAAAGCTGTGACACACCAACATAATATGTAGATGGCAATACAGACCTTAATGAGCGTTTTACCAAAATGAAAATATACTAAAGGTATACTCCAGTGTTAAGTTTTTGTGTTAAAAACAAGAATAAGTTGCAGTCTAGCTCCTGAGTCTGTGAAGACATTCTGCACTAGTGGGGAGTACACCTAAAGGAAGGCTTGACACTCTGTTTCCCTCCAGATCACTCAAACGGGTGAAGTAAAAAAAATAAAAAAATTAAAGCATCATATTTTGCAGTCTTAGATTATTCCGTGAAGTGAGTGGTCTGCTCTGAGATTTGGGGAGAGCCCTAAATCAGCATGGCTGCCCCACTTGATTTACGAATTTTATTCAGTCTTTCACACTTCGCTCCAACGTCTCCTTGGAGATGGCATCTGGGTTTACGACCCGTGCCTCTCACATCACCTCTCTTCCCTGCTTGGCTTTCTGTTCATTCTTTTCCACTAACACCCAGTGAATTTTAGTGTGTGTGTCTTAGTGTCTGTCTTTCCCACTGGAATGATAAGGATTTGTATGCCTGGCACCAAGAAGTGGGTAACACATTGAAACTGCTCGATGTGTGTTTATTAAACCAGAGTAAATAAGGGCTTCCAACTTTTAAACAAATGTTTGCTTGTTTTATTTCACATAATTGGCTCAGTGGATTTTGATCTCATAGCTTCATTATTGTTGCTTGGACTGCTATATGGTCAGTCAAATCTACTTACGCAATAGAAATACTTAACTAAACAAGGAAACAAAGGGTGTTTTATAAATCTTTTAAAAAGTGATATTGTATAATACACATTTTAGCTTACCTGGTCTCTTCCAGCTCTATGGAAGTAGAATAATTGGAATGGAATAGAAGAAATTCAGCTGGATTGCTTATACTGAGTGTTTCATTTTAAGTGAAAAGTACGGCGTATTAAACTTTAAAAGGTAGGGCAGTGGACTGGAGGGAAAAGGGCAGTTTCCTTTCGCAGCTAACTCTTTCTTGTTTCCATTTCACCAGCTGCGTGTGTCATTACAATTGTCTACACAAGGTCAAAGCCAAAAATAATGTTATTCCCAGATAGTAAAGCTTTTTTCCACTTGAAAAGTAAGAAAAGCGTCACAAAGATGCCGCCTAGATCTTCAAGCATGATGTTGAGGGGAGAGAAAAAACCTACACATACTATATTTTATTACAGTTATCCAAATGGACTCCAGCAACAGATGTCAAAATATTAGTATCCAAAGTAAATCAGAGTGGAATTAACAGTTACATGACTTTTAAAAAGGGTACTTTAGTGTTGAATCTGGCTGCTCAGTTTGTTCTGCATTTGATCAATTACTCATTGCACGGACTTAGATACAATTAGCTTGTTGTGTTCCTAGTCTTTATTTTAGGCCAAGTGTGTTTCATATCTGCATCATTTGAATCAGGAGAATAATGAGAATTACATGGGGCTTTTCTGGTAGGCCCTTTAGCGGTTTAGGCTCTCCGGATATTTCCTTGATGCCTCCTGTAGTGTTGCTATTCAAGTTAATTTGTAATGAACCCGAACTTGGCCTTCAAACTTTCAGGCTCAGAAGTTTGTTTTTTTAAAACTTTCTGAATGTGGTTTCGCCTCTTAGGGAGACTCAAATTATAAACTCAAAATTCTGAGGTGTAAGTCCGGAGGACCAATTGATTAACCCATAACAGCACATAAAACATCAAAGGCACACTGCATTGTGCACCTCTGATCAATATTTAAGCTCTTTAGATAAGCTCCAAGGAAATGAGTTTGAGGGCCAGGCTCATAGCTGGGCTGTTTCGAGGGGCCAACCAAGGGAACAAACTGCACCTGATTTCCCTTGACCCAGCAGGTAGAGACTGAGGAAGACCAGCCATTCATTTGCATCGTGCTATAAGTACTCACAACACTTGTCTTGAGAGTGTATTCTCTGTCCTTTGCTTCAGCACCACTGTTTTATTTATTTAGATATGCTGTTTCACCTCTTTAAATGAATCCTGCATACTTTAGATCATGATGGGTTTAATGGAATATCTGTCTTCTATGGGATAATATCATTTCCTTTATTTTCAAGTTCTTATAAGTGGAGGATATGCCTCTACAGGAACCAAAACATTTTATTATACACAATTTTCCAAAATCTAACCTTGGATTTTCCCCCTGCCCCCAATTTAAATCTTACTTATCTGAAAGACACAGAGACTAGGAGAGAAACAGAGAAATTTCCCATCCACCTGTACTCTCCCCACATGAGTACGACTACGGGTGCTCGGCATAGGCCAGGAATCTGGAAGTCCACCCAGGTCTCCCATGTGAGTGGCAGAGGCCCAAGTACAGGTGCCATCCTCAGCATTAGCAAGGAGCCACATGACAGTGGGGCAGTCAGAACTTGAACTGGGATCCAACTGGAATGCTGGCATTGCAGCATGGCCCCAACCTGGGCTTCTGCTTCTGTATGTCTGTATTCATGGAGGACTTGATGCGTTATCATCCTCATCCCTCAAGGGGCTTTACGGATGTTAACTTCTAGAGAGAGTTGGACAATATGGATTATTTTACTTGTGGGTTCTGGACAATCACTCGTTTTCTGCTCTTATAGATAACTCTGCTACTAGTTGAAGTAATATTTTTATTGGTAGCTGACCTGAGAGAAATTGTACGCTTTTGAAACAAATATTCCTAAAGCATTTCCAGAAAAACAGCTAGATGGCTCCCTCTGGGGCTCTTCTCGCTTATTGAATGACTGGGCTGTGCACACCACGCTAGTTTCTGTATAGCCACAAGTATCAGCTAGTGGAGGGCACATTTAATATTTAAATAAAAAGGACTTGAAGTCCCAACGTGTCCTCATAAATCTGATGCCGACTTCTCCTAGCCACCTTTTCCTCTAAATTCCTTTTTTTTTCCACTGAAGTTTTTGTTTTTCTTGGATCTTGCTGCTACCAACCGTGGCCTCCTTTCTTGTTCATGTCCATAAAATGCAGCTGCTTTCTCATTTCCTGAAACACCATTCATTTAATACTGTAATAGACTTGTTATGAATGATTTATAGGTCACTTGACAGGGCTCAGGGAGCTATGGTTAAGAACAGCTATCATTCCTCTAGGTTAAAGTTGGATAGCATAACCCAACATTAAAAAGATCTTGACGGTAAATATTACACATTTCGTTTTTAACATTCTATCAGTCATTCATTTTTTTGAAGCTTGGCTTAAAGACTGTTGTGTGTTCCCAGACTGTTGTGTGTTCCCAGACTGTTGTGTGTTGCCCTGGTCCTCTGGCTGGGTTGATTTCATCCCACCCTCTCCTTCCATAACCTCTCCTTCCTCTTCACTCCTGCCCCTCCCTCCCTCTCAACTGCAGCTGGAAAGCCAGACTGTAACTCTGAGGTAAAATGTAGTTACTTTTTCTCGGCCCTCCCACTGTCCTGACCATATGCCGGTTACTTTCTTTGCACAAAGTCAGAAGGCAAGTTGACTGGCTGGGAGAACACAATTGTCCTTAACAGGAATTCTGCTGTCAGCTTTTATTTTTCATTCCTTCTACATGTCCTATATCCCAGAGTCAGGTGACAAATCAGAGACATGACTGCATGTGTGAGAAAATCAAACTGGAGCCATTTAACCAATGAGCTGCTCAGAGATGTCTTGATTTTTATAATTTTTGTTTATCTACAATTCTTGGTGTGTGTGTGTGTGTATAAAAATGGGAGTGAGGGAAGGAGTGGAGTAGAGAATGAGTGAGTGAGTTCATCTTTTTGATAGCTCCTATTGGCTGATTCACTCCCAGGTGTTCCTATCTGACAGCCTGAAGCCAGGCACTGGTAAGTCAGTCCAGGTCTTCCACATGCGTGGCAGGACTCAGTTACTAGAGCCATCATGACCTTGTCCCCAGCATATGCATTAGCAGGGAGCTAGACTTGGAATAGAAAGTTGAGCCAAGACTGAAGCCCAGGTCTTCCCGTATGGGTAGCTAACATTCCAAATGACAGCTTAACCATCAGGACAAGTGACCACCCCCTCCCCAACTCCCTGTCCCTGGGACTCCTCAACCAGGCCAGTGTGACGCCCCCACCTTCTTCACAAGCATATGCACAGTGATGTGGACCTTTTCCTTTGCTATAGAGGACAGTCTATAAGATATGCTTTTACAATGCTACTCAGAATGTATGCTTGTTCCCATGTTTTGGATTGTGTTGCCTGTACTAATCCTGCAAATCAAAAAGCAGCCAAAATCAATGCTTGTCTATATCCTTTAAAGTTTGTAACACTGATGTTATCCTTTGGTTATCTCTTGGTTCTGCAAAGGAATAAAATCAATTTAGTAATTTAAAATAAACCTTTCCATCATTGAATAGTGGGTCTGCATCTCCTTTTCCTTTCCAGAGGAATTAGGTACACTTTGGGGGCTTCTAGGTTCAAGAACAAGGGGCTGTATCTGTCTCTCCTGCCTTTCTATGATGTGGTAAGCTGAAACAGTGAATGGTGTTTCCTGAAGTCAGATGGATTAGCTAGCAAGTGTGCGTTTTATCACCCAAGCACGGCAGGCGTTCAGCAGAGGGTTGCTGGTTGTGCAGTGGTGGGCAGATTCCCCCTGTTCATGTTACAGGAGAGCTAATTGAAGCCTTTGGGAGGTGAGGAATTAGGGCTTCATGATGAGACTCAGTGCTCAGAAAGACTCTGAATTAGGTGAATTTGTGTTGTGGAAAGAAACCACACGATCTCTTGCAAAGGTATTGGGAAAAATCAAGTTTTTACTTCGGGCAAACACAGTCGAGCATCCAAATGAAACCTCCCAGGATTCGTTCAGATGTTTGCCTCTGGGAGCCGCTTACATAGTAAAGGGGTTGGAACAAGTAAAGCAATTTCCACATCGGCAACCAAAGGGAAATTTTTGTTGTTCTTCCTTGGCTGTAATTTTGGGAGGATTGAAGGACCTCTGAAATGAGTCAAATTATACAACTTTTAGGGAACTGTTTTCAAAGTGCTTCTTAGAAAAATTGAAATCTTTTACAAGAGAACATTTTCTCATAAGCTTCCATCATGCGCATTTGGTTCACTGGCATACTTTGGACTAAATCACTACTTGTTTTTATTAAAAAATAATTTTCAGACTTTTATCATCCCAGCATCTGGAGTATTGTGCATTTGAACTTGCATTTTTCTGTAGGTAGGTAATTCAATTACAATAATTACATTATGGGAAATTTATTACCTTTGCCTTTGCTACTCATAGTTTATTTTACCTGCTCAGAGCAAATGATTGTGGACTCAGAGAACAGTCAGGAAGTATTTTCCAATCCCATTACTATGTGACTCTATAATGCTTAGGAAGGTGACGTCTCATCCATTTTTGGATCATTGAGACAGAAAGGCCAGGAAATAATAGGCACTTGAAATGAAAAAAAACAAAAACAAAAACAAACAAAAACAAAACCAAGAGGCTTCATTGTGTGCCTGTTTCTTTGTTGTTTCTGTATTGTCAGCTGAAGTTAACTTTCTCTATTTCTGTGCAGTAAGAGAAAAAACTAAAAGCTGAGACATAAAATGTTTTTCAATATGAAGTGTTCTAGGAAGAAAAGTGGAAGTTTACTACTCCCTGTGAGTAAGAATGTGCCAGGATTCTTGAACTGTGGGATGTTCACTTTTCCCAGATGAATTCAGTGTTGAGGAGTGGCGCATATGCAGACCTGGCTCATCTGCACGGGGATGGCTCTAGTCTGGCTTTTTGAGATGCTACGTTCTACAAAATTAGTTTAGGAGGATTAGTCATGGTTAGTCATGATGCTTAGGGAAAATATAAACTGTTAAAAGCAGCTATATTCTCAGATTTATTAGCATCTGAGCAGTTCTAAACACATAAAAGACCTCAGCCTTTAAAGCTAAAATTGAGATGGAATGATTCTAGGCATTGAAAAGACATTGGCTGCATATTTTGGCAACCTGTGAGTTTCTTGCATTTCATGAAATTGAGAGGTAATGGGGATTAACCAGTTATTTAGGCCAGGTAATTACAACATCTGAACTCATAAATTTAAGACTGAACACTTTGAGAGAAGATAATTTACTCAGTTGGTGTGTACCAGACAGTATCCCGTATAATTCATTGGTAAAAATTACATTACCTTGTAATGCCTTTCTTTGTTTTCTGTCTGTGATTAATTGGTTTTATGCTACTGTATTTATTAATTCTCATATATACATGTATTTCCTTTTCATGAATTTTTTGAAGTATATATATATATATGTGAGTGTGTGTTCATTTCATTGTTTCATTCTTTAACACTTAACACTTTCATAAGCTTAAAAAAAATTAACACACCAAGACAGAAAATTACATGGTTCACCAACTGAAGTTATTTTTAATAAGGTAAAGTGCGTAAATTGTTGGATTCACTGTAAGCATGATTGATTCATTCATGACTTGAATAAACAATGAGCAGAATATTATGGACTCTACAGCCCTCACTAGGCTGTGATGTATACCTTTATGACAAATTTATATAAAACATGATCTATGACACCATCCTGTGTCTCCTAAATTTAAATATTATTGTAGATAATAAATTCCATTTTGAAAGACTAAAGATACAAGGAGTTGGTGCTTACGGAGTTACAACATTCACTTTCTAGTGGATTAATACAGCACTTGATGACCAAAAGGACGAATGGTTTACAGGGTTTTGATAGTGTAAAATTGCCCCCATTTAACTTAAATTGTAACACTCACTCAAACACTTCCAAGATCTTCCTTTTTTCATTTCTCTTCCCTTTAGGATTGACACCTCCATTTGAATGTCTCAGAATTTGGAGCAAAGGATATGGTTTCAAATTTCTAAAAACTTCCAAAAATACTTATGTAAATGAAATCCATATGTACACAGATAGTTTGAAAATCGTAGCTAAATGCAGAAAGAGAATTTCCACAGCATCTATTTGGACAAGAAAGGAAAGTATTAATGGGTGGATGGTGGTTATCATAGAATAGGAAGAGCAGGAGGCAGGGATGTGAGAAAAGGCTGATTAACAACTTTGCATCGTAGGGTGACTACTGATAACAATAGTGTGTTCCCATGTTTTCAGCAAGTAGAGGTGACAAATGTTGAAAGACAGAGATGTGGCTCCCTTGATTTGAACATTACACAATGTGTAGTTGCATAGGTCATCTCCTCGTAGCCCATACATTTGTACAATTTATATGTATCAGTTAAAAGCTTTTAAAAAGTTAAAAATAAGTTAAAAACTTAATGCATGGCACACAGCATTCAGAATCAGCAGCCACTGGTGCCTTATCAGGTATATATGAGGGCATTGTTTGGTTTCGTAAAGAAGCAAAGGCCAACACAGCCCTGGAAACTGGAAGGGAATAGAAATGAATGCTCAAAGGATGCGTAATTCTGGCAAATATGATGACTTCAAAATGGGTTACTTTTCTTTTTTCACTTCAAGTGAATGCAGTTCTCAGTCAATGCATTTCTTTCCGTTTTCATCTAAAAGTGCCATCTCTTACAACTCAGGATGGAAAGGCCCTTGTTGAGTATACACATGGCCAGGAGCTGTCCCGGTCCTCTCACCGTGATTCTGGGAAAAGGCTGATTTAAGGCTCTGTCCCTGCTGTTGGATGGGGGCCTCAGCTGGCTGGAAGCCTCAGGAACCGTGGGAGACAGAGAGAGGCTGTGGTCCACCACAGTGGTGGAGTTCCAAAGGCTTCGTTTTTTTTGGCCACATCCAAATGTTAGCAGTTTGTTGTGGCCGTATTTACTAACTGTAGCTTGGTGAGGACATCAAATACAGATTCTAAGTGGTGTCGCTGTGATTTAAGACTCTATATACAACTGGGCTTTCTTTTGAAGTGTGTCAGTCATACCTGAATGTTTTGTATGTTTGTCACTTACAGCATTTTCCATTTTTTTGAAAAAGGAAAGCAAAGGAATTATTCTTTTCTTCTGTAGCCAATAAAAGAACATAATGGAAAGTCAAGTGAATTTTTTTGGTAGGGTGTTTTTAAGACTTGGCTTGGGCAAGACTGTTTTCAGTGTACTCTTCTGTCCAGGTGTATTGCTAAAAATGCCTCCTTTGGGTGTCAAGAATGTGTAGGTTTAGTTGGTACATTCTATGGTCATCCTATTTTTACCTCTATCAGTACTTTAAATAGCAATAATTCCTTAAAATGGTATTGTCCAGAAAATAGTTTAGGATATAAAAAAGGCATAGGGATGAGCTTTTAAAAAGATTCTCTAGGGATTTTCAATCAGCTGCTTCCTTCTGCAGATGCAGGCAACTGGTAGAAGGAGGCCAGGCGGAAACCAGGGTCAGAAACTCCATCCTGTTCCCTGAGTCCTTAGCCGGTAATCTGCTGCTCCCAGGTGTCGATTAGCAGGCAACTGGAGGTGAGACTTGAACAGGGGCATGCTAATCACATCCCATGTGGTAGGTTAGCCCAGGGTGCCACAATGACCACTTCCTAGAAATCTGGTTTTTGAACATTTCTTCACCAAATGAAAATCATTTTGAGTACTCTGGAGAGGCTCACTCCAAATATTCTCATTTCAGTTACTAACTCATAACATGAAGATATTACCAAAGCACTTCCTGCTATTTTACACCTTTTTAATAAACCAAGCCAATGTGAATGTTTAGATGTTTAGTTCTAGGAAAACAAGACAAGTAAATTCCCCTATTGCATAACTTTTTCATGAATTGAGGAGTTCCCGAAAAAGTGATTCTCAAAGTGAAACACAAGTTCTTTTCAACTCCCTGAACTACAAAAGGCAATGGAGTGTGTGTGTGTGTGTGTATGTGGGGGGAAAAGCCATGGTTAGCACTGGAGAGGTTGAGTCCTCTGAGAAGACATCCAACCTATGGGTGGAACTTGTGTCACCCAAAGCTTCTTTGGTCATTTCATATCTGTGACGAATTGGAATTCTTCTTTCCTGAGCTCCTGGATCATTTTAGTTTAATAGTTGGTGTCCCTAGGTCAGCTCTGAGACCTGCTGTCTCCATAACAACCTCCAGGAGCTCCAGAATTGTGGTCAGTGGTGGGGAACATAGCTACAATCTGTATCTATTGATTATGCTGCAGATTATTCAGAAGACAAACAGAAGAATGAGAGAGAGAGAGAGAGAGAGAGAGAGAGAGAGAGATATGATTAAGTTTCCACCTGTTGGTTTATTTATCACATGCCCCAAATGAATGGCACTAAGTTTCCCTAAAGCCAATAGGCCAATAGCCAGGAGCTGACAAATCTTTCTCTCTCCCACATGGATGGCAGCAACCAAATGATGCAATCCATTGCTGCTGTCTTCATCATTGGCAACCAGCTTATCAAACAGAGGTTCTTCTAGATGGGAAAGGGGCATCTTAACCAAGGCCTTTACTATTAGTCTAAAGGCCCACCAATATATCAGAGTTGTTGGGTTTGCACCGGGAATCTGTGGTCTTGTCCACCGAGTTTACTGTTTTCCCCATTCTGGGGTCGCCCCTATTTCCTGGTGACTAGAGAGCGAACTGCACCATGTGCCAGCATGATGTCCATCTCTCTGTCCTTGTGTAAACTGGGCAGATATTTGAACCACACTAGGCCAACATGAGACCTTCCTTACTGTTCTGACACTACAGTTGAAAGGGAATCAACATCTAGCTGATGGAGAAATATATGAGACATAAAATATGTGAGCTGCCGCTGTCCTTTGCAAGGAATTGCCAGAGACAGAGAATACAGTGGGGAAGCAGAAAGAAGTGAATTCCAACAAGGAGCTGGGGAAGGTTGCCAGAGTTTTATCTCTGACTCCAGGCTTCCTGAAGAACGGTTGTCTCCCTGCATTTGCCATCTTCCCATTTTTTAGCTTAGTGATTCAGTAGAGCCACGCCCTTTTCCTAAACAACCGGAAGGTAGAGTTCTAATGCAGGCCCATCAGAAATTCAGCTGCCAATTTATCTGTAAAAATGCCTGAAACTCAGTTGCAGGTTTTATCTATAAAAATGCCTCTAAGAAGATGGAATTCAGTGAAAGAAATCTTTTAGTTCATATTATATTATGTAGCTATAAATTTAGCCAAGTCTACGGTAGAACAAGTGAAGGAAGACCGATATTGAAACCGTCATTGACCAGATAGAAAACAACATACTTTCTTTTTTTAAGCTTTGAGGAAGACTTTTAGAATTGAATAGAGGTAAATAGATTTGTTATGAAAAATAGCCAGAATTGAGATTAGAGAAGAATTTTTGCAGAATTTCTTTTCATTGAGCCACAGTAATCATTCAGTATTGTTAAGAATAAGAAAAAGCTTCATTTTAAATGTGTGACAGATTTGGGATTTACAGCTTTACATGATGCAAAAATATTTTAGCCACTTTGGCTAGGTTAGGGTACTCTAATACACAGTGAGAACAACTATTTGGCTCCTGCTGTAATCCAGAACCGCCCTTCCCAGAATGGCTCTGTGTAGCACGTATCTGCGGATGTGCAGTGGGGCAGGGAAGGCTGAGGGGTCTTACCTTGACAGTTCAATGCTTGTGTGGAGATGTGATGTCATTCCAATCATATCTCATTGATCAGGTGTGTACTTGCCAGGCTTTCAGGGGCACAGTCCTTGAAAGGGACTGGAAATACCCACGAGTAGCCCTTGCGTCCACTATTAGAGAGTTAGGAATACAACACTGGAACAGCGAGTTGAGATCTCGGGTTCCCACTTTCCCAGCTTTGTCCCTTTGGTTGGGAAACACTGCTTTGATATGAGGGTATTTTAGCAATTCTAATCTATGTGGGTTCTCTGAGGGCAGTGCCTCTGCCTGCAGAAGTACATCATGGTTATAAGGACTATACACAATGTGTGGTCAACCGAAAGCAGCTTCGGGCACCTGACACTGTGCAGACATATGATATGTACCAGTGGTAAGAACTGGTGTTTTCTCTCTCCCCTGTTGTTTATGAAACCTTATATCCTAGTTGATTATCCACTGGGTGCTACTTGTACATGTCCCAGTGTCCTGTTCCAGGAGAATGCACCACAAAAGCACGAATAACAATATAAACCATGCCATTTCTGCATTGCTGGCGACATCTTACTCCATGGAATACTATTCAGCTATTAAAAAAAAATGCAGTTCTTTGTGGCCAAATGGGCCCAACTGGAAACCATAATGCTACATCCACTTTTAATATAGTATTTTAGGGTTCTGTGGGCTCATCGCAATGGCTCAGTGGCTAAATCCTTGCTTTGTAAGTACCAGGATCCTATGTGGGTGCCAGTTTGTGTCCTGGCCACTTCCCATCCAGCTCCCTGCTTGTGCCCTGGGAAAGCAGCCGAGGAGGGCCCAAAGCCTTGGGACCCTGCACCTGCGTGGGAGACCTGGAAGAGGCTCCTGGCTGCTGTCTTTGGGTCAGCTCAATTCAGCTCATTGCAGGCATTTGGGGAGTGAACCAGAGAACTGAAGATCTTTTTCTCTTTCTTCCTTTTTGTTCCATAAAAATCTGATTTGCCTTTCCAATAAAAATAAATAAATATTTTTAAAAAGTAATTATCCTGGGCATTTTTAATATTCAAATTTGTTCCAAGTTTTTAATTATTAAATTATGTAACCAATGCCACCTTTTCTAGACCTACATTATCTCCTAGATGTATTTATATCTACCTTAATATATTATCTGAGTTGTTCATGTAAAACTACCTGAAAAATTGATAACGCACAGTTTTCATAATTTTGACACTAAATTTTTTCAGTCCTGCCCCACAGAACTTACACAGTGTTTGAACTGTAATATATAGCTGCCATTGGCTGTTTATGCAACTGTTGAGCCCTAAACATTCAACCAGTGCAACTGAAGAACTGAAATTTTAACTGGAATGTAATTTGAATGGATTTTAAATGCACAGCCAGCCATGGCTAGCCGCTGTTGGTCTGCACGGACAGGTGGGTCTTCTGCAGCAATTATGTTTTCTTCTGTTTCTGTGTAATTAGATCCCCACCAATTGGTGTGGACCTTCGTGCCTACCATTGTGCTGTACTAATGGAATCCGTGTTGTGCTTGGAAACATCGTTCTGGGAAGACTTCCAGGAGAGGAATTACAAGGATTTATAAATAGATCACAAAATGAAAGAGAATTGAGAAAATGCCACCTCCTCCTTGAAGGTCCAGCCCTTCCCAAGTGTACATGACCCGCACCCCACCCCAGGCTGCAATATTCCTGTGACTCTCCTGGATTCCCACAGCAGTCCGTGCCTCTTGCCTGCTTTTCCTAAAGTTCTATCCTGTACTACTGTAACTTACACACCTGCCTTCACTCCTCTAGACACATTGAAGGTGACCTTCACAGATACCCGGCTGATCTTGGCTTCTTCCAGGGCACCTGGTTCAAGACATACAGCTGGCTGACGGGCAATGCCAACTGTCTGTCTTGCTGAGGAGCCCACCATTCTGAAAGTGCTGGTCGGCATCCTGCTGTGTAACTGTGCTTGCGTAGGCTGCACGACCTGCCTGGAGAGGTTACCTTTGATTTCTCTTCACAAGCCATTCTGGTGAACTCTGACCCCACTCTTGTTTGACACAGCTTTCCTCTGTGACCGGTGTGAATATTTCCTCTGCTTTGTTCCCTTTCCTTCTTTTGCCATTTTTTTAAACCGCTAAAACAGCAATGAGACAGTCTTTTGGCTTCCACAGCAAATTACTTTGGGTGAAAGGGCTGTAGTCTTCTTAGATACTGTCCCCAGTGTAACTAACCGAGCAGGGGTTGCTAGTGTCTTCAGAGGAAAGCTGTTGCCGTCTCCTCTCCAGACCCCCCATTCAGTGTCCAGACATCATTCCATACTTATGGCTTGGTAAGTGATTAGAAGAGCAACCTGAGAGTGAACTCAGAGGTCGCCGGCCAAGCAGACAGGTGAACATCTGAGGTGACTGGCTCCTGTATCCATGGCCCCAGAGCTCAGGGAGTGCCAGCGCAGGGGTGTTTTCCAATTCATTCTTGTCGAACATCTGTGTGCACGGGAGTATCCAAGCCGTGTCCCTCTGACCTGCGTCTACTGAACAGTTCTGAAAGTGAATTTTGTTTTTATAAGCCACTGAATCTAAGTACAGGGTGTGAATCACAGTTAGGTGACGATAGAGAATTGGACAAGGTACTTACAAGGGCATGAGAGCATCAGAGAGCCTGTGTTCTCAGAGGAAATACATTTTTCCATAAAAAAGTACAATTTGGAGGGGCTTTTTTTTTTTTAATTTCCTGGAGAAAGTTGACTTTTCAAAGAGATTCTGCTTCACAAACAAGTTAAATGTTTTAACAAAGGGATTAAGATTGTGCAGCCAGATAATAAATTTTAGTGTTTTCTCTACATGGAATGAACAGTTCTTCTACCATGCATGAGATCTTGGCGCTCATGGAAATCACAGCCCTCAGTAGCTATGGTGCTTCCTGTGCGATGAGATGACGCAACATAGTTACAGAAAATGGAATTGGGAAACTGACATTTTCCACCACTCAGCACTGCCTCTTAACAAGAGAATATTCAGGCTTATAAATCTAACATATACTCTCTTTAGTTCTTGAAAGTTAGAGAAGATGATTTTTTAAAATGTGCAGTAACAGGAAGGAATATCATTTTCTGATGTATCTTTTCAAAGTGTTTTTTTTAAACACATCCAAATGAAATGGGTATTTATCCCACAAGAACGCCTTTTAAAGGTGCGAAGTGAATCAGAATTAGAATTTGCTAGTGGGATATTAGCATGCAGTGGACAGTACGTCCTTTCTTACATCCATTTAACAACTAACCCAGCCTCGGTCCTGGTTCCCGTCTGATCATGTTGAACAGAACAAAACCAACAGTACATTTGGCAAATGAAAGAAGAGTGCTTCATGCATGTTTTTGTTTACCAATTAAATATATGTGTGTCTGTTTTCAGTTAAAGCGTTTGACACAGATTATTTAGAAATTAAAGATTTTTAGTACTATTAGCCATCACCTTAAAATACACGTTTTAATACCAGTTCAAACTCGGATTGCTCCATAGACTACCATCTTGTTCAATTTCATCATGTCATCAAATGGGAAAATTCTGGGTTGCCTGAAAAATCAAGAATTTCAAGTGGAAATATATTTCTCCGAAATGATGAGTCTTACCCAGTCCTGCTCATTTTCTCTCAGTCCATCCAACTTCTGTCTCATGAGCTTGTTAAAGGGAGAAATAGTTAGCATGTAATTTAAAAGCATAGAGTTTGGTTAATAGGTGGCCTTAGTATTTGGTTTGGCCCAGAGCTTAAACTGAGTCAACAGTAACACAGATGCTGAAAAAAAATATGGAATCTTGCATAGCATTAAGGCAGGTGTCACCTGCAGATGTTAACAGGGCTCTGGGAAAACCATAAGGGTCTTGACAAGAGGAGGCAGGACTTACAAAGTTTCTGCAGGTTATGATTGATGGCACTGGATGTAGAGAACTCAAAGTGTGAATTCTTTAGGCATTTCTATATGATATCTATACCTGTTACAAATGGAATAGTAGGTTTTTACTCTCTGTGTGTTGAAGAAGCAAAATACAGCCAAAGACTGGAAGGTAGCGGTGAGCAAATTTAGCTTTATATAGTTGGGATTGCTTAATTATCAGAGGTCACAGTTTAAAAGGTGATTTATTGATCTACTTATCAAGCAGATATGAAATTCTATCAGAGTACCGAGGTTGAAACTGAGAAATTATTTGCCAGTTCCTTCATACAAAACATCCATATGTTGAAAGACAGGTTACACTGTTCTCTCAATCCTATTGGGCCATAAAGAAATTTTATAGGAATATTTATTTAAGAGAAATTTATTTCATCATTGTAGCATAATAACACAGGTGTCATTATAATAGAGACAGAATATTTAACAAAACATTTCAGAACAGCTGGGATAATTTCTAAGTATGACTGGGAAGACTTATTTTTGTGTCATAAAATATTTTTAGTTCAAATTACATGATTAAAAATTCATGCTAGACAACTGTATTTTTATTCCTGAGCCATTTTAGTTATTTGGATCTGCGTGAGAACTTTAGAATTCCAGAATTATGTCTTTGCAAAAGCTGATGAAGAGAAGGGACAGAGGGAAGAGTATTCAAGAGAAAGGAAGAAAAGGAGATGTGGTCTTTCTTTTGGAGTTGCACCTATGACATGCACAAAATCTGTTCTCTTTATCTTACTAAACAGAAAATTGCAGAAGTGTGCACAAGCCACACAAAAGCTAACTGGAGTCATCAGAGAATAGGTCCAAGGGGAGTGGTCCTGTGGACCCTAAGCGTGAAGTAGTGCTGTGCCATAGTGGAGAGACCTTGGCTTCAGAATCTGCGAGTGAATGCTGGAAGAGTACCACCCAGGTTGCAGCAGCCTGGCAGCTGTGATCCACTCATTGCTCCAGCTTCGCTGCCTGCCGGGGTTTTGGACAAACCGTTTAATACCAGGAATTCTTAAGGCTGTGTTATCATTAACATAGTTCTCAAGGTGTTTCTCTCACATCGCCTGTGCTGTTACTGACTCCAGGCCTTGAACAACAAATGCTGCAGATAACAGGGACTAGGACGCCAAACTGGGCAATATGTACTCTTCAATCCAGCACTTTTATATCTGAACCTTGGATGGACTTTTGCTTTTCTGTTTTATTCATATGGAGAACCGAACAGAAATAAGAGCCATGGAATTAAGATAACAGAAATAGCCCATTGGCTCCTCATTAATTGATCCTATTCATTGCTCCAATTTGGATGATTGAGTCCATGCATGTGTGCCTGTATAAAATACAAATTATGAAATTTGCTGCTTTTAAATGGATGATTTTCTGTATTTGTTTCTTAAACAATGGAACATGGCTTACAGAATTTCTTTTTAGACTTCTTATTGAAACTTTGAACAGCCCTGTGGAACTTGTGTATGTTTGTGATGTGTTAACACATGTGTAGATGTGCAGTGTCCAGTCATGGTAAATACAGGTTTCTGTCAAAATACGTAGCACTTCTTTATGCTGAAAACATCCTAAATCCTATCTTTTAGCTTTTCTTAAAGAGACACATACACAATATGTTACTATTAGCCATGGTTCCTTTACTGTGCAACAACAGCTAGAATGTCTCATTCCTATGCAGTTCTAACTTCATACCTATTCATCAACCTTTCATCTCCCCTGCACTCCATATTCTCTCCGCCAACCATCACCAGACGTTCAACTTGGATACGATCACCCATGTTTCAGATTCAACAAATGATTGAGACATTGTGCATTACTTTTTTCACAACATGATGTCTTCCACTTCTGTCTGTGTTGCTGAGACCGACAAGATCTCATTCTTACGCAGTTGTTTTTTAACTGAGTGTGTTCAGATCCTTTCTCTCACTCTTCCAAGAGTCTCTTTACCACTGCCAGAGTTACTCAGCTGGAACTACACCACTCTTCTGCCAAAAGTCATCCAGGGTTTCTTCCTATTGAGATCAAGTTTGGCTTCCTTGTAAAGCAGCAGTTCTCCACCACCTAGCCAGGCTGTTTGTGCTCAGGATTGTTCTCATCTTACACAGAGACAACACATCTATCCACCTCCCTGGGGGATTTTGTATATAGTGCTTGCTTCATGCTTCTTTTTATGCTTGGAATACCCTTTCCCTTGGGCCTTCATGCTCTCCTTCTTCACCATCTTTCTGCTGGAAAACATCAAACTTGCTCCCAAAGAAACAAAAATTTATGTTAGCCGGAAAGTTGTAACTCAGTAACTCAATTTTCTTTCTTTTTTTTTTAAAAGATTGTTCCTGTTCTTTTGTCTGTGTTTTGATTAGTGAGCTGGCTCATTTTGCAATGTAATATTACTCCAAAAGTATTTTTTCTTCCTTCCAGACAGTGAGCTGTCTTTAAGGGTGTGGCAAATGACACTTTTCCAGTTTCAAGGTGGGATCTTCATTGATACATGATAATATAGTACAATTCCAGCACAGGAGAGGTCCAAGTTAAGGAGCCTTTGGATACTTATGGAATTGTCTTTATTAAATACTATCATTTCTCAGAGCATTGTTGGCCTGAAGTTGTGTGATTCCGTGTGATACTATGGTGATACAAATATTATGCAATTCAGATGGAAGTGGCTCCACTGAGCAAGCTTAGTCTTGTAAGTGGCTCATTAAATTGCCTCGTGGCTTCCTATATAGTAAAAGCCAAGTCCAGAAATGACATGGTTCTAGGCCAGTTTGATGTTCACTGGCTTTCCAAGGTCTTTGTGGTTTTGGGTTGTTGAAAGCAATTACTGGTTTTGACCTTCTCTGTAGGATTCAGTTGTGGTTTTTGTGGGGGAACCTTGATAGAAGGACTCAATAGGGGCATATAAGGAGAGTGGGTGTATATGCACTTTTGAGATTTTTCCCACTTGATGCCTCTCTACCACACATCGGTGATGACAAAGACGGATTTGAAGCATGACAGGCATATGAGGCTGTTTGTCCCCTCTCGCAAATGAATTAGCCACAAGTAGACACAGTCATGATCACAGGAAATGAACTTGGCTAATGTTCTCAAACATTTGCCTGATTTTCTTTTTATTACTTCATATACTTACTGTTAAAAAAAAAACTTTCTTAACACTGGAATGATTTTGGACAGTAGCCTGGAAATGAATGCCACTATTGAAGTCAATATCAGAAAAAGATGATCTAGGGGCATTGGTGGTGGCCAGGGGAAATATGATCCATTCTGAGCGTCAGCGTGCATCTATGGAGCCTCTCAGGCATTTACTCTGTCCGTATCCATGCTCCCTTACCACTGGTGAACTCTATCGAAGCTTCAGGGTTCCCTCTTGGGTTTTGCCTCAGCTCTAGCTTATTACTTCTGGCACCTTGCTCATCAGTGCCCAGTAGCTTAGCAGGAAGATGTGTCCAGCAAGGGCTCTGGCCTGTGGGTGCAGCTGGATTGAGGCACACATGGAGGAATTCATCTGTTTATCATAGCAGCACCCAGCAGTGGGTTGGCTAGCGTTTCTTTTCAAACTGTTTTTTGGAGCATTTTGAGGTTGGTTCTTTTAATTTTCTATTGGCATAGAATTCATCACCAGAGATACCGGATTTTTTAGCAAAAGTTTTGATGATCAACATTTTCAGAAATAGTGTGTGGGTGAGTCAGTTTTTACTAGCTCCAGGGCAAAAAGGAAATTAGACGACTTAGACTTCAAATTTCTTCTTACTTTTTGCCTGATGTGTACTACTGTGTGCACAAACATCTGGTCATTGGATGATTTGGAGGAAATCAGGTGTGATCCAAAGGAAAATCTAGATTTTCTTTAAAAATATACCAAAGCCCCTCTGCAGTGTGATGAATAAATGACTTACGAATTCTGTTGCTTTATAACCTAGGCGGCAGAAGTTCCTATTACTCAGGTCCTCAACACCAGGACTTTCAGGAGGCCTGCGGTTTTCACCAAACCTGAGAAAAGCCTTTTATCAATATTCCCCTTTAAATAAAGCAGGCATTTGGTAGAGGGAATTAATTCTCTGGTGTTCATTTCTACCAAGCTTCATCTGTGAGAGAAGAGAAGAACCAGAAATAAAGACCCTAGAACTGAAATACCTACTAAGGAGTTCTGAGATTCATGGGAGATTCCAAGTCTTCTGCTTTCTAGAAGCAAGATGTTCGGCTTTCTTACAGCCTTTTATGAGAACATCCAAGTTGGATATCTCATATAAGAAGCATAAAATAAGAGAGCCATCACATATGAGTGTTCTCATTCTCTCATAGACATCAGCCTTTTGTCACTTCATTTCTTCCTCACCACAGCCTTCATATTGGGTTATTTGCCCATGTTTAGCATTTAAGCAGTGTGAGGAGCTCAGATTCTTTGCAAGTTGTTGAGGACTCTGTGTAATAAGAGACAAAATGAGGATCTCATGAGTTTGAATCCAAGGCTCGAGTATCAACTGCTGTAGTGTTCAGTCTCTGCAAATTTCAATCCCCTGCAAAGGCACTAAAAAAATGAAATTGCTCTACGGTTTGCTCAGTAGGAAGTTCATGTTGGCGGGTATTTGGTCTAGTCACTGAAACAGCAGTGGAGAAGCTCCTGTGTCCCATATTGGAGTTCCTGGGATCAGCACCAGGATCTGTTCCCTCCTGGGAGACTGGGATGATGGCTCAGGTGACGGGTCCTGTCACCACCCGAGGCACCTGGATTAGGTGCCTCACTCCTGGCTTTGGCTTAACCCAACTCTGGCCATCACAGGCATCTGGAGACTGAACCAAGGGTTGGAAGTGCTCTTTCCCTCTCTTACCCCTTCAAATACATAAATTTTAAAAATTAGTTGCTGAGTTAGATGCTTTGCAGAATGTTCCCCTTGGTGCACATGGGAGTGAGTTACACAACAATGCTTCTGTGAAAATCAATGGGGCTTTCACCTTCCTTTTCACAGTCACCCATTCCACGCTTTGCAAAAGGGAGCAGAAGACGGTTCTTGTTGTTAAGATCCTCATTTTGTCTCTTTACCCCACAGTGGCAAAACCTCCCGAGGGAAATGTGGCAGTGAAAACAGGGCTATTGGCGATGAAAGAGGGAATGACCAATGTATAAGAGCACATTCGTTGAAATGTCTAATTATGTTTTCACCACAATGGGAAGAGAACTTAATACACAAATTTCATCAGTGATTGTTTCTGAGAAGCCAGTCACCATCTGAATTTTGTCTGTAATTGAGAACTGTAGAGAATGAGGGAGAGTAACTAAATTCCTTCATTTATTTCTATATCCTGGCAAGCTCTTTTTAGTGTTTCTATTAAACAGAAATATGGAGTTGGAAAGCTTAGGCAGGGGTTTGTCTCAACCTAGCAATAAATTACACTCACCACCAATTATAAGGGTACTTCAGAAAGCTCATATGAAATGAAATCAAAGGATAAGTTTATTTTCATGCAACCATTTTTTAACCTCTATGGACATTTTTTAATATTATGTATTTCCATGAAATTTTAAGAATCATGTATATTGTTTTACTTATTTGAAAGATAAAGAGATGAGAGAGAGCAAGAGCTTTCTTCCATCCGCTAGTTCACTCCCCAGTGGCCGCAGCAGCCACGCCTAGGCCGGAAACCTGGAATCCCAGCTAGGTCTCCCTCGTGAGTGGCAGGGGTCCACATACTTGAACCACTGCTTGCTGCCTCCCAGGATACACATTAACAGGAAGTTGAACTTCAAAACTGAGCAGAACATAAACCCCAGAAACTTTTACATGGGATCTGAGTGCTGCCAGAGATGCAAAATGCCTACCATTATCAACTTTTTGAAGAACTTGCTTATGCATAAACCTGGAAAAAATTTTTTTTTGGCAGCAAAGTTCTTACTTTTCAGTTTCCCAAGAACTTTTGAAGTATCCATGTATATAACTGATGCTACCCGTCTCATACATATTCTTAAAAGATATATACCAAAACTTCTTTTTATAATTATTTATACATTTCTAATGCGTATTTTTTAAATTTATTGTCTACTAGTAAAAGGACTGATAATTAAATGCAGAGAGAATTATGTAAATTTCAAGGTCTAATGATCATTGAAAATTTTAAGAAATTTCTAATTTCAATTTTTGCACATATTCTATTATAGAGAAATAGGAAGAGATTAATTCAAATAGATATTCAAGCAGCAAATATATTATTTGAATATAATTACATGATGGATGTGAAAAGGAAATAGGAGTTCAGGAAGAAAATGGGATAATGTAAATTTTTGGTCTATTAGGAAGAGATTGGTTTGTGTTTTTCAAGTGGATAATGGTAGGGGTATTTCAGATATCCCTGGCATTAGATTCAGTTGGATACATTTCAAGGAATAAGAAAACAGTACTTTGTGACATGTTTATAATATGCTGCTCATAACATCCTCCCCAGCCATGAAATGGAAGGAGAATTTATAACAACTGACTCACATGGGGATCCATGCTTGACATGCACCGTGTGAGAACCTCAGCCGGTCGAAGGGCAAAATTCCTAAAACACTAATAGTTGTCTTCTCCTTGCTCCACCCCACCCCCAGCCTGGTCAGAGTGTCCTAGCCTGGGACCATGGCTTTGGGATCCAGCATTGTCATGTCCCTGGATGATAATGACTCCACCACACTTAACCATTATTCAAAGAGAGACACAACAGCCTGCGTAGAAGATGGCTGCCTGTTCCTACTCCCATCTTCTCACTGTTCCCTGGACTAAATCTTCAGTAGGAAGTCCCATTAGTGAATTCAAATCCAGGACCAAGGGTGGTCTAAAGACTCCCCGAGCGCATGGGATGCATTCCTCAAGCAGCCCTCGGAGCAGAAGATTCCTCCCCGGTGGACCGGCAGTGCTTTCCGCTTGAATTTCCTTTGTCACTCCCAGGAGGGCCTGGGGATATAAAGTGTGTGCTCAATATCATTATAGGAGGTTATATTCCCATCCAGGGTCTATTAAAGCGTTGGTGTGAGCGATCACTATTAGACGTTTCCTGCTGAGGCATTCCCAGGTGCTGGAGAAGTTGACTTATTTGCTATGTGGAAACACATCACTCATTTTTGTCAGTGCAATGTCTTTTGTCAAGCTAAATTTCTCATGGATTGTTATAAACAGACAGAGAAGCCCAGAGAATAGAATATGACTAACATCCATTATGCTACAGATCCAATAAAATGTTACAGATTCTGTAAAGCATTTTAGCTCTCCTGCAAGGCCCTGCATGTGTCTTCCTGGTCCTGTTCACCCCTCACCCTGTCAGAGGGAGCCATTCTCCTGAATTTGATTTCTTACTTATGTCTAACTTTATAGCTTGTGTGCATGCGTTTTCATCAGTAATATGTAACAGTGAATGTTTTCAACCTTCGTATATCTAGGATAATCTTGCATACATTATCAATTTGAATTTCATAAAATTGCTTAAAACCTTTATGTGTACAGAATATATTTCATAAATTTAATTTTCTTTTCTCACTATAATAAAAGAAAATGTTCTTATTTTGTCCTGTCTTTTACTATTGTAAGAAGTTGTTAAACGAGTACTTTTTCACATGTATTACACATATGTGTGCAAGTCCTTCGAAGTTTCTTAAATGGAAATGAAATTGGTTGGTCAGTTTGATTCTGCAAAATATGTTTTTTTAATAAATGCCGTAAAGTCCTCTTTGCACATTTATTTTTAAAAGTGATTTTTGTTTTATTTACTTGAAAAACAAAGGGTGAGTGGATTGACCGAGAGCGAAAGATCCTGTCTCTGATTCACTCCCCTAAATGGCCACCACGACCATGAGTGAGCCAGGCGTCAAGAGCCTGGTCTCCCATGTGAATGGCAGGGCTCCAAGTGCTTGGGCCATTCTCTGCAGCTTTCCCAGGCACATTAGCTGTGAGCTAGATCAGAAACGGAGCGGTCGGGACTCAGACCTGCAGCCTGTGTGGGATGTCAGCACTGCCTGTGGCAACTTAGCTTTTGTTCCAGCAAATTCTGTAACCGTCCTATCCTTCGCACCTTCCTGTGACCCGATTCCGTAGTGCGTCCCATTTCTATGTTCCTGAGTTCTTGGTTTGCTCCATTGTTATCTCTTTCACCATCAATATCACATGGTCTTAATTGTTCTAGTTGTGTAATAAGACTTGATATATTTTATGTAAGTTACTTTCCTCACAATTATCTTAGTTTTTCTTGGTTCTGTATTCTCCTGTATGAATCTGATTGTCATCTTTTGATCCTCCTAGGAGGTTTATTGGAACTACAGTGAATTTTAGATAAATCTTAAGAAACTGTCTTCAGATGGTAGAATTTCCTATGTGTGTTAGGCTTCTGTTGTACCTCCAAACTTATTTATTTTCTTATATCTTGTTCAGTGGAGTTTTGTTTTTATTATTGTGTTTTTGCAATTTATATTGTTGTTTTCCCTCAAACAATTCATTTTTTTGTTTAATACAGAACAAATGATTTTCATCTTGCTACCCTCGTTCAATCTAGGGAAATTGTTTTATTATCTCGACTCTCTCCTTTTTGGAATTTCTGTTACATAGATGTTGGACTTACTCTGTTCATTATCCGTGTCCCCATGGTGTGCAAGTGGCTTGGCTTTTGCTCTGCTGGGAAGACTTCCCTGGAATTACCTTCCAAAATTCCCATCTAATTTCCATCTCTGCCTCTTCTATAATTTGTTTTGTCATTGGGCGTTTTAATTTCAGTAACTATATATTTAATTGCCAAATCCTCTTCCTCTCTGTTTGCTTCTTCTTGCATGAACAAGCTTTTCTTTTGTAGATGAAATATGTCCTTGGATCCCTGAAGATACTATTCGGAGTATTTTAAAGGTTCTCTCGTGTCCTTATATTATTTATTTTTCCTTGGGGTCAGATATTCTTTTTGTTGGTCATGATTTTTCTCTGTGCAGATTGTTTTTGCTCAAGTACCTACTGTCCCCGATGGCTTGTGTTTCTGCCTGGAGGACTTGGCTCACTGGGTCGGTAGTGAACCTGGCTTTTCTCAGCTGTCTGGATGAGGAACTGGATACATGCTTCCCTCTTTCCTAAGCAAGTCCTTGATTTATATCATTGCATGCACTTCCCCTTAGGCACGGTCATCTTTCCTTCTCTCTCATCAGGGATGCAGTTGAGGCATGTCCTGCTGAAGACACGAAGCTGTGGAGCTACCTGAGTTTGAGTCTCAGGCCACTGCATGTTAGCTGTGTGACCCTGGGCAAGTCACTCAACATCTCTGTTGGTAAAATGGGAAAGTAGCAGCATCTGTACTGTAGGATGAAGGGACTCAGTGCTTGGCCTGGGGTCTGGTGTTTTGTGATTGCTTTGCAAGGTCTAGACTGGGCTGTTGGTTCAGGCAGATCAACAGTAAGATAAGATGATCTCATCGTCCATAAAATGAACATTATTTGAAACAAATTATTTGAGAAACAGAAGCAGAGAATGAGAGAGAGAGGCAGCGGTGACAGAGCTGTTGATTACCTCCCCAGATGCCTGCAATGACCCGGGCTGCTCTAGAATGCAGCCTAGAGTCGAGAACTCAGTCTGGGATCTCCCACCTGGATAACATGGACCCAAGGACTGCGGCCATCATCTGCTGCCCTTAGTGGCAATGAAGGCAGCATCATGAATATGTGTTTAACCCTTTGCTTGGGAGGACTGGGGAACCCTTCGGTAGCTCTCTTCAGCAGGCTATTTTGATCCATGGTTTCTCCACTCTTACTCCTCCTTTTTCTGGCTATTTTGCTGTTAACCTTTAAGGATTTCCTCAAGTTTTATGTTGTATTGATTTTACCCTTTCTCAAGAGTTACATTGCATGAGGTGTGGCAAACAGTGATTTACAGAGGCTGCAACAAGAGAACTGTTAAATAGCCTTAGTGAGAATGAAGCGGTGGAACAAATACAAATTCAAGGGTTGGAGTTGGAGTATTGAGTGCAAAAGCCAAACCGCAAGTATAGACATTCACCCGTACAAGAGCAAAAGTTACCAACTGGATCACCGTTTGCGATCTTGACATGTGCTAGAGTAGTTGTAACAGGAGTTCTTAAAGGCTTTCAGAGGAACTGATCCGTGTAATGCAGCATGGGCTTCGTAACTGGAAATGCAGATCTTGTGTAGAGAGAAGAGGCTTCAGCAGGTGGGAGGCTGTGGCTCCCACAGCTGTTCAGAATTCTTAGATCACTTTGAGTAAATTACTTAGCTTGTCTAGAGATATTATTTCCTGTCCCTTGCCCACCTCAGAGCTGCTCTGTGAAGATTTATAAGCAAAACACTCCCATTTTGGATCATATATATGCACATATAGAGATATAATCTTTCAAGGCCAACATTGATAAGACTCCAATTGCTTATTTCCCCTCTGAAAACACTCTCAAAGCTAATGTTTCTGTGGGATCCATGGGCCACCTACATGGCAATAAGTATAATGGATTTCATTGTTACAAAGATTTCTGAGCCACAGTCCAATCCTATCACATCAGAAAAGCTGTGGAGGGACCTGACAGCATTTTTCAAGTTCACACACATGTCTACCCATTCCAAGACTGGAAGGCCATTGCCTCGGGCCAGAGAACTCTATGCCTGCCAACAAGAGCTGCTTAATATTTCTGTCAGTCTACATTTATTTTTAATGCCAGAAGACAGCCTCAGTTTAAAATAGGAAACTGGTTTTTTAAAAGAGTATAATAAAGATGCTCTTCAATGACAGTAGGCAAACTTCTGAAGGAAAGGTTGGCTCACCTGGCAGCAGATCATCACGGCAAAACATGGGAGGTTGTCCTCCATTTCTTCCGACTTGGAGGATGTTGGCTTGGAGGGAGTTCTCAAGACAAAATTTGGTACTTAAAGGATGACAAAGTTCCATTTCTTTCTGACGGCCATTTGCAGAGGACTGTGCAGAGCACACAGTGAAGTCTAAGGATGGAATGGTCACTTTGGAATAGTATTGCCACTTTTAGCCTATGTCTATACTACAGTGCAAGCGTGATCTTGTAGTCTTTTCATTCTTTACTTATTGAATGCTACGATTGAGGGAAATTAAGTCTTGAATATAGTGTTTACAATTATGACTCTGCAAGTACTGTTGAAGAGAGAGAGAGAAAAGGATTTGTGGGGGAAAAAGGGGCATCAGGGAAGCTTAATTTTCTTGCTGAACTATACCTACGGAAATGCATAAAATCTGTTCTCTTTATTTTAATAAAAAATCAAAATAAAATGTAGGAGAAAAAAAGCAGGTATGCAATCACTTCCAGCTCTCTTCCTTGTGGGTCCAGGATAGAGAATGGGGAATCTACTGTGACTGAGCCTCAGAAGCTTCACCAGGAATTGATGATGGTTCTGGGATTTTTCAGTCCAAGAGGCCTTGAGACTGCAACCTGTTAACTCTCACCAGGTTGCTCCCTTGGTTCTGGGCTCTTTACTCTGACAGCTGTTGCTCTTGCTTCTTCCTCTGTGCCCATGCAGCCTACAGCCAACCTGGGAGTGAGTGTCCTCGCAGGTGTCAAGCTGCATGGGACAACGCTCCAACGCCCTGCTCTTCCTCTGCTCTTGCTCTCCCTGACTGATGTGCACGAACCCTCCAACCACTTGACCCACTCTCAGAAGGTCTTTCAGTCTAACATCAAAGGGGAAGCAGTAAATCGAGCCTTTAGATACTTTGGCGAATATTTTCTCTGCAGTAGGCTTCAACGTTTTGGTTCTAACGCAATTAATAGCACTATCAACTGTGTCAAGTCGTGATAAACACTGAAGTGGGAAGTCACCCTGAAATTGTTACGTGTGAGTTATTGCTTTGATTCCTACTGAGAGATTTGTTTACTTCACTAAATTTTACTCTAATTTTCTTTCACCAGAAGGTTAATATAGTTTTCAAATTTAAATATACTGTTGCTTCTCTAACTTCTTTTTTAAAGATTTATTTATTTATTTATTTATTTATTGAATGTCAGAGAGAGAGAATCTTCCCATTTGCTAGTTCACACCTGAATTGGCCACAGTGGTCAGGGTGGGCCAGGTCAGAGCCGGGAGCAGGGAGCTTCAGTGAGGTCTCCCACGAGGGCAGCAGGGCCCTCTTCTGCTGCTTCTCCTAGACCTTTGGGAGGGAGCTGGATTGCAAGTGGAGGATCCTGGATGTCATCCACAATGTTGCAGATGGAAGGTTTAGCAACCATGCCACAATGGCAGCCCTACCTTTCCAAATTCTTGCCAGAATTCTTAAAACATATGCTAATGAGGTTATAGGTATTTGAACAATCACAGGGTAATTCTGAATTAAGGTCAAAGAGTTCCCTCTATGACAGCAAGTAATTAGCATGTATTTTGAGCCATGGAACATGGCAGTTCTTGTTCCCTTAGGTTCTCTCACAGTGATAATTGAAGATAATACTGAGGTACCTTGAAAATGTTTTAGAGCAAGGCTGCTTTATAGACAAAAGTCAATGTGTTTTATTTTAGTCATCTGGGACCTCTTCTATTAGCTCTTTTTTCTGAGGCACATCATTAGAATTTTTAAAGAACTAAGTACCCATTAACTGTGAACTTTGGTTTTGCTCCTAAAATGAGAACAAATGTTAGCTAATCACTGACTTGGTTTCAGCATTTTCCCAGGAGTTCTACAGAAGAAGTGATAGGAAAACAGGTATTTTCTATTCAAAGTAAAGCATGGAGTTGAAGAGAGTTAGTAATTCCGGGCTGAATAGTAGGCTGTGATAATTAGCAACATCCAACATCTGAATGAATCATTCCTGTCTTTGTTTTCGTGTTCCAGCAAAGGCAATGAGATACTAATGAGTCTCAGCGTATAAATGGGATCATTACTGGGTTTCACTTTTTCTCAGCCCTGACTCTCCTATTCAACCTTTCAGTAAAGGTTTTAGGTTTTTCCACTGTTCTTGCACAATCTCTGTCAGATAATGAGTGACTCAGAGGGAAAAGAAAAACCTCGTTGAATCAAATGTCAGAAAGACAAATCAGAAAAAAGGAGCTTCCACATGGCTATGCCATTTTTTAATGTGTGTTTTATTTCATTCATTCATATTCTTATTTTTATTCTACCTTGAATATAAATACATACAAATGCAAATGTTTAAGTGTAAATAGATGCTTAAACATAATATATATGATTTCTGATTAACAAAAATTATTAATTGTGCATATTTATGGGGTATGATGTAGCAGTTCCGTAGTTACCTATAGCATACACTGATCTCTGTGATCAGTTACACCGTATATCTGATCACAGTGTGAATGTTTTAATAATTCCATGATAACATGCGATCTGAGTGCCTGCAGTTTACAAACCAAGTTACCTTCCCTTCTTTTCCCATCCTAAACTTGCACAGAAATGATCTCATAAACATTTGCTGAGCGAAATGAGGTTTCAAAGCTCCTTCTTTTGAATGTACTCAAATTTGCAAGTTTAGGTGTCACCGCACAATGGTCCTTGGAGAATGATAAGTAAGCTGTGTTTTTCTCCCAGTGCTGTGTTTTCTTGACCTGAGATCCTGAGAATAAGGGAGACACATCTTTGAATGTAAAGGAGTGAAGTTGGTGGGGGATGAGTAATTCTGTCAACTGTACGTTTAGGATTGGAAGCCAGGGGGGCTTGAGAGAGTGCACAGGTAAAAGATATGCTTTTCTTGAAGATGAACTATTTTTTTTTTTTTTGCAAACAGAAAAGTTTATTTGCGAGGGGACCAGGTGAGCAGGGAAGGGAGGGAAGGGGAAAGCATCTCCAGAAAGGAAGCTGGGAGGTGGGGTGCCTCTCGAAAGAGGAGGGAGAGAGAGACACCAAAGGTTTGAGGAAGGGTCTTGGGATTTTAAGCATTCCCTGACCCCTCCTTGTTGGGGGAGAACCTACAGGTAAGATGTTCCCCATTGGTGGTCTCTTAATTAATAAGGACAATGATTGTGATCTTCTGGCTTCTCGCACATCAGGGGATTGGACAGCTGTTGGTAGTAACGCTTTGGAGGGGGTGAGAGATGGCTTCCTGTTACACCCTCGGTTTTTCAGTTTGATATGTCTCTATTAAGTTGTATTATTTGACTTTGGATCTTCAGATATTTGGGTTCGTAAATCTCACCATCCATTATCAGGACCAAAAACTTAAAATTCATCAGGATATGTTGAATATTCTTTGATGGATTAAAATTTTTGCCGAGTCTGCAATGAATTAAATGAGCTTTTTTGATCCCACCCATTTCCGGAAGTTTCTAAAGTTGTCAGGATTCCCATGTCTTCCCCAAGCTCCCACCAAAGCATTTCTTCCCAACAGTGAATGGAAGTGCCCATCAAATGTAAATACTAAATGTCTCTCCTGGCAGCAGGAGATCCAGGCCATAGTCCAACATGTGTGGGAAGGCCTGGGCTCATCTTTCTTTCTTTTTTTTTTTTTTAGATTCTATTTATTTATTTTTATTGGAAAGGAATATATACAGGGAGGAGAGACAGAGAGGAAGATCTTCTGTCTGATGATTTACTCCCCCAAGTGGCTGCAATGGTTGGAGCTGCACCCATCTGAAGCCAGGAGCCAAGAAGCCTCTTCCAGGTCTTCCACGTGGGTGCAGGGTCCCAAGGCTTAAGGCTGTCCTTGACTGCTTTCCCAGGCCACAAGCAGAGAGCTAGATGGGAAGCGGGGCTGCTGGGATTAGAAACGGCGCTCATGGTATCCCAGTGCATGCAAAGGTGAAGACTTTAGTTGCTAGGCTACCATGCCTGGCCTGGAGCCATCTTTTTTTTTTAAACTCTTTTATTTCCATTTATCTGAAATGCACTGAGAAAATCTTCTGTCCTCTGGTTCACTTTCCACATGCCTGTTCAGCTGGGGCTGCCCCAAAGGCCCCAAGTGAACCCAGATAAAGTCTGTGGTTTAGGAAGCAGGCACTCTTCTGCCAGAGTCAACACCCATTGCCTCTTAGGCTGCACATTAGCAGGAACCTGGAAGCGGCAACAGATGTGGAATCTGACCCCAAGCAAATTTGTTGAGTCATTCCAGGCCCTGATATCACATGGAATGGTGCGTGTGTTGGGTACTTTTACCATCTGAGCCACAACCAAGGCTTTTCCTGGTTTTGTATCCTATTTAGGACTATTTCTACAATCATGGTAAAATTATTTTTATTCTCACTTTATTGTGAGTGTTTGTGAGGGATCTTAAGAGATTCATGAAAAACAGTGGTATGTAAGAAAGCTATGGTTCATCTACTCCATGGAATACTACTCAGCTATTAAAAAAAAACAAAATGCAGTTCTTTGTGGCCAAATGGGCCAAACTGGAAACCATAATGCTAAGGGAAATGAGCCAATCCCAAAAAGTTAGATACCACATGTTTGCCTTAATTTAAGATGATATGATGTTATGCATAACATGTTATGTTATGGATGTTATGTCATATATCGTATATAAACTAAAATTGAAATGTGAATGGGGGGTCACAGAATGTGGTTAAGAAATCGCATTTATTTTTAACATGTAGGCTGCTCAATACTATGTCAATTAATTCCATAATGATGTTAATTGTTGTTGATGGTATGTCAGTGCTTTTATTTGATCGGGATGATACTCTGCTGGCTCTGCCATCAGACCAGAGAGGGTCTCCCCAATAAGTAGTTGGACTTGACTGGACTATAAGATGCTGGACTCTATGCTCGGCATATGCTTGCAAAGAGGGAATCTCAAATGAACTTGAACTATGATTAAGCAACAAGGTGGAGGAACCCACCATGGTGGGAGAGGTGTGGGGAGGTGTGGGGAGAATCCCAGTTCCTACGAAATTACAACACAATGTAATTAATGAATAAACTTAATAAAAAAAAAAAAAAGAAAAACAGTGGTATGCAATTGTGCGGGGTCCAGTGTGGTGTGAAGGCTGATGGGAATATGAGCCCAGCAAGCACTCCCCTAGTCAGCGACCCTTCCAGCTGCACACAGCCAGATCTCCACATGGCATTGTGTCTGCTTCTTATTTGTGTTTGTATTCTGTATAACACTGTAGTCTCGAAACAGGAAAAGGTTATGAGTATTTTAATAACTGAGCAATTTAAATAGACCCTCAGTTTACCTCAAGCTCACATTGGAAATATTTTTTCCAGATTTGCAAACTATTTCCAGTAATAAATTATATGGTATGCTGCCAAGGATATTCCTCTAGGCTCTATCTGTCTTTAATTTTGGATGCTGAGAGTATATTTATTTCGGTGCATCACAGGGCTCCTTCAGTAAGATCTATGAGGTTAGCAATATTTTTATGCAGAGTCACAATAACCCGGTGTCATTTGTTTCAGTTTTGTACGTGAGCTGAGGAGTTGGCTTGTCTTACAAACACCAAGAGAAATGCTGCCTGCGACTTCTTCAGAGTGGCCCCTTCACAGACAGTAAATCATTCTTGAATCTTTAAGATTCAAGGCCAAAGTTTGAACATTTTTGACTTCAGATGAAACAGAAGTCATAGCTTTTAAGTCCAAAGCATGAGCCAGCATTTGAAGATCTATGAAAAATAATAAACGAGGTGTTTTTTTACAGGTATAACAGATGTAGAAAAGATTTTTGTTGCCAACTCAACAAGAAAAAGGAAAAAGTGGATTATCATTAACAGAAGGAAGCTGTCTTGTCCTCCCGGCTGAAAATCACCTTGCAGGGACAGTAGTTAGTGTGACGTGTGGGGAGGAAGGGATGAGTCAGGAAGAGCAGAGCACACCAATTACAAGGTGAAAGTAGACATGGCTCGAGGGCTAGGTCCATTACACTGTGTGAGAGATCACCGACCAGGGCGCAGAGCAAAAGGAAAAGTCCCCGGGCTCTCCACACCAACAGCAGGAGAAAGGACTTGAAACAATCAGTTTTCTCAACCTTCACTTCCTGTCTTCACTCTCTGGTTATTATCAGTTCCAATATAATTTGACAACAGGAATATAGGTGCTGTTAACGGAAAACAACTGGAGGACCGAGTGGGCAGGGGGTGCGGGGCAGGAAAACGTCCCTGCTCTTCAGCATGCTTTCTGACAATTCCAAGGAAGCACAGCTTGGTACGGGGCTGTAAGTCAAGTTTATTCCCCAACTAGGAGGTATTAGGTATCTGTAATTATGGCTAATAGCCAAGACTCTTCTGTGGCTTAGAAACTGCTGAAGGCTGCGGAGTGGGAATCAACACCCAAGGAGGAATGAAATAAAGTGGTGGCCAGGAATCACACTCCACAGTGCTGCCCCATTCCCAAAATACAGCCTTCCTTGAACCCACATGCCAATGGGTGCCTTCAGGGGAGTCTGTCAGTGTCCTGGGAGGGAAGAATTCCTTCTCTCTCTCTTTCACACACACCCCACACACTGGTGCTGCCTGCTTGTTTCCCAAAGGCATTTTACTTTCTCTGCTAGCTCCTTCACACACCATTCAAACATGGGATCTTCATTCTCCCAGGATTGCTGATTCTTCACATGGAGAATATTAACAATGATTCTGTCCTCTTTCATCAGCTCCATCCAGACCTATCAACTCACATTGCCCCTGAGAGACTAGTAGAAGTCAGATGTGCTGATTTTTCATACTGATGTCTGGTCCAGAGCCAGTGTGAATTCTGAAGATTTAAAGCAAATGTCTCTGTTATTCAGGAAGAAACTGCTGCCTGTTTGGAAACTCTTGACAGAGTCTAAATACTAAACTAGCCAATGTCAGCTTTCAGTAAAGAGTTATATCAATAAACTCCTCCAGGACTATAACGTGCTAATAACAGACATTAATGTTGTCCAATAGGAATTTAATGTGAGTTACAAACATGAACCACATGTGTAATTTAAGATTTTAACTAGATGCAATTTATATTTAATAGCATTTCTTTAATTTATTTACTTGAAATTCTGCGAGAGGAGAGAGCGAGAAAAAGGTTGGCCCACTCCAACACGCTACAGCAGATCTGGCCAGAGGGTAGCAGGTGTGGGATCTGAGTGTCAGTCCCCACTAGGATGTCCGGTAGCAGTCATCAGTGCTGTCTAGCAGGAGCCTGGAAAGAGTGAACCTGGGAGTTGAATGCATCCATTGGTATATGGGATGTGGTGTCTTAGTTGCTAGCCAAGATGCCTGCTCATTCGTGCATTTTAAAAAGCATGCAAACCAACAGAAAAACACCAAACTAAAGCTCAACCAAAAAAAGGCACCACAAAAACCCACATGCAAAGGTTGACATTAGTTTTAGCAATTTAACTCCATCGATTTAGGATGTTATCATTTCAAGATGCAATCTATAAGCAATTTATTCATGAAATAGTTTGTATTGTGCATGTATATATGTGCTGTTTTTGAAATCCAACCTCTTCCACAGCACATTTGTGTTTGAATCAGCTACATTCCAATGATGCTGTCATCTTTAATGGCTCCCAGCTACCCTACTGGACTGAGTGGTTGCAGTGTGAAACATGGAGACTGAAGGGGGTAACTCCTCTTGGTTAGATTTGTTGGGATATATGCAATTGTCTAAAACAAAAACCCTCATTAAGTGCTATGTCCTTTTTCATTATGCCTTGTAAATGCCAGACTCTTGCATTGATTGTGATTCCTACTACTGAAATGTCTTGGTTGTTGCATCTTGCATCTCTGCCCTGGCCGGTCTTCCCTTTGTCACATTCTTTCAGGGGATAAGTGCTGAAAATCTTGAAGGCTCACATGGTTTTATCATCGCTCCAAGGTGTCTGATGATCCGTGAGGCTTTGCCTTAACTGGATGTTCATATGGTTGAATTCTGCTGCTATCCCAAAGGCTTCCACTGCATTTTGGTCTGAATACCAACTATCATCTTAATCAGCTGATAGACAACACTCCATTCTCAGAAGAAAAAATATGTATTTTTGCTCAGTTTATATTACTTGAGGACCAATTTTCCCATGCTACTCCGGCATAACTGGCTGTTTCGTTTTCACACTTTCTCATGTTTATTTGTGTGAAAATTCCCTCCATTGACATGTAAATTAAAGTGTTTATTTCAGTTGTGAACTTGTTTTGGAAATTCTTCATGGATTTCATTGAAGAAAGGACCAATAATCCTTCCCATGGTTTTCATGCCAACGGGTATGGATTTTTTGTCGGATTTAGGGAGGATGGATCAACTCTCAGCATTGCTGGGGGAAGCTGGGGGAGTCCACGTTTCTGGGCTCTGGGTTGAGCACGGTGCCTGAATACTCAGCCAGCAGAGTAGCTGAGGGTTTCCGAGGGAAGTCATGCTGAGCCAGCAGAGCAGCTGAGGGTCTCTGAGGGAAGTCATGCTACGAGCAGCCCACAGAAAGCTGTCCCCTAACATCATCTCACAAGATGGGCCATAGTAGAGGTGAGGACCACCTGACCAATACTTGCTGGTAAGCAGGAAATGTGTCTTTCAGGAGAATGGCCCTTTCCCTGGGAGCACTCGGCCACAGGAAGACCCTACTGCTCCCCTAGGAGTGCAAGGGAAGCAGGGGACCACAGGGACAGCAAGGAGAATCCAAGGAGTGGGAGGACAAGAGCCCTCTGACCTGAGCGCAGAAAGACAAGATGGAGGAGATCGGTGATTCTGATTTGGGCCTGTTTCATGCTAATAAAATCCAACGGAACAGAAACACAGAGTGCCCAGAATTAAGGGAATTTAGCTGTGGTCCACGCTGCAATCTTTCTCCTAATCATGCCGCTGACCCTGTAGACAACCACTCTCTTGGTCTTCTTTCCACCGGGCCCAGCTAGATGTCTAGAACCTACTAAATCTTCAATAAATATTTGTTAAATTAGTAAAGAAAATACTGAGGTTTCTGTATTTGCACTTTGTGTGTTGTGAGAATAACATTGTAAGGCACACAGACAGTGAATAGAGGCTAGGCCAAGGGCTGGTTCAATTAAGTTGTTGGCAGTTGATTAAGTGCTGTAACACTTTCAAAAACAATCAGTAACTAATTTCGCCCTCCGCTCACAGCCCCTCTCAGTTCTTTCCCTCCCTTCTTCAGTCTATTTGCCAAAGATCCAGCCTGGGCCCTGCCTGGGCCTTCAGAACCAGCCTTCAGTTCCAACTGGACAGGTTCTGGCTGGCAGTGTTGGACCCAGATATGTTAAATATAGTTCTCACATGTGTAGGGAACAAAACCCTTTGGAAAACCATATGACATTAAGAGGCCCAATGTATATTTATTTTCAATGAAAAACATTCCAGAGTAAAATGTATCATTTGGTTTTGCTGTGCTTCTTGTCATGGCTTTGTGAGACTCCAGACTCTTAGAAAGAATAGTTATTTACTGACTGTAAACAACAATTCTTTTGTGAAAGTAAATTCCATTCTGATTTAATATGTGCCCATCGAAAATCTCATTTATTTCTTTTACCGTTGCCTTTGTCATGCTGTGAAGAGGCTTTCTCTATGATGCTGCGTGGTGGCGACATGGTTCAAATGATGTGGGAAAACACGGAGTTAGTAGAGGTGTGGAGTGGTTTTTTAACAAGACAAATCTTCACTCCAAAGCAAGGCCAAGAATTCCAGTGTAAATACTCCAGTGCATGGACAGTGCAGGTCCAAGCCCTCGTCCCTTCATCACTGTGTCCATTTGTAAGAACATGTCCTTTCAGGGCATCCTACCCATAGGGTGGTGCTGAACGCTGGTTTGCACATGGGAGCTCCTCTTAAGGGTGGCTATCATGACCTTGGACAGTGCACTCATGGTCAGATCTGTTATCCCCTTTCCCCGAGCTGGTGTGCCAGATCCCTCTGCTATTGCTTTGCAAAACTCAACTGTTGTGTTTGTCCTTGAATATGACAGTAATGTATAGTTTATTTTCCAAATGGAGAAAGTCTTTGTCATAAAAATCAATAGCTTTAAATATACATGTATTAGTTAACAGTAAATTGGAAATGATTCAAAGGAAAAATAAGGCTACTTTCAACATTCGTAAATCCAAGTGAATCATAAAACTTTCAGTCTAGTTTGGATAGAGGCTGCTCTCACTTCAGTTAAGGCAAGTCTCACGGATCCTAAGATGGTCTTACTTTGCAATTTTCTTAAAATCTTTTATATTTTTATTATGTGATACCTTGAAGTTTGCATATAAAGTTATGGACCATGTATGGTTTTGATCTAACTACACACTTGGAAGCATTTCTGTCTGTATTCCGAGAGCAAACGCTATGAATTTCAGGTCTACCAAACTCAAAAATACGTTAAGGCTTTTGAAGTTTTCTGTGTAGCTCTCACACTGAGCTAATGCAAATGTAAAACTTCTTATATTTTAGGTTACAATTTTGATTTCTCAAAGTCTAAAAAGAAAAAAAATGTTTTTAAACAGAGAATTTAGAAAACATTAACAAAATATGCCTACACCCCCTAAGAGTATTAGCGGGTGACAGATAGGAGATTCACTCTCTGGTTAAATTGAATCTCCTTATGAATGTATATTTTGATACGTGGAACGTATTTTTAGACTGCTAGTCACTTTCAGTACATGTTTATAATAACACAGCTTTGAAAGCGAAACCAATTAATTCTGTTTCATGGTTCAAACTGAGAAAAAATTAATACAGTAAAAAAAATAGGTAATGAAATGAAGCATGTAGGTGGTGGCTGATTTATGTCTTCTTCAGTCTTTCAACTATTTCACATGACTTGCAGGTTAATTGTTTAGCGCCATATTAGCAGCAATTATTAAAGTCTTTCTTTACGTATCCAGTTACCTTTCACCCATGCTGTTTCCATGTGTGTGCTCAGATAGCAGTTAACAAGACAAACGAGCCTAAAAGTTATGAGTCCCCATGTTGCAAAAGGAAAACTGCTCCCAGAGAACATTTGCTTTGGGCAAAGCAGTTTAATTGTGGAGGGCACGGTGGTATTGTTGGGATTTATTTTGGGAGAAGAGCAAGGAAGCAGAGGAGGTGGGAAGAAGCCTGAACACCACCTGTCTTGTGGACTTTCAGCATCAGCAGGGAAGGGGCCAAGAAAATCCTTTCTTCGTTTGCTTTCCTTGGTATCCATTTCCTCTTCCAGAAGGAAATGTAAACAAAGTAGCTGAAATGCTGAACTATTTTATGCATATGAAATACTTAGTGTACTGTATGTATCTGTCCACACACACACACACACACACACACACACTTGTCAGAAGTGTATTCACATGTATTCTCTACCAGCAAAATCCACATTAGAGATGATAAAGGTTGCTCATTTTCCTGTTTTCAGGCTTATTTCATTCTACAGAATGACTAAGCATCATTATTATGAATGTGTAGGCCGAGGCTCAGTGGCTCTTCTATATTCCTCCAAGACTGACTACAGACAGCTTTGCCATCTAGGCTTAAGTTGGGAAAAGTCTGTTATGTAGCAGCCATTTTACTATCTATGTACAGTCTCAACATCATCAAAACTTGGGTAGAATGATGCCTATTGTGTGATTCATCAATCTATCTCTTCAGAAACAGTGGTTAAGATTCAGAATGTAAGGTATTTGTCATACCTGCTAGGGCAGGCAGTCACAACACATCAGTTGGCTGCCAAGTATGTGCTTGCTAGTTCCTTTCTATTTAATGACCACAGTTGCCTTTCAGATTCAGACATGAACCAACAATAACACTTCCCCAGTGGAGATGAAGGAAGGAAGCAAGTGGCAGCTTAGGACACTGTTTTGAATAAAAGGAGAAGTGGGTGCTATTTGACAAGGCGAGCGCATTCGCTGCATGCATAGCGATAGACAGATGTCAATACAGAGTGGTGTCCCCCGCTGTGCACCCCAAGGCCCATCGACGTGTGGTAGAACTACATCGGAGAGTCTTCCATTGGATCTAGCCATGCAAGCTATCTCCCTCGTTCTCATGGGGAAAGTAAGTGATCCAGAAATCCTTGGGTCACTCATATTTTCTTGTATCACTGAAAGTTACTCAAAAACCCTAACGTGCATGTTTGATAGCTCTGACATTTGGTATGCACAAACAAAAGCTAGCCTGATGTTGTTTTACTGAATTCTTTAATTCCACAATCTTAATAGAGTTCCAGGTATTGAGCAATATGATCAAGCTCCTTTTGCAGAGCAGAACTAATGAGTGGTAAAAGTCAGGCGAACATTTCCTCCCCCAGCACAGCACTCTTTAGAGTTCTCTTAGCTGACTAATGAGGTTGCGTCACAAACCAGTGTTTGAGCTGCCTTCCTAGTGCAGAGCAGATCACATCGAAGAAGGAGACATTTGGTTAGGAGTAAGACGGTACAGTTTTCCATTTCATTTCAGAATCCCAGCTGAAAGGTATACAGTTAAGAAATCCTCATTTTACAGACGCACCTAATAAACAGCATAAAACTTTAGGAGGGATGTGGTTAAACTTGAGTGTGTGCAAGGAAATAAATATGTTCCGGGCAGCAGTCTAGAGACACTGAGATAGCTGTCATATGGAAGAAAGATTCTGTTCTGTGGTTTCTTTTGCAGAACTATGTGAGACGATTCCTAGAAAGATGTTTTCTTCTGCTTCTCAGCTATTAATTTTACATACTTAGGCCAGGCACAACAGTGAAGCCTATAGTTAGCATCTGAAATCTTTGAAGCAAGTGAGGGGTGATGTGCTATGCTTTGCCTATTCCCCTACCTGTTGGGAGAGTCCCTGACATCTCTTGGTCACCAGGAGGGATCCGTCTAGAGCCAGGAACAGGCTAGCCTGGAGGACACGAATAGATGGATGAGCAGGTGACGGCACTCTTTGGGATGCTCTGGATCCTCCTGCACTCGTTCCTTTTGCAATGCCTGCTTACAGCTGAGAAAGTGAGGCCACAGCCACATATCCATGGAGTCTAGGGACTGTGTTTCACACTCCTAGGAGAGGCATGGCTCAAGGTATAGCTGAGGCATGGGTGGGTGCCCCACACGTGTAACCATTTACAATGTACAACTAAGTCTAAATCAGCGATTGTGAGTGGGCAGATTCCATAAATTGAAGTTTATTCTCTCACATAGTCTGTGCTTCACTTTCCTCAATCTTGTGGGTTGAGATGTCTACTAGACAAGGTTGAAATGCTTCCAATGGAGTCCAGTATACATCACATAGAACTAGAAACTGCATAGCTACTTGGTCACTTCAAAATGCTAAGGTCAAGGGAACAGCAGGTAGAAAGAGAGCAGAGACTATTTGCCATGATCTTTAGGAGACTTCCGGTAAGTCTCTCCAAGGGGAGGAAGGAACATACGTGGCAATGGTTATCTATGTGGGCATCCCATGCCTAAGCTTTAGGGTAATGGTGTATGTTTTTCAACTTTGGCCTGGGAAGAGTTTGATGACTAGAGGTTCAGACAGCTCAAAGAAGAATGTCAAGGCCACCCTACCAGGTAAGCTGCTCAGACCAGCAGAAGTGACAGTTGAGTGTGAGCAGGGTTTGGAATGTCATCCGTTGTGGTTCTGAAACCAGCAATGTGGACTTTGGCATGTTCCTCCATATCCAAACCTTGTCTAGAAGAAGACTCCTGGATGACTGAGGAGCTATCCCTACACCTTCATTTCCTCTTACACTCCAGTGAGAGGAGCATCTTTCAGCAGAAACAGTGTCTGTCTTGTCCTTTGGCTTCTACTTTAGAGTCCGATGTTGTCCATCCTATAACAGCTATTGTAAATATTTAACAGTAGAAGTTGGATCACGAATTCCTCTTCAGGAAAGGCTCCGTTTTCCCCAGGACTCGTGCTCACATTCTTGTAGACTCTGATCATCCACTTTGGCCTCAGGACCCCTGAGTAGGTTAGGGTCTGCCTGGACGTGCACTTTCTCCTGCTCCTCATATAGCTGGTGGTTCACAGGGGCTTTGCAAATCAATTTATCCTCTTTGCTTTGCATCCTAAGAGCTTAACTTGCTATATTTTTCTTGTGAGATAGTCATTTCTGTACTTGTTGTTTACAGAGTACTGTCAGAATGGTCACTCGGTGTAAACCAGAGCTGAGTACTTCATCTCTCTTGTTTAGCTTTACGTCTCTAGTGTCTGGAACACTGCCTGGTGTGTCAGGAGCCCCAGTAATTATTTGTTGGATTAATGAATGATTCCAATATTTATTCAAAGTTGATGAACTGCTGGCTTCAGTTAATCTGTTGACATCTTCTGCTGTAAATCTGATTTCTTTTTCCAAGAATAAACCCAAATTGGGGACCATTCATAAAGATACTGTGAATGAAAGATCTTTATATTCAGCATAGTTTAAAGATGCTTATAACCTGGTTCTGAAAACTTCTGCTCTCCAAATAAATTTGGTGACGGTATTATACGTCTGGGCCAGACTTTAATTAAAAACTTCCAAATGACTCATATTTTCTTTGGGAACATTTATTCTACCTGCTTTCCTCCACTTCCTCTGGTGAGATTAATCTACATTCTAATGATACAAACAGGGCAGAAGTCAACATTCATTCGTATCATTAACAAGCTTAAATGAGTTCTCTTGAAGGTTTTCTTTTATTTGAAATGCATTCAATTGTGACTTTTTTACACTGCACTCAGCTACTGGTTCATAATTCAGAACCTGTAGGATGACTTTTCTTTGTGAATGCTGACATCACTGTTCTGTGTACAAAGCGCTTCAAAAAGTGAAGCCTTGTCTGTTGTTACAGTGGATTGTATCACTGTTCAAGCTTCACATTTTCAAGGTGATCTTTGAGCTAAGTATAAACACTGTCCTGCCAGTGGCACATAGAGCACCTTGTTGATTTTCATTTTTTATTTTTTAAAAATAAAGGATTTGAACAACTGATTTCAGAGTCCTTGAAAAATGTTTTATTGACTTGGAAGACAGGGAGAGAGGATGTGTGAGAGAAATCTCCCATCTGCTGGTCCGTTTCCCCAGTAGCCCCAAAAGCTACAGCTGGTATTTAGAGATGGATACAGGGACCCAAGTACTTGAGCCAGCATTTGTGACCACCCAGGGTACACATTAGCAGGATGTTAGAATGAGGGGTGACCTTGAGCTCAAACCCTATCACCGAGATATGGGGTGTGGGTGTCCCATCTCTGTCTTAAAACGCCATATCCACTGTACTCCACGCCTGCTTACTTCCAGAGCATTCTTTTGTTTTTGCTGGGTAAGAAAACATGTCTTTCATGTGATGTGACTGTCAAATGAAATGTCTTAGGAGCACCAGAGATTACAAAAATTTGGAAAGCACTTTGTGAAACCTTCACTAAGAAGTTTTGTGTGAAGAGACTAAAGTGACTTCAGGCAAGTTATAGCATGTCTCCTCTGCTTCCTTTCTTTCTAAAAGGCAAAATCCTCTCTGACATCCAAGAATCTGGCTTAATGAACCTCAAGACAGCTGCAGGTTCTTCTGCAGTTACAGACAGAATAGCATTACTGGCTCTGGTGCTGTGGGTTTGTTAACCCATGTGGGCGAAGGTGCTTCCCCTATGGGATCCAGTTAAGAACTCGAGTGGGCAGTTCCCCTTGACTGTTCAAGTCGACACAGTGGAGTCTCTGGGGCCCTCATGTGGGGGAGGCAGTGATGGACACTAGAGGAAGAGGTTGCTGTGATGTGGCTGTAAGCCAAAGAATGATAGCTTCTAGAAGCTGGGAAAGGTCATGGAAGGGTTTCTCCTGGAACCTTCAGCAGGAACCACCTGAGCAGATTCCTTGATTTTAGCACTAAAGAATCGTTTTGCCTTGTTACCACTTGAACTGAAAGAGACCACATTTCTGCCATATTTTGTTTCAGCAGCAACATTCTCCTGATATCAAGCTTGGGGACAGTGTGTGTTTCCTGCAGTATCCCAGGGGTGGTCATTTGACTTAGCTGCTAAGCTAGTACTTGAGATACCCATATCCTTTACCAGAGGGCCTGGGGTGAAGTTTTGGCTCTCTGCTTGTTTCAGCTTCTTGTGAATGTACAGCAGAAAACTACAGATCAAGTACTTTTGAGTTTTTGGCTCCTCCGTGGGAGACCTGGTTGGAGTTCCTACCTGCTGGCTTCAGTTTGTCCCAGGGGATTTTTTTGGTAGAATTTTTATGATGACGTCCTGGAGAGAAAGAGTCAGAGTTCCCATCTCCTGATTCACCATTGAGGTGTCTGCAATGGCAGAGGCTGGAGTTGGGAAGCATGAACTTGATACAGGTTTCCTGTTCAGGTGGCAGGAAGCCAGTCGCATGAGCCAACATCCGCTGCATCCTGGTGAGCATGAGAAGGAGGCTGGAACTGGATGTAGACCTGGGATCTCTAACATGAGATGTGAGCACCCCACCTGTTTGGTCAGTGCCAGACCAAGTGCCTGCACCTGTAAGTGTTGCTTAAGCCCATTCTATATCTGTTTATCAACTCAATTCTAGTCTAAAGTGATTTTTTTTGTTTTTTAAAAAAGTGTATTCATTTGCTATTCAGAGTGACAGAGGAGTAAGGGAGCACATGGAGAGATCTTTTACCCACTGGTTGCTTCTCCAGATGTTTCCAGCAGCCAGGACTAGGTCGTGCTAAGTTGGGAGCCAAGAACTTGGGTCATCATCTGCTCTTCCACAGGTGTAGTAGTAGGAAGCTGGAAGAGAAGAAGCAAGACTGGAACCAACCCTCTGATACTGAATGTGGTCACCCCAAGTAGGGGCTCACCTGCCTCCCTGCCAACACCTGAGTCGCAGTGCAGTGATTCCTGCGCAAAAGGCAAGGCCCTTTAGAAGTCATAGGACAGTTCCAAGATGTATGTGTGTAATTGGAGTAAGGCTGCTTTGCCACAGCCATGACTTCACATCTTGATTTTATTTTTGTCTTTCATAGTTTGGGAATTCCTGAATGGAATGAGATCATAACCCAAGAAGTAAGGTTGAGAAACTGATTTAGAGTCACGGAGAACTGTGTGGATTTCCTGGGAAACTGATCTACTTTTTTCTTTATCACTGAGACAGTTTCCAACCACACCATGACTAGGCTCATTCGTTAATCAGTCACGCCTTTTACACTTAGCACAGTATTTGCTGTGCAGCATAAGCAAAAATGCATATTTACTGAACTCAAATTTCTCATTCTGAAATTTCTAGGTCCTTTGCCTAACACTGTATGGTTTCCAGAGTAGATTTCACCATGAGGAGTTATTGAAAACAAGTAGTGCTTCAATTTTTTTCTTTAGATTTATGTTTCTATTTGAAAGGCAGGGAAAGGGAGAGGAAGAGGGAGATGAAGAGACAAAGTCCTTCCATCCACTAGTTGACAGTCATGTCTGAGCTAGGGCCAGGCCAAATCTAGGAGTCTGGAATTCCATTTGGATCCTCCAAATGAGTGACAAGGGCCCATGTGCTTGAACTGTCACCTGCTACCTTCTGAGTCACATGAGCAGGAAGCAGGATTGGAAGTGTGACAAGTCAGGGACTCCAAGCCGGCACACTCTGACGGCATCTGTGAATCTCACTTGACCTTAGCCAAAAGGCTGCGCAGCAACGGATACAGGACCCTCAAGTCACGGTCTAACCCACTACACTACATTCAGTATTTTTGATTGGGCAATTAATTCCTTGGTTATGTTGGAGCTGAAAACTTGCGACATATGTCACTGTTAAATACATCCTCACTGTTGGTCTTATTAAATGTTAGCTTTTCCTAGAATGCCAAGCAAAAAGTTTTTGAAAACTAATTCTTCTTAATTTTTCTCATAAAAGTAATTATCTTTTTGGTTGGCTACTCAAGTTTTTTTTTATTTTAACTGTTTTCTGCTTCATAAATTATTAAATTTAATAGTAGAAATATTTTTTATTCTTTTGGTTCTTTGCTCTCAATTATTCTTCTTCCATTTCAGCCAAATGGGAAGTCTTCATCCTTTCCAAAATGCTTTGTTTATAAATGACTCTCACAATGTGCTTACATCTTATTTTATTTACAAATCTTATTCTAATTCAAAACCTAGACTCCCCCAAGTGATATCACATTCACCCAGAAATAGTAATTTTCCTTGAATTAATAACTTCGAGTCCAGAAAGGCTAAAGCCATGAGGAATTCTTCGTTTTTCTAATGTATATGAAGGAATAAGCAGACAAACAAAACCCCCAAAACGCCACAACTTCACTGGGAAGCTTTATGGGCTCCACAAGTTTGAATTCAAGTGGTCATGACTTACAAAACTTAAATCTGGGATTTTTTTTTTTTTTGTAGACTAAGTTCTATCATTTGTTTCAAAAACACATGACTTAGAAATGGTGCAAAATGATGTCTAGAAAGAGATTTTTCTAGAAAGAGAAGCTCTTTTCAAAACTTGGGGAAGGTATCTAATTTTTGGAATACTGACTATCTTTACCATACAACTTTTTGGAGAAGTTTGGAGAACTTTTTTTTCTTCTTCCTAAAGTAAAAATTCATATGCACAGCAGTTCATAATGTTTTTTGTCTTTTACTTATGAAATTAATCGCTGAGTGGAAAAAGACAACCTTGCCAAAGAAAAAAAAGGAGGTTAAAAAAAAAATCTAACCTAACTACAGAAATTTGTCAATATAGTAGTCCTGCTCCTTTAAATTTAGTGCTGACCACAATCTTTGTAAGTTTCCTTACAAAAACCGTTCCCCCCCCCCCCCCCCCAGCATGACACCCAGTGCTAGCAGAGTGGCAGACACTTACAGTCATGCCAATGAGTTAACAGGAAATATCTTGGCAAATTCAAAGGCCAAAGGAAAGCACAAAATGGTCAGAACACATATCGTGTTTCTCAGAATTATCTGTACCGTGTTGGAAGTTTTTATACGGAAGCGTGTGTTGACACAAATGATTAAGGCCAGGATTCCTACAATTGACAGGAAAATGACCTATAAATAATGACCTGTGATGGACTTGTCATGCAGTCATTAAGTGAAATATTCTAGTACCCATTTCCTGCCTTTGGGATCCCGGTTTCCGGCTTTGGGAAGTACTTTTCCTTTGCAAAGATCACTCATTTTATCTGGGACCATCGTGTTTCTTTGGGCTGTATCAAATGATAATTTCACTCTCTCTTAGCAGAGAACAATATCAAATAGAGTTTCATGGGCCTTTTTGGAAAATATTTTGCTTGGGCAGGAATTTTCACTGGAGAGTCTCGGTGATTCCTATAGAAAGTGCAAAAACAAATACTCAAAATATTGAACATTTAGACTTGTTAAAGCCTTAGAGAAATGTTTCTTATAGAAGTCAGTAAGCCACTTCTTTGTCTATTATTTATGAAGTCATCTATTTTTTCTATTAAATTAATAAAGTTCAATAAACTTCCTTGAGAAAATGAAACTTCCAAGTGAATTAAATATTATTTTACCATTAAATAGCATATCATTATTATGTCATATACATTAAAGTAAAATGGAAATTTCTAGAGAAAGCAATTGATTAA